>NW_014554529.1:163566-220458 GCF_001313825.1 Dinoponera quadriceps | reverse complement strand
TATATATATATATGTATGTATGTATGTATGTATGTATATGTGCTTCCGGTAACTCTCCCACGGTCGAACGCCTTTCATCATTGTTTTACGTCACAGCCCGAGCCGTCTCCTCGACGTTTTTCGCTCTCAGAAGAGAAAGAGAGACGCCCGTAGCGAAGCGATAACCGTCGTCGGCCGAGTCAACGAGAAAAGAAGAAAGCAAAATTCGACTTTCGTCTTACAACAAACTAATAATTATCGTTCGCCGAGTCCTCGGAGTTTTACTCGAAAAAGACGGAAAAAAATATCTCCTGAAAGCGAATACGATACCCGGACGCTACCCGTTCAAATAGCTCGAGATTGAAAGTTGCAACAACGGTGGCGCGTAAAATTTCATGTTTTTCGAAGTCACCGATTATTGGTCTTTGCCGCGAGCGTGATTTTCCAAGCGATCTCGCGCGATGATGTTTCGCAGGCATGGCGTTTTGCGATTCTTGGGCCTCTCTCTCTCTCTCTTTCTCTCTCTCTCTTTCTTTCTTTCTTTCTTTCTTTCTTTCTGTCTTTCTCTCGGTTATTGTGATAACCGGGAAGGTTTTCGGAGTTTTCGCGATGACGCGAGGCATCGAAATGAAGAAAAGACGAGGCCGCGACTGGCATCGTGAATTACCGAAACACCGCCGCGCCTCGGCCACCTTCTTCACGTAGTGATAACGGAAAAGATACAGGACACGTATACACACACACACACACACACAGACTAGTAGAGATGCTCACCACTCGGATGCTTCCGTAGGGGTTGAAACACGACGAGTGATGGCCGATCCCTTCATCCGGCGGAGCGAATTTCGGAATTCTGTTTTGGATCGCCGACCCGATCTCGTCGTCGGATGTGAATATGACGCCTGCTTCTTTCGAAAACGGGATCTATTCTCGGTCATACTTTCGCGCGCGTGAATTAATCAGACACGCGTGAGTTTCAATCAACAGCCGGTGGCTGCCATTCAGTCACTTTAATCACCTTTCGTCACTTTTTCTTGACAAGCCAGTAAAAAATTCACTATCGTCCAAAATGGGTTATTATAGTTATTTTTTTTTCTGAGTTGCCTTTATATTTGTAAAATATAGGCGCTCCATGTATATTTTTGCCTTATCGTCTGCTACCGATTGCTCCGAAAGCGTACCTACATAATATCGTTTATGTCCTTAACTTCCTTGTTATGAACTTTCAGATTGTACAAATTTTACTTGAAAAGAACTCGCTGTACGTTAAATTATCCAAAGATAAACTTGGGAAAGAATAAGAACGGATATTGCTTTTTTGCTCAAATAGGCACTTGGTCACTATGAGAATTTGACAAAAATGTCACTTTTGTTCACTGTTTTGATGTCTAAGAGATTACTTCTCGTCACCTATTCTGCTAAGAAGCAGTCACTATTTTATGTTTTTTTCGCACCGGTGAATGGATGGCAGCTCTGTCTCAACAGCGAGAGATCCTGAAATCTTCTGTTGCTTTCCAGTGAGAGACACAAATAGGGAAGTCAGAAAGTAGATTTTGCCACATAGAAATTGGAGTGGAGGGGATAACGCATACAACCGAAAGTCTTATACGTGTGCGCTACTATCGAAGCCAGCCGAAACGTGGAGCGCACACATACGCGACTATCGGTTGTGTGCGTTATCCCTTCCGCTACAATTTCTATGCAACAGAATCTCTTTGCTGGCATCTCTAGATACAAGTCTATCCTACCTTATTTATATGAGTCTAACTTATCTATGTAAGATAAATTATGCCGTTTATTATCCTTTTCTTCACCAAATGCGAAATAAGGACAAATGATGATACCAACTCGTGTCGACTTGTATCTCTTGCTGGAAAGCAACTTTTATCTCGCGAGCAGATTTTCAACATTTCATTAAAGTGACTAAACGTCGCGTCGTATTTTAATAACGACCTCACTCCAAATTCATCGTTTTCCGTTCGGGGGTCGTCGTGAAACTTGAAAATTAACGTATCATCTAACTTCCTCCTGAATCTTGAATTTTCCCACTCGAGACTTGGACGTTACGCTAGTGGAGTGAAAAAAAATCGCTGCGTTTTCTCTTTTGTACCCCACGATTTCTCTCGATTTCACCGTGCCGAAATTTCTCCTAAAGTCCGAATTCCGCCCGAATTAGACGCGAATCCCCGGATGAACGACGGTTCGTTCCCGGGCGGGAAAAGCCGAAATCCGCGACGAGATCCGGAAAAAAGCATACAGAGAGAAACCGCACCGATACCTCCCGCGAGATCCCCGAGAGTCCTCGTTGCCCACCGGTTGGCGCGTTTCTCGAGATCGACGACGGAGAAGCGCGAGAGGGGCGGCCGGTGAGAATCGCGGGATCCTACTAGATCTACTAGATCGTCCGAATACCCCCCTGTGATCGGAGCACGTTAAAAGGCTGACGATATATACGTAGGCACGATATATATATATACATATATGATAATATATGAATCGACTGTCGCAATGCTATCCTGTGCCTAGCTTCTCCTGTCACTATACAAATAACAGCTAGCTATACATGATTATCCAGCATGCCATGTCTCTCTCTCTCTCTCTCTCTCTATCTATCTCTCTCTCTCTCTCTCGAAACACCTGTCTCTACGAGTATTCCTCGGTACGCTACGCGAGTACATATTATACATAGAGACGAGCTTTTCTTCATCTTCTCCATTGTACTCTGCGGACAAGAGCAACGCGCGATAATAATTCGCGTGGTGGATATGCGATATTTATATATTCACTCTAATCATTAATTAATACATATATATTCCTATATATATATATGAACACATACACATACACACACAAACATTATATATACACGTATATACACATATATATATCTTTCTATTGCTGTGTATTATTCACTGTTACATTTTGTATATATTCATAAGTGAAACGACACACGCTAACGTTTTTATCAGCTTACCAGCGATAGTACATATGTACGATTGATATAATATGTGCATACATAGGCGAGTATTGCTTGGCTCCCCTGCATGCCCGCTCTGAGATTTCACTTTTCACGTATTCTTCATCTACTTCTCTCTTGGATCTTTGTTCATCTCTTATATAGCGGTGTTGGTTTATATAACAGTTATATACGCTCTTGTTATCTATTTGTCTATCTCTTTCTCTCTCTTTCTTTGTCTCTATCTCTCTCTCGTATAGTAACTCTTTTTCTCCTCTTTACGTAATTAAGTATCTTGATTTCGATTTGTGTTTTTTGCTGTCGGGCTCGCTGCGAAAGCCCGCTCTTTTTAATACGATCTTTCACGAGCGAGTCGTTCGTCTCACTATGCTTGACTGCTAGCTCTCGGCGTGTATTACACCATTTTCTTGATGGGGTTTTATATAAATAGCATGCCTTTGCTACTCTCTCTTTCTATCTCTCTGTTTCTTTTTCTCTCTCTCTATCTCCTCGTATGAGGATTTTTGCAAAAACCGATAGATCGTTCTAATTTAACACGCAATGTCGATCGGTACGTAAAGACCAAGCGTGCATCGACAGACCCGCGGGTTTGCGATGGATCGGTGAGCCTGTCAGTATCCGACGATAGAAAAGACTCCGTGAGCGCGACGACGTCGTTCGCCGATCGGGTCGTCGACAGAGTCGGACTGTCGAGTTTGCGGGAATGAAAGTTGACACCGCGGACTTTTTCCCCCCCTTCGCCAAAGCAGATTCGAAATTTCGGGGAGGATGCAAGGATGCAATTCGCATTCCGGCGCGCGTGACCTTTGCGCTCCGATAACGGCACTTGGAAAAACTCGGCCAAATTTCCTCGCTGAAATCTGAAAAGGGAGGCTCCACATCCCGGAACTTTATTCCCGAGAACGTTAATTTAAAAGGCAGTTGCAATTAGCAGCCGCGACTCTTCCTCGGAATTCATTGCTGAGGAGCCAGTGGGCGAAAAGCCCCTCAGGAATCCGGATGATTTCTTGTTGTCTAAGGGTACAACCCCATACAACGTAAAAACCGGCGGTTACATTGCAGGAGCATTGCAAAACGTTGCAGGTTGTAATATTACAGAGACATTATGGAGAGACGTGGAATTACAACATTCCGCCGGAGGACTGCAATAAAATTCCTGGAAACATTATAAATTTATTTAATATCTTAATACTCTATGATGTTTATGTGGGTGCATCGTTGTTACGGACGAAATAACGCATTTATGAGCTAAATTCTTACGCCTAACCTTACGATGTAACTTTTCAATAATGAGCATCGTTATTTTATAACAACTTGATTATTAATTATAACTATCATTATTATTATTGTTAATAATAACTTATAACTTAATTATAACTCTTTGTATGATTTTAACTGATACTGCGAACACATACAGATATCAAGATTAAAAAGAGACATGCGATCGTAAATTTGCAGATATTTGGCACCCATAATATAGATGTTAAGATATCTTCAATCAATTCGTAATTATTATGTATGACTCAAATATATTTTGTGTACAAAGCGATTACAAACTTACGATTACATATCTCCATTTATTTTTGATACCTATACGTCCTCGCAATATTTATCCGCTAGAATCTGAAATATTCCATATATGATACGTAACAACACGTTGCATCACTACGTTCCACCGGTAATGTTGCTGTGTTTTATTGCAGTGCTTCCGAGAGCGGATATTTTAATGCTGTTGCAATCTCAGAACGATGTTGCAGCAACATTCCGCAACGTGTTTGTGCAATGTTGCAATCTTACCGAACGAAAACGTGGCTACAATGTTTCTGCAATCTTGCTGTATGGTAAACGCGCTACCCCGGATTGATTTCCGACTACATCTCTAGACTTTAGAGTAGTGCTTCAACCAATCCCTGTCACTGATCTGTGCTACTTAGACGCGACCGCTTTTCCACACGTAGCCATCGAATCACGATCACACTACGGAGAACGAGGGTCCGAAGGAAAAAGACCTACGGAGAAAGGAAGCTGTTCGAGCGAATGGCAAAGTCGAACTGCCCATCGATGAGATTCCTCTTGCACGTGCGAACATCCGGGAACGAAACGCGCGCGATCGTTGATTCAGAAAGACCGTAGCAAAGATCGAGGCGGTCGGAAAGAGTCCGTCGCGTTGAGTCGCCGGATAGATTTTTGCGGGGACGGCCTTCCCGACGAGTGGATCTTTTCGAATCGCGACGTGCCAACTTCTGCTAACGTATTTGACGGCTAGTTAACGTAACATTGAGGCGCTTTCTTGACTTTCTCATTATTCCACGAGGCCCCTTAACGAATCCGAGGACTCAGATTTTTCACGGATAGTATCGTAACGTCCTGCGTATGTATACACATATACGGTATTCTTATAGATGTGAGCCAAGTTGACGTGGAATATCAATTACAAGGGAGAGAAGTGAGCGAATCTTAGGCGCGCATCGTCTAAGATTAACTCGTCGTCGTTAAATCGCGATACGAATGGTGAGATGAAATTTTTCCGCTTCGCAACCCCCTCGATCTCGCCTCGATGCAACAGACGGCTAGTAAAGGGAATACACGTTAACTTCGTCCGGTCGAATTGCCCGTGGCGGTAACGAACCGGTAGTAGTTTTCGTCACTCGTTAGAGTAATATCTATACATATATATATATATATATACATATATACCTCTCTATATTGTCGTAAATGTCGAACGATCCCGAAAGCGACAACAGAAATTGCCCCGAAAAAAGTATCTCCCGATAAAAACATGATTACGGATGCGAGTGACGTGTGTATGGCGTGTGCGCAGGCGCGGAAAAAACGGCAGGAAGAGGTGGAGAAGATCCGACTGGAAGAACAACAAAGGAAGCAACAGGTAATTCAACAATCGTTACTATATACCCACCGTACTTCGTTAATGATCGCGCGTCCTTTTTCTCAAGAGTCTCTGCTTCGCGAAATATATATATATATATATATATATTTCTCCTCGCAAGAGGACTATCGAACGAACGAAGAAACGGCTTGTGGGACCGTGTGTGTGCTACATATACACGACTTTGTTCCTCGCCTCCAATCGTACTAAAGAACTTTTAATTCCTCCAGGAACGAGAGCTGAAGAGGCAGCAAGCGGTGATGCTGAAGGAGCAGGTGAGTCCACGTTGAATTGAAAGCAAGAACCGTCTCACTTTCTACCGAGTCGATCGTGTCACGTCGTTGTAGATTAGCGCGTGTGTCGTGTACGTGTGCGTGTGAGAGTGTCTCTCTCTCTCTCTCGTAGACCTTAGAAGTGCTCTCTCTCTCTGTTCTTTTCTTTTTATTTTATTTTACCTTCATTTGATTGTTCCTTTCACTTTCATCGGCCCGATTCGTTGTTTTATTTTTACGGTTATCGCGAAATCGAATGGATCCTTTATCTTTACGTAGAAGAGGAATGAAGGGACGAGGGATGCTCTCTGTTTGACTTGGAGTGTGCGTAGAACGTAGATTTCAGAAGTATTAAGAGGTATGCGAGACGGAATCTTAGTTTGGTTGCTGAATTATCGCGCGATCGGCGCAACATTCGGTAGATTCGATCGGTCGTAGAACTATTTTCACTCGGGAGGACCCGAAGTTTCGTGTTTCACGGTGAAACCGTAGCTCTCTCTGACGTGTACAAAGCAATCTATTATCTCACATTGTTTAATATTTATCGCCACGAAAAAGTGTACTTTTTGCTGATGCAATTAATACATCATTTTCGGGGGAGTGTAATTCATCGCATATATCATGCGCAGGATGTCTCATCTTCGTTGCGACGCAGGTTGTAACGCGCGTTTCAACTCGCAGAAATTTGTAAGATCTATCATATTATAATTTATTACAATGTCGACTTGCATTTTCAAGGAGTGTTCGTTCACTTATTTGTTGGAAATTAGAAATCTTTCATATTTAATGCAACTGAATTCGCAAGATACTTCAAGAGAAATAGTCGACATATTTCGTACACGGCGAGCGATTCGTCAGCGGGAGTTCAACGGGAATGAAGATGAGACAGCCACGTCATTTAGCGCGCGCCCGCTTTATCTTGAAATCGGCAAGAATCAGTTCAACATATGTAACGCTTTCCCGCGCAAACCCAAAAACAAAAGAGAATCCCGTCGCGATTTTAACTCGGTGGCAGACAGGTAACTCGATAAGTAGAGAACACCTCAATCGCGTAATGCGGTGCGAGAAAGACTGTGAGATTGTGCGTGACGGTTTTGAGCACTAGTGGACTGTGGATGTGTTTTGTGCCGCAGATGTACATGCAGGAGCTCACCAAGCAGCGCGAGATGCTCTACACCGTCGAGCTGGTATGTCACATACCCAATCTAGCATCTAACACGAATCGGTGCAATCGGCTCACAATCAACTAACTCGCCCACTGAACAAAATGAAGTTTGGTTAAGTTAACGTGACAATTTGAACACTACCATCAAACGCGTTTTGGTTGAAGGAGACCAAATTTCCACTCTTTAAGATAGTTGTAGCACTAAATGAATTGTTTAAGAATTCGTTGAAACTTGCTCGATATATAGGTTTAAATATGACCTAATTATCGGCGCAATTATAAGCAGACTGACTATTCGGAAGCTAAAATATTCGCAACTAAAGTTGACACTTTTTATACGATGACTTTTTACGTGTATTTAATTGAGATTAATGTCCTCTTTTTAACTTTTATTTTTTATTTCTTTTAAACCGCATTTAGAGTTGCAATGAAAAACTACTGTGACATTAAAGACGAATTTAGAGACATTATTATAAAAGTTTCAGAATTGTTGATTATGTTGTTTTGAAAATACAGTAGTATAAAGTTTATAATTGATAATAATACTTGAAATATATATATAGAAAGTCAGGTTTACTGCATCTCTATTAAATCAACGAATGCAAAAAAAGAGCTTTAAATAAGAAAAATAAAAAAATATTTTTGTACTTGTAATATTGTGTATATATGTTTACATCTATTTCGTCTCAAATTAACGTTTATTATTTAGATGACGAAATAGATGTATAAAAAACACAAGTTTGTCTGATAAATACTAAATTTATTTTGAGCTGCCTTCTTGATGTCCTATTGAAAATACAGTACTTGGCGATGCAACTATCTTAAGAACCGAATTTGTTTTATAAGAACCGGAAGTACCGTTTTCTTTAACCGCGTTCGGTTTGTTCACCGTCACGTTAATTCAATCCATTTTTCCCCCGTGCACAGTCATGTGTATCTATTCGATGTGCGTTACGTTGCAAAAGTGCGACGTGCATTCTTCGCGCGAGCGGCTCACCTCGGCTTTGTGTTTCGCATCCCCCCTTCTCCCCTTAACTTTGATGAGATCCACGAGATCCTGAACGCACGCGTCGCGCGTGTTGTGGTCTACCTGAACGCACGCGTCGATATATCGTTGTCGCATTTACTTTCGTCTGTGCGAACGCAACAAGTCGGCTTTACCAGGCATGGGAGTGACTTACTTTTCCTCACTTTTTCTTAATTTTCCTCACTTATTTCGAAACACCTGGCTTTCTTCACTTTTAAGAAAGAATAAAGATTATTTCTCTTATTTTCTTTTTCTTATTAGATTTGAGCTCTTTAAAGAAATACTCGATCACAAGAAATCATGTTCAATACTTGCTAAAGATCAAACGAAAAATTCAAAATAAAATAATGACTCCGACTACATAATGTTCATAAAGTGAAGAAATGATTTTATTTTTAGGTTGTTTCTATTAGATTTGTCAGAAAAACAGGCAATGGCATGAGTGATGTGTTTTCTTTGAATTATTAATGGAATTAATTACCCATTATTAATGGAAGTGAATTACCCATAATTTGTCCGTTCATAATTCTTGTTTATTCACTAAGCCAAAGCAAGTTTGCTGAACGAACTCAAGAAAACAGACACTGACTATTATAAACATATTTGACTTATGTTTTCTTTAAATTGGATGTTATTGAATATTATTCTTTGACTATTATTCTTAAGAAGACTAACCAGTCTGTTTCCGACTGGAAAACCCGTAATTTAAAAATGTTTTTATTTATTTCTAAAATTTGCTTTGATGAAAAGATCTGAGATATTCCAATATCCTGGAAATATATTGTAATACAGTTTAATTATATTCAAATATTATTTTTTTTTACTTCATTAAATGTATGCTTGAGAAAACATAAAGAATTTAATCTTTTTTCTGTTTTAAGAATTTTATTGTTTTAAGAATTTTATTGCATCTAAATATGTGCTAAGATTGTATTTACGGTAAATTTTAAATTTTATGTATCATATAATTTTTTTGTTACTCGAGATTCAAATTTTGCTTCACATTGACTTTCACTATAAAGTTAGTGTTTTTAATCTTTTATGGAAGAATGGCACAGTGGATGAACAATTTAATTCTTAACGTACAAATTATTTGGAGGAGATTTATTTTTAAAGCTGACTCACTATTTTCTTATTTTCTCAAGAATAAAACTCACTTTTCTCATTATTTTTGGCAGCTAAACCGCTCCTATGCCTGGCTTAATCCAACATCCGCTTCAGCTTTCACGATCATTACACGATTCACAAGCTTGCACTCCGCAAAGACACATTCTTTCGCTTGAGATTGTTATCGTTAGCGGCCGATCGAGAACTTGACTCTTCCGCTCATTTCGAACGGGGAGAGCGGGAGAGGAGAGAGTCTCCTTTCGAGACTCACGAGAACACGTTCTGCGATCTTAAGGATTGATCCGATCGAGAGTGGCGTTCGGAGCGTAATTTGCGCGGCTAATTAGTAATTAGATCGTCTGGTTTTGCTAGAGGCTGCACGGATTTTCTCACTCTGCGTAAAGTAAACAGCAGTTCTTCGTGACAACACGCCAAATTGCTCTTCTATGAATATATACAGTGCATCCCGTTTGACAATGCTGCTCGTTAATGTGTAGTGCGTGGCAGAGTATTTGGGACGTCAGTAGAATTTGCCCGTACGTGGCACAGATTGGAAAATCGCAGGGAAATCGCACGTCGAAATTAGCATCTTGAAAAGTCGGCTGATTTATTTCAACATTTCATATCGGTCGTCCTATGAGTAATCGCGCGTATGATGATTGACGGAATGTCGAGATCTCTCCCGGTTTTATATAAAAATAAAATAAAAATAAAATTGACGGATTGGTCGTAAGATATGGCAAAACACTAAATTTACGCGGGAAAAAAAATTTCAGTTCCCGTAACCGAACGTAGGGATTCGGGTGAAAACTCGGCGACAAGAAATGATATCTCCGTTACCGCGGAACGTTCCTAAGAACGTTCGCGTGAATATTCGGCTGTGTTAAAACTCGGTCGAGACAACTGAGAGCGACCGACTGAATAGAAATCTCTTGCAGAAATCTCTCGGTTCCCGCAGCCGAGTTTTCGCCCGCTCCCCAGGCGACAGAAAATTTCGCTACATTAACGGAGTCGTTCTTTCCGTGGAGATAGCGAAGAGTCAAAACTTCGGCATTCCGATAATAATTTGCCTTAAGAAAACGCACTAATTATTACTTTCTATTTCTCTGATGAGACATACATCACAATTTTAACAGTTCCCTGTAAATTTTCAAAAGACGGTTATTTATTATGTTCGCTAGTTGTCGCAAATGTTCTCTCGTATACATACCGAAGGGTAATCCAAGCGGGATCGAGACGTCTCTGCTGTGACTCTCGTGCAGAAAACCCCCATTAATGCAGTCCCATTTCCCTAGGCACATAGTGACATTGAACATTTCCAATCAGGCGCATTATGTCCGAATATTCGTGCATCATGATTGCCGATTATTCGGTAAACCACCAACGCCGCTTCAAGGCAGCAGTCATGATGCACAAATCTCCGAAATAATGCGTCTAATTAAACATTTTCGATGTCACTATGTCTAAGGAGTGGGACTGCATTGATCTGTACATCTGCATTTTTTGTACAGTCAGCGTCGCGTATGCCGCGCCATTCTCTGGACTAAAACTTTTTACTGATACACAATTTTTTACACGTACAGTGTCGTGCATTAATTGCTGTTCCATTCCTTAGGTATTATGATATCGAAAATTTCGACGCGTCATTTCTGAATATTCATGCATAATGACTGTTGCTTCGGAGCGTCCTTGCCGACTTACAAAATAATGCATTAGCAGTCATGATGAACAAATATTCAGAAATGACACCTAATTCGAAATTTCTGATATCATAATACTTAAGGAATGGGACGGCATTAATGCACGACATTGTGCATATTGCGTCATGCATGCCTTACCACTCAAGAATTGCGCGATTATTAATACATATGCGTAAGATCGAGATTTTTACATTGAAACTAGAGTCATTACAACTTTACTATACTATAATTAGAGTTAGCTGTATAATTTTCAATCTTATGTGTATATGGCTGAGGTTAAAAGCTCGGGACTTTTGATTCAGGGAATAACAAGGCATATGTAACACAGTTACTGTGTACAAATGAGATTTAAACTATTATAATTAGCAGAGCCATTATAACTAGAATTTTTCGGCGATTTTCAACCTTTTGCGTGCTACGTGTGAGGTTGAAAATCGTATAAGGAATGATACGGTATATATAACGCTGGCCGTGGCATCATAACAGTGGCTGTTTTGGCACTCCTGTGGAAGCGACCTTGTGATTTTCCGTCTAACACATATCGCACTTTTCCGGTAACCGGCGACACAAACGGAAGACCGCGTAACATAGACTCGTCCTGTCCCGCGCGATTTTATTCTGACTCGGCATTATCTGCACGAGTCGTGCACGATTTAATTTCGTTAAAGGGGTAACGACGTAATGATGAATCGCAGGAGCGAGAACGGAGGAGACAGCACATGGCTCTCGTGCGGGCGCTGGAGAACCGTCGGAAGATGGAGGAGAAGGAGAAGAAGCGGCTGGAGGCGCGCGCCGAGAGAATAGCGACGAAGGAGAAGCGGGCAGAACAGAGGAGGATCGAGATGGAGCTGATCGAACAAATCCGCAAGCCCGTCGAGGATATGGAGCTGACAGGTACGCAGGAACAAAAGGTGGCGATGGTGATCGATACCGCCTCGCGTGCGAGATCAGAGAGAGAGAAAGAGAGAGAGAGAGAGAGAGAGAGAGAGAGGGAGAGAAAGAGAATATCAGCCATTATCGCGTGTCGCGTAATAGTAAACCCGAGGCCGTAAGTTTTGCATCTTCTAACGAGCGCGTCCGATCTTTCAGATCACAGACCACTGCCAGAAGTCAAGAGAATACCCGGTCTTAAGCTCTCTGGACAAGCGTTCGCGGACATCGTCATGGTATTCGAGTTTCTTCACAATTTCGGGGAGACCTTGGGATTCGGTGAGGCTCGTCATCTTTCGGCCGGCTCGAGTAAGTATCGTCGATGCCTTCACTGCGTGCTGATCGACGCCGCTCCGTTTCAGACATGGAATCGCTGCCGAGCCTGAAGAGCCTTCAGCTCGCTCTACTCAACGACGAGGAGGCCGAGGAGGAGATGCTGTCGGTGATGACGCATCTGTTGGTATGCGCCATCGAAGATCCGGGGATCCCGCAGCCGGCCAGGCACACCACCGGCCTGGGCCAAAGTCTACGTCAGGCCGACATCACCCACGCGAACATCAGCGAGGTTCTGCGGATCTACCTTTACGCGAACGCGACCGGCGAGGTGAAGGCGCTCACGGGGGTTTGTCTGGAGCGTGAGCGCGACAAGAAGTTCGCCGATCATCATCAGAACGGCGGTGACTACGCCTCGACGTGCTCCGGCAAGAACGCCCAATTCTACGAACATTTGCACAACAACGAGACGTGGAAGATGTCGGAGAGATTGCGCGACAAGCCCTTCCTGGCGTTGAATCCGACGCATAAAGCACAGATGCTCGCTTTCCTCTGCAACGAGCTGCTGCAAAATAAGGCTGTGATCAGGCAGATAGAGGGTAGCCTCGAAACGGTGGCTCAGCTGAGGAAGGAGAGATTCGTGTTAGATACGAAGATCAGAAAGTAAGTTTACACGATCGGTAGAAACGACCGGCGGATAAGTTTTATTAGGTGTACAAGAAAGAAACTAGTTTTACAACGTTTCTTTCTGGAACGTAGAAAAATTATTCAAAATTTAAATATTCTCCCGCTCTTTATTTCCCGATTTTTTTTTTGTAGTGTTCATATGGAGGTAGAGGGAATATGTGAATCGACTTGACTTGAAATTGTTTTGATAAGCTAAAATTGCAACAGCTTGAAGATGGCAGACGAGAAGTTATTTATTTGACACTGCACTTCGCTACGAATTACATTGAGGGGAAGGCGCTGCAAAAACATGTGCTTCAATTTGTTCGACTCTCGGGGACAATATTATATCCAAAAGTGTGTGTGATTTTTGGTTCAGCCGGATTAATAAAGAAGGTGATTTGTGCGATTTGCGCGGTTTCGATGTTGGTAATCGTGAACGTGGCAAAGCCATTCTCAAGGCTGAGTACGATGAGCTGCAAGCATTACTTGGTGAAAATTCGGTCTCAAACGCAAAAGGAACTTGCAGTACGACTGGGAGTGACTCAACAAACCGTTTCCAATCGCTTGCAACGGATGAGAAAGTTTCAGAAAGAGGGAAAGTGGGTGCCGCATGAGCCGGAAGAACAAAGATGACCGTGTCGAGTCTGAATCGAATCTGCACAACGAATAGCACAGAAAATTTTTCCTATGGAAAATTGTAACGGGTGACGAAGAGTAAATGTATTTCGATAACCCCAAGCGTAAGAAATCTTGGGTAGACCTCGGTGAATCATCCACGTCAACGCTAAATTGGAATATTCACGACCAGAAAATAATGCTTTGTATATGGTGGGATTTGCAAGTATCTGTGCTAAATTATGAATTTTTGCAACCATGCGAAACGATTAATAGTGATCGCTATCGTCGATCACTACTAATTAGTCGACAATTATTGAGGCTGAACGAAGAAATCCACTGAAAGCGTCTATATACTGGCAAAAGATTGCGACCGGTGAAATTGCTGCATAACAACGCTAGGCTTCATGTTGCAAATAAACCGGTTAAGGAAACATCATTGACGATTGGTCGGGATGTTCCACCCGGCTTATTCGCCAGATATAGTGATTATTACTTGTTCCGTCCGATGCAAAACGTTTTTGTCTGAAGTGCGCTTCCGGAAATTTGAACAAGTGCGAAAATGGATCGACGAATTTATCAAATCGAAAGACGAAACTTTCTTCACTGCCGGAATTCGTAAGCTGCCCGAAAGATGGCGTAAGGTCATAGATAATAACGGAGAATATTTTGGTATTTAAATGTATGGTAAATGTTTTAACGTGCAAAAAGTCGCAGCCGTTTCGCTCATTGTTTATTTAAATGTTACACACACACACACAAGAAATTTCGGTAATTACATACATTAAGGAACACCTCGCCGATGACTTTGACCTTCCCACATGTGATAGAAGTCATCCTCCTGAGCAACCTTCAGAAGGTTTTAGGCGGCGACCATTGTTTACTAAAAAGATATTAACAAAAGAACGGAAATACATTACACGCATCCACTCACATCGACCGATGCCTAGAGTCTTTCCGTTGGATCACCAATCAGGACATTTTATATTCAATTAACCAATTACCCTATATGGGCTATCAGAGCCCGACCGTTTATAAACAGAATTTCTAATTGGTGATCCGTCGGAAAGAAATCTTATTATCTATAATATTCTAATAATAGAAGAAGGATTTCTTGTTACTATTTTTTTAATAAACAATGAACGAAACGGCTGCGGCTTTTTGCATGTTACTCAGGAATATATTCTTGACAACGTATGTCAAGGTCAATCGGAGCTGCCTCTATTGTGAACATTTACCACGTGTATCATTGAATTTCCGGAGAAGAATATTGAATTTTGAAAAGAAAGACGTTTTAAAACTTCTTTGTGCACCTAATATATAAGTTTTAACAGGTGAATTCTTCAAAATAATCTGAATTTAATAGTTTTTTTACATTGAAGATTATAGAGTTTAATCTCGTGCGAAACGATTCATTATTGAATATATACGTCACGATTACGGATTGAATTTTATGTTCGCACAGGCTGAGACAATTGCACGGTCGGAAAGTGCGAATGGAAGCTGTGGGTGTCGTCGTGAACAAGATCGGCGACACGATCACTATCGAGAAGAAAGAGTGCGACGAGGAAGGTAATACTACATCCACCGCCGTAGGCACAACACCCACGCCGGACGAGATTCACCACGAGGACGAAGTGGAGGACATGTCTGAGAACGAGAGCGAAGGGACTCAGCCGGAAGAGGTATGAACGATCAATTCAAATATTTACTTACCACTTTTTGTTTTATTTAGTACCACTAAGATCTACAATAGACGTAGTAAAATGTGTAGTAAGATATAGTAAGCTTTTTTAGTCTTTCGCTTTAAATATTGAATTGTAACGTAATTTCTAGCAAAAGTTTTCAGTATTTTCATTTTTCCTAAGATTTAAACGTTATTACGACAGCGCGAGAAATACTTTTTGTTAGAAATTACATTATATTTTATTGCTCAGAGTAAAAGGCTAAAAGCTTATTACATCTATCGTAGATCTGGGCTAAAAAGTATGCTAAATCATATATCATAATTATAAAAAGAACATGTATTGTTTAATTATGTAATATGTAAAATATCTACAGGAGGAAGACAAGAATCTGTCCGGTGAGGAATTGGGCAAAAAGTTGGACAAACTGTTGAAGCAATCGGAGGAACAGCTGCAGAAGCTGAACAGTTCTTCGAAGCAGCTGCGGGCGCACATCTTTGGTCAGGACAGGTATTGGAGGAGGTATTGGGAGTTGGCATGCGCCGGCGGCATTTTCGTGGAAGCCATGGAGAGCGCCGAGCCGGAAGTCCTCGAGCTTCAGGCCGAGTTGGACGAGAGGTACAAAAACATGCCGGTGGAGGAGAAGCCCGAGTGCAACGTGAAGCAGGAGGACACCAAAACGAACACCGAGAATCGCGAGAACGAGGCACCGAACTCCGAGGTGGTGAAGGAAGAGAATAAGCAGCAGCACAATTCGAGCGGCGAACTGAACGAGGACATCAAACCCCACCACCACGTGGACAAGGAGAGACCTGAGGTGGAGGAGATCAACTGCAAGAAGGAACCGGTGCAAAATTGCGGCAATCCTGAGAACTCGGAGAACAACAAGGAGGTGATAATGAGCGAGAAAAGGAACGATATGGACAGCACGATGACGGACGCGAAAACAAACGTCACCTCGGAGGAGATCAAGCAGGAGACCGAGGTGGTCAACATGGACGTCGAGGTGAAGATCGAGGAAGTGAAGAAGGAGAGTGAGGAGACGGACGAGGAGATGGCGAAGCCCGTGATGGTGGTGAAGACGATGGAGGACAAGATCGTCGAGACCATACCGAATGGCGACAAATTCAACCACGTTAACAATCTGCACAATGGCAAAGAGCTCAATGGCACCTTCATCTCTAGTGAGTTTTCCCTGCGGGGGAGCCTCGTCGGCGGGATGGACAGTCGAATATTCTCAATTAACATTAGTCATGTCCATCATTTCAGACAACAGCACCGAGCCGAATTGGTTTTCCATCTTGCCACGCGAGACCTGCGACACACCGGGGCCCAGCACCAAGCAGATTTTCGGCATCGCCGAGCCGACCGAACTACGAATTCCCGTGTTCCCGCCGCCGGTCAGCCCGAGTTACGACCGGTGCGACAGTCCGGCGCCTCTGATCCTCACACAGGACGAGGCCGTGCAGTTGGAATATTTGAAAGTGCATGGTTTACCGCCCCCCGGCGAAGCCAAACCGGTACCGAAAGGTGAGTTTGTTCGCGTGCTTCAAAATAAAGGGGATATCCAGTCCATCATCAGCGCTATTATACAGTCACTTGAGTCATCTTTCGTTAATTTTTCTTGAGAAGTCACTAAAATATTCATTATCGGTCAAAATAAGTAACCATAGTCGCTTTTTTCCTGAGCTGCCGTTAAAGTGTTAAAATTGCGAAATTTGTAAAATACGGGCGTTCTGTATGTATTTTTGCCATCTCGTTTGCTGCCGATTGTGTCGTTCATATTCTTGGTCTTGTTATGAACTTCCAAACTATACTATGAAAAGAACTTGTTATATGTTATTCAAAGATAAACCTAAGAGTAAGTGTTATTTTTTGCTTAAATGGTTTTGGTTACTTTCAGAATTTTACAAAAGACGTCACTTTTGGTCATTATTTTTATGACTCTGAAAGGTCACTTTTCATCATCTTTTCTGCCAAGAAGCAGTCACTATCTAATTTTTTTTATTTTGGTGGTTGGATGGCAGTGCTCGGGATGTCATTTTTAAACTTTTGATCGGTAAAATATCTGACTTTGTCTGCAAAGTTTACATTGTATTGGCAGGGCAGTTATAAATATTTTTACATAATTTGTGCAAAAATAAATTTGAGCATTGCTCAATATGCGATGAAAACGCGACGAAGAATTTCAAAACTGATATTTCTAGCTGTCAGTTGGCGTAAGGATTTACCTGCTATAGAAATCTTGCAGTTTGTACATATCGAAGGTGTCAATCAGAAAAATTTCAAAGAACATTTTATATCCTTTTAATTAAATTTGAAGACCTTAAACGATAAAAAGACAAGTTGACAGAAAAATTGTATATATTTTGATTAGATTTTTCGTTAGATATGATAAAACAGTATAACGCACATCATTGAATTACACATTTACGTAAGATCTATATGTACGAAAAATTAAAAAAATAATAGCGTAATTTTGTCATTGTTTATATAACATAATATTTTGAGGATCGCTTCTACGTTACCGATGCTCATAAAGTTCATCATCGACTTTGGCAACTCCGTAAAGAAAAATATATACATCGAACATCAGGGCAGTTCTTGGCTCTCGTTGTTCTTACTACTACTTTTTTTTATTCTTTGCATTTCAATTGTAATCTTAGAGCCCCGAATCATTTATTTGAATTTTTTCCATGAAATCTATTCGCAAATACTGATACACGAATTTCTGATCGTACCGTATCTGCTCCTTCCCAGATCTGAGGTATGGTTGGTGGAGGATAACGGACATCGACACGTTCCAAGAACTCCTCGAGCATTTACATTCTCGCGGTGTCCGCGAGAAGGAACTGAAGCGTACAACATGGGCAACGATGGAGTCCTTCCTGGCCGTGACCGGTCGCATCAACGTCGATCCCGGCAACGTCACCGCCACGGAACTGCGACCGGAGCCGGACGATCCTGAGAACATGCCGCCGATCCCGAAGCCGGACAATCCGAGCGACTGGAGCGAACAGGTCGCGCTACGCGTAGACGCCCAACTGTTGGAGCAGGTGGAAGCCCTTGAAGATAAAGTGGCCAACGCCAGTATGCAGGTGAAAGGGTGGAAGCTGCCGCCGCGAGCGGGTACCGAGGAAGCCGACGAGATCGAGAAGCTGAACGAAATGGAGAAGATCAGTGCGGTCGAGCAAGCGCGGCAAAGGCTACTTTCGTTGGAGGCAGCTATAGAGAGGAGATATTTGAAGCCGCCTTTGGGCGTTTGGTAAGATCGTCTCGTCGTGACTTCCATGCCGTCTAGGAAAGACCGTCAGAGGAAGATCGCGATCTTGACAACTTTATGGGAAATGTCAGAGCCGTTCCTTCTAGCTGAGCTAATACTGCACTGGAACTTTGTTCCTCTTTTCCCTTCAATGTTGCGGTCTAGTCTGTATATCTGCACTTCCTGTAAACTATCTTGTGATTTTTCTCCTTCAGTGGTCAAATATGTATCTTAAGTGTGTAAATTAATTCGGTCCCTTTAATTTTACCCATTTCTAATAAGCATTTTAAACCCAAGTATTTTTCCGCTCAATTGTGATTTTATAGAGCCGCTATCTATACTTACAAAAGACCGCATAACATTGCAGAATAGTCGATATAATTTCAAAAAATAGTAGCAAACAGTTGCTACCGACAGAGCGCATATTTGGCACTGCATTCTTTTTGTATTTTAATTGCCAGAAAATATTGCTGAAGTCACAAATATGATTTGTGTTCGGCTTTTTTGACGAAGGTGCGATGAGTTAAATAAACTTGTAAAATATGATATTAGAGGTTTCGGAAAGATTTCGAAGAGACTTGCTCCAACTTGCTCGACCTTACGTGGCAAAAGGAACAAGATTCCATTTTTAATACGAGTTGGGAAGTTGTACTCCATCTTGAACAATCTGATTTTCCAGACCTTGTCCCTTCAGATCTTCACCTGTTTTGATTGTTGCAACATTATTTATAATTGACACAAATTTAGAAACACTAGTTGCAGTTATTTGTACAAACGAGGTGATTTTCGAGGGCTGCGCCTCCTTATTTCCTCTTGCCGCTCTATCTCGCCCCGCGGATCACGCAACTGACATTATCGGCGTTTAGCTTCAGGTCGGTTGACATTACGAAATCTACGAGGTACTTGCTAATATTTGACAGCTCTTATCGAAACAATCCCTTTATATATATTTTTTTATACGCTAGCAATATATTTATATATTATTAAAATTGTGAAGCAGTGGAGTTGCTTCGAAATTTCTGAGAACTTTTCAGTCTCATTAAGAAGCGCCTCACAAATTTCGTAATGTCAACGATCTTGAGGCTGGTCGCTGCTGTCAGTTTGCGTGGCTCTTGAAAATCGTCTCGTTTATACAAATAATTCGAACCACCGTTTTAGGATAACAGATACTCGAAATATATCGATGACCTTACTGATTCAAGTTAGATGCCAAGTTTCCGTTGCGATGGAATTCGATAGCTGCCCCATAGATGATGTATATGATGGTCATCGAAAATGATGGAGATTACTTCGATAATTAAAATCGTACACTCTACATTGATAAATAAATCTTGAATTTTGATGACGAAAATCTTGATAACTGAATTAATTTACACACCTAATATTTTATTTGGAGTGCAACTTATCATTAGTTCAGCTATAAGGAAAATAGACTACTATTTATTTCATTCTGAAGACTAGAGTGCAACAAAGTCCAGTTGAAAAGGGGTCTATCGTTCGCTCATGGACGAAACGTAAATGTCTTTCCTTCGGTGAAACATGACCGGATTGTGGCGCGACGTTAACATTAGTGATGTACGATCGACTAACATTGAAGTTCGAATGTTCGTTACGCGCGTGCGATTGATAAGGGAAGAGCTGTCGCATTCTAATCGTCCGTCATTCGCGCAGCACGGGAGATCCGAACCTGGCGGCTCTGAAGGCGGAACAGGCGGCGGCGGCCGCAAACTCGAATAACTCCGAACAGAATAGCCAGGCGCCGGTGCCGCCGGAGGAAACGACGCCGCGTGGTCTCAACAACTGGCGGGAGGCGACCGCGCGTGCTCACACGTCGGCGCAGCTCGCAATGGCGCTTTACATGCTCGAGGCCAGCATCGCATGGGACAAGAGCATCATGAAGGCTGTGAGTCTAACAACAGCTAGAAACTCGGTCTGCGTCAAGCTACGAAACCGCTGCGTCTCACTCAAAGCTACCAATCAGTACAATCAGCTATTGACTACTTCTCAGGCCTCTGTGGGTATTCGCACTAACTTACTAACCGAAACTCGTCCTTTGCTGACCCGCTCTCTCTCTCTCTCTCTCTTTCTCTTCTCCTAAAACGCCTTTGTCCCTTTTCCGTTCTCTCTCAGTACGGCTCACAGAGAGCATATGTCGCTTCGAATGGATATCGAACAGGAACGGGGAGGAGGTCCGACCGTGCCTCTAAAGCGATATACCTCTTCCACGCGACAGTGTTCTTGCAATACATCCGCTTTCAGTCTCACAAGAAATTCCGATATATTGCATATATACATGTTATATATATATACATATTTTATAAATATATATATGCAGTATTTGCCGGTATCTACATAAAATGATCTAAATAACCATCCAGATGAATAAATAGATCATTTTTATCTTTATCTAGATGGAAGAAATACAAAATATCTTTATCTTCATCTTAGATGGAAAACATGTTATCTCATTTAAAAATTATCTGAAATGATGTTATGTTATATTCTAAACTCACTTTTCGATAAAACGAATGAAATAATATGGATCTACGCGTTAAGCCCGTATCAGACTAGGGGTTGGAGATTAGATTTCAACGAATCATCAAATTTCGGGCTTGTCTCCTTTAATCTGTTCTTTTTAGCTGCATGGCTGAACTGGTGCACTAAGTTAGAACGTGACAAAATATACTTGTCTCACTCTAACTTATTGCACCAATTCAGCAGTGGAACTAAAAAGAACAGACTATTTGTTTCATTTGATCAAAATCCACTTTAATCCCGTATCATACTGTCGACTGCGAGTGAGCAATGATTATTGGTCATTTTTATTAGATCCTTAAATTTAGAACGATTATATTGACGAATTATTTAACCGTTGTGCAATTTTACGATCTGCATAGTTTTTATTATAAATTTGTATAAAGTCCCTCATGAAAACAATATCATCTAAGAAATTACCTAGATAAGTAGCGCTACTTATCTCGTCTTTCATCTAGATAAATCAAAAGCAAAATTATCTCCATCTAATCTAAGATGATTTTTCGGATTTTCATCTCATCTTCATCTAGATGAATCTGAAATTATCTAAGGCAAACACTGTATATATGTATTATACAGGCTGGCTCAGTAATCGTGGTATAGCCAGGAAGGGGATAGATTCTTCTTGAAAAAAATAAGTCGAAAATATAGAGTAAAAGTTTTTCGTACGAAACTTTGTTTTCGAGAAAATCGATTCTAAAGATCTCGATACGGATTGTACCTCACTTGTGTGTGTGTTTAGAAGCATCACATAAAATACATATAACATACATATATTGTTCCCCTATATATCAGTACTACCACACATTCTCAATGCAAGAAGCGTATCCGCGTACATTCTCGATTGGTATATCTTACCATTATATGACAAGTTGATAGAAATTGATAGTTGAAACCGAAAGATAATAAGAAGGCAACAGATCATGCCGTTGTATTACGAACATATCAAGTACATTATATATAATCAATCGAGATCCGTTTAAAACGATGTCTTAGATAAATGCACGCGCAATCGGTTAATTTTTAATTTTTTGAATTTATTTTTTGGAAAACGAAGCCTCGTACGAAAAACTTTCATTCTACATTTCCGATTAATTTTTTTAAGAGGAATTATTTCCTTCCCGGTTATACCGCAATTGCTGAACTACTCTGATATTCACACACACACACACATACACACACACGAGTGTGAAGATTGTGGCAATGAAATTTGCATACATCCGTTGAATTTCGCTCTGTTCGCGCGACACCTTGTTGTTGTTTTTTTTTTCCTTTTTTTTTTGCTCACTTTCACGCGTCGTGTTTGTTAAATTTCGAATCGGTGGCCAGCATATCATTCAGTTCACAATCAGTTCACACACATACAATGTGGATGTAGTTGATGTATATTACAAATTTCAAATTGCGGATCTCGTGTCCCGCTCTCTCGTAAATTATCAAATTCTCGTCGAGATGGTACTCGAATCGCATAGTGAAGATCGCAAGCAAGCGTAAGAATGTACGTTCAATGGTGGTCAGAGTCTAACGTAACGGTTGCATGCAAAACTGCCGCTTATTATTTATATAGTTTGATCATTTTAGCGCATTTTCGTTTGTTATCCCCCGTTCTTTTACGTTCGCCTGAACAACCCCCCCTACAGCTCCTCTCACCACAATCTAGCAAATTTCCGACAAGACATCCTCTATCCGCTGTTTTTGTAATTATTATGAATCTTTTGCTTATGTACGTGTGTTATCGCACGACTTTGGTTGACATTACTTCATCGTTGCGTTGTTATGTTCAGTATATTTCGTAATATCACAGACACACAGAATTCAAAAATACTTTACACTAATCGATCCGAGTATGCTACTGAGTCTGTGAATTTTGTTTGAATCGGACTTTTTTGACGATATCCTCAATCATATGTCCTGTATTTTATCGTTCAGATATACAAGTTACTCATAGTGCCTATATGTAGTAAGTTCTAAAAGTTTCCGGCCTGACTGACTTTCAGAAGTGACAGAAAGAAAACAACAGTATTACTCTTCAACATAATCTCCCTTTACTTCAATATTTTATTTTTCACATCTTTAAATTAACATTTTTATACCCTTGAAAAAATAGTTCGAACTTTTGTTCGTAAAATGATCAAGAACTGCATCTTGCATCTCATTTTCGTCTAAAGATTTTCCTCCGCGAAGGTCTTCCTTCAATTTTAAGAAGAGTTAGTAGTCATTCGGCGCTGAATCTGGGCTACAGAGTGGATGTGGAATCTCTTTGAAGCCACAGTCCTTCACTGCAGTCTTAGCAACATCAGCCGTATGGACTCATCTCTTTTCCTTTTTTTTTCCCTTCTTCCTTTTTTCCTTTAGTTTCAACTATCTGTCATTGAGCAGTTCTTCTTCGACAAGAGATATATTTTTCTCAGTCATCACTTCCACTGGTCGACCATCGTGAGGATCACTTTCAATGGACTTTCTTCTTAGACGAAATTGCTTAGCACTCTTTTACAGTTGAATATGATGGAGAAGCTTTCCTATAAACACCATCCAACCACCCTTTAATTACATTTGGAGAAAGCCCTTCTTTGTTCGAAAACTTTATCACAGCGCGGTACTCAATTTTCGATATTTTAGCACAGAGCGTGCAGCGACTTATTTCAACAATTGTCTTCAATTGACTGACACAGGTAGAGAGTTGAAACTGGTGCACTGCACTCTCCATAGATGGCATTATATGTCACGAATGGCATATTACAATTGGCGCGTATTTTGTATGTTAGGCTGGAAATTTTTGGAACTTACTATAAGCACGTTCCACCTAACGTTCGCAACGATGGTCAGTGTCATTCTGTCTTTGTTTAACATCCAAGAGAAACAAGGATAGAATGATGCTCGCGATCGTTGCGAATGTTAAGTGGAACCGCACCTTATATATATATACATACATACATATATATGTATGTATGTATGTATATTATATATATAGAATATATAGATATCTTTGTTATCGTTTTTGTTTAAAAGATGCTTAACTAACAAATAGTGCTGAAATCTTCATGCTACCTTAGCCACACGAGGGACCAGTGTTCTTTCATCCTTTTTAAATGAAGAGTTTACTTTTGGTTGCAGAATTGCCAGTTTTGTCATAGCGGGGACAACGAAGATAAGCTGCTGCTCTGTGATGGCTGCGACCGTGGCTACCATACTTACTGTTTCCGTCCAAAAATGGAAAACATTCCTGATGGTGACTGGTGAGTGAGACCGGCTCGGGCCGGCCCCTCTGATCTCGTTACTAATTTCTCTCTCGAGCTTCGTGAGGAATAACATTCTCAAGCTGTCGTTCGCTCTTTCAGGTATTGTCACGAGTGTATGAACAAAGCGACAGGTGAACGCAATTGTTTGGTGTGCGGCAAGAGAGTGGGTAAAAACTTGGTCCTGTGTGAACTCTGCCCTAGGGCTTATCACACCGACTGCCACAATCCCGTGATGCCAAAAGTGAGTAGCCGCCGGGCAACTTGGTAAAGCTCGAGATACTCATTAACTTTGCGAAAAAAAAAAATATATATATATATATCTTCAATGTGCGCAAACCGCGTCCACACACATACGCACACACGCACATACACACGTACACATGTATAGTTCGTTGTATACATTGCGCTTCGTTTGCAGATGCCGCGAGGAAAATGGTATTGCTCTAATTGCCACAGTAAACAACCAAAGAAGAGAAATAGTAGTCGAAGGAGTCATACCAAAGGGGGAGGCACCAGAGAAAGTGAAAGTTCTGACCATCCACCAGCTAGGTGATTACGTTAAAAACAAACAAAACAATTGTCAACTCGCTGGCTTAACGACGTTTGTGCGAAAGTATATTAGAAACCAAAAAAAAAAAGCATAAGCCACGAAAAACCACGATTCGATAAGATTCAACGAAACGCAAATGGCGAACGAGTATTTATTACTCCCGATCGAGCAAAACAATTTAAATAAACGAGACGAACTATCTGCATATATATATACACACACACATATATATATATATATACGTTACAAATATATACACCGCACTCATGCGATTACCGACTTACAAATCTCCGGCCCGTGTCGCAAAATCGCCGAGATCGTCCTTGTCGTCCCTCGAGGAAAACTTTTCATTACGCATATACAGGGTGTTCCACGGGAAGCCAGGTCCGATTTTGCTCGTTCTTCTTTCCGAGCCGGGCACGATAGCTTTTCTCCGACGGCTTCGAGTTTCGAGCCGGATGGGTCCTCGCGAACGAGACTGAGAGTCCCCGCCCTTTCTTCTCCGTCGGGACACCCTGTAACACATTCTCGTCACGTCGTTGTTGCCTAGTGTGTTGTACATTACTTGCGTACGTCGAACTGTGGGATGGGTATTTTCTCAGAAAAAAAAAAAAGAAATTCGTCGTAACGGTAGGTGCCGTCTTCAGGTCGTAGATGACGGAGTCGGAAAAAGTACCGAGAGAGAGCGAGAGAGGGCGGAAAAAAGCGGAAAAAGTAATAAAACGAGCGCACACGAGAGACAGCGAGAGACCGGAGAGAAAACGGAAATATTCCATCGAGGGCAACGTAGCCGTCTCAAGCCGGATCTCGCACGATTGAATCTTATGCATTCGTCCTTGCGCATTCGTCCACAGAGGCTTATATGAAAACCGGAAACCTCCTGCAGAACGGAAGCTAATCGTGCAAATAATTTCTCTGTTGTTTTGCGCCGCAGTCCAACGCCGTCAACGGCATCGAACACACACGTAGAGGACGTCAGTTCGTCGGAACCGGCGACTCCTACCGCCTCACCACGGAAGGAGGGTAACAATAGGACGCTCACGAAGAAGCAACAACGAGAGCTGGCACCATGTAAGGTACTCCTTGAACAGTTGGAGCAGCAGGATGAGGCCTGGCCGTTCCTCCTGCCGGTGAACACCAAACAGTTCCCGACCTACAAGAAAATCATAAAAACCCCCATGGATCTCAGTACGATTAAGAAGAAGTTGCAGGACTCCGCGTAAGTTGCCAAACAACAACAACGCGCTGACTGCGGGTTAGTTAAGCCGAGCGCGCGAAACCCTCAAAGCAAGCCTTTAAGTAACGACCTGCTGCCCTTCCCTCTTCGAAGATCCTCCCGAAGGCTCCCCCTCCCCCCCAGCGAAACTTTCGACCGCATTCACCCGCTACTCACGCGCGCACACATACACGTACACACATAGACCGCAAATCGCGCGAAAAAAGAAAGATAAAAAGTAAGAAATCCACTGTAAAAAAAAAACCACCGTGAAAATCGCGCCGACCGACTACTGTGTCTCCGGCCGGGAGGAGCCCCGCCCAACGTTTTTTCACAACGAGTGCTTCTCGATCGCAGGTACAAGTCTCGCGATGAGTTTTGCGCCGATGTCAGGCAGATGTTCATCAACTGCGAGGTATTCAACGAGGACGACAGTCCTGTGGGCAAGGCCGGCCACGGGATGCGCAGTTTCTTCGAAATGCGCTGGACCGAGATCACCGGCGCGCCGCCGCCCCCGCACCCGCAAACGCATAGCTGAGGCTCGGTACGTTCGCGCAACAACACCTGCAACAGCTTCGCCCATTTCTACTACTAGGATATACCCGTACACACACACAACACACACACGCGTCAACGATCAACAACACGTCGTCGACGTTCGTCGTGAGATAGAGAGAGAGAGAGAGAGAGAAAGCGAGCGAGAAAGTGAGAGAAAGAGAGTGAGAAAGTGAGAGAGAGAAAGAGAGCAAGAAAACAAGAATGAGAGGGAGAGGTAGAGAAAGAAAGAGAGAGAGAGAGAGGGACACACGATGCGTGATTCCCTTCTATCCACTTCCGAGCATTAGTCGGTCTCGTTCTAGCGGCCGATCGAACATTTTCCGTTCGTTGTAACAATAATAATAATAATAATAATAATAATAATAATAATAATATTATTAATACTAATAATAATCGCTGAATGCGCTCGCCCGTTCGTATCGTTCGTTATAATCGCCGTGATATCCCGCGAGGCTACACGCCCTCCCTCCTGCGCTCGAGGGCCGCGCGTACTTTAATCCCCCCCCCCNCTTTAACCCCCCCCCCCCCGTGTTTAACCACCGACACGGCGGCGGCGCCGCTGTCGAATCTTGTCGTTGTATAAAGTAATCATACCGCGCGGAACCGTTCTCCCTCAGTCCGCCGTCGTGTTTGTATAATCTCGGCTCGGCTTCGGTATGACGAGACTTAAACCGGCGACGCGGTTGCGAGAAACTTCGATCGCAGAGAGAGAGAGAGAGAGAGAAAGAGAGAGAGATATATCCTCCTTATCCCGTGATTCTCCCTGAGGTCTTCTGCTCGGCATCAGACGAGAAGTCATCGTCGTTCTGCGATTCATCCTGCGCGACACCCGGGAGTGCGGAGCGACACGATGACGAGAATGGTCATTGTACTTATATCGAGTAAACGATTGCCTAAGAGCGAATAAGTGTGTAATTTGCGATTGTATTATATACGGGCTTAATATTACCAACGCGTCGGTGAGAGAGAGAGAGAGAGAGAGAGATATTTTGCAAAGTAATTAATGTGAGAAAGAGAGTGACAGCGAGAAAGAGAGTAGTTATACATACATATATATACGCGTACTGACACACACACACACACACACACACACACACACACACACACACACACCTCGCCTACGAATGAGCACGATAAGGATATTATTCGCCGTGTAGAGAGTAGAGTAGTAGAAACAGAAAAGCGAACGAAGTGAAAACGTTTGAGTTGACGACGACGACGAAATCTCAACGCCGTTTCGCTGGGCCATCTCCTTGGTTGCGATATTCTTTCGCCTTTGGTATTGCGTTAACTCGCACGAGCGCAAAGGAGAAGAGGACAGAGAGAGAGAGAGAGAGACGCACGAAGTAGGAAAGCTCGAGAAAAGATGGCGAAGAGGAAGAGAGGCGGTATTCGCGTCAGTATTTCGGAACAAGGATATACGTCTTTGCCGTGACTGTTAATTGATATATAATTCTCAAATCTAGTAAATTAATATAATTAGACGTAGACGCGATCGCGTCTGTGGAGATAAGAATTACGCGGTTTGTTTTGACGGGCTCGACGATCATCGCACGTGTTACTCTTGCATTGAGAAGAGAAACGCTCGTTCTCGCTCGCGGAATAGAGAAAGAGATAACGAGGATTATTTCGAAATTATTTGTCAGTTTAATTTTCAAATATCGCGATGCGAATAGAAAAGAGAGAGAGAGAAAGGGAGAGGTAATGTCGTTTCCAATAGTGATACGTCGTGCGTGCAAAAATCCAGAAACATCCACTGCCGTTCAAACCCGAACACAAGGAGTCGTAGCGTAGCACGTCCAGGTCGTACGCGTGTATTACGAAAGATTGCTAATTAATTCGGCACGCGTGTTATTCGTTACTCGCGAGAAAGGGCAAGAGAAGAGAAAAAGAGAGCGACAAATGTAGATGTTTTTCGGCCTCCTGTTTTTCGTTTGTCGAGTATTGCGAAGGTCCCGCGTTGACACATACACACACACACACACACACACACACAGAGAGAGAGAGAGAGGCACGCGAAATTAGACGTCAGGGGAGACGTTGGAGAAAATTATCGTTTAATCGTCAGTAATTAGCGCGTCCGAGAATCAGAGATCGGTCGGTTTAGCGTAAGGAAAAAGGGAGAAAAGCAAGTTATCATTTGTGGGCACAAAACGGCGGTAAAACGAGAAGCGGCATTGAGTCGAGCGCGCCTCTCGAAGGAAACGAATCGTCCCGGAGAGAGCAAAAATGCGAAAACGAGACAGTGGGTAGGTGGCTTTGGTTTTGATTCAGGTATCCGATGAAAAAAAACGCTGTGTATGTTTCTTCTGTGTCGCGGTACGTGCTGATTGTTACGATTGTGTAAGGTGTGTCTTGTTCGCCAACTTCGACAAATACCTTGCGGCGGATTCCCTGCAAATAAGGGGAATCTCTTCAAGAACGAGACGACGATAATAGTGATGATAAGGATGACGACGACGACGACGACGATTTAATTGTCTTTTTGAGTCGGTCTTTTTTGAAACGTGTTGTTGTCGTCGTCGTTGCTGTTGCTGCATTGCCGAAAGATAAAAGAGAGCTATGAGAGCGCGTTGCGCTCTTCGGAGAGAGAGAGAGAGAGAGAGAGAGAGAGAGAGAGAGAGAGATTAAGTATCGGATTAGTAGTGAGTTTCTCCGATTGTAATTCAAGTCGCGCGGTACCTTCGTAGAGTAAAAGAGTGCTGCGACCTTTGCGCGAGACGACGATGACGATGTAACGATAGCGTTCACGCTGCATCTTGTTTTGTATGTAATTGATGTACATTATTGCTCGTAATAGCGTATAGTCGGTAATAACGCGAGAGAAGGGAGAGCTGGATATAGGGAGAGGGAGAGAGAGAGAGAGAGAGAAAGGAAGGAGGAAAGTGAGAACAAGAGATGCGAGTAAAAGAGAGAAAAACAGCAGATGACGACGAAGGAGAGAAAAAAGAGAGGCGTTCAGTCGTAGTGTGACGTGCTACTAAATGATTATGGTTTAAAGAAATAAGAAAAATGAAAAAAACATTCGTAGTGTGTAAAAGTATTAGTAGCTAGAGTATAAACGCCAATGGTTAGGGGAAGGAGTGGCTAGGTGGGAGGGGTAGAGGGGGAGGGAAGCGAGTATGAAGAGCGAGAAGTAATAATCCTGCAGGATGCGACTGAAAACACAATCGGCGACGATATTTTCGCGTCGTCGCGAGGTAAATTTTTTAGGGAACGCGCGGAACAGCCGGTAAGATCGTTGATGAGACTTACGCAGAGAATTCGCGAGTGAAAGGTTCCTGGCGAGAGATTATGCATTTTTCTTTATTTTATCCGTGTTATTTTTTTAATTGATTGCCGGCAAAAGGTTCCGTTGCTTTTGCGCGTCGAAGGTGTGTATAAAGTATCGTTACCTTGCGATTTTTTAAATCTACAGATATATAATTTTAGATGAAACGCGACGGTCCGCGTCTATACGCTATGTACTATGTGTATATAGTATAAAATCTTTATCGGAGTTTTTTTGTGTTTTTTTTCTTTTCTATTGGATCGCATTGTCGTTCGAGCGAGCTGTCGTTAGAGCAAGTTATTAGCTGTTACTCGGACGTTTAATTTCGCGGGTGTCGCGAATCCGTTCTCCTTTTCCTTCCTTTCTTCGTTTCTTTCTTGTTTGTAGAATAGAAAGGAAAAGAGAGAGAGCGAAAGCGCATATATATATATATATATATTGTATATAAAATATATATATATATATATATATATATTGTAGGGCATTTTGTCGATCTTACCGATTGTTCTCGGAGAAACACGCCGCCGTGTGCCGCTTCGTTCGTGCACGTCTCGCACCGTCATACAGTAGCCGATGCGTTAGACATCTCATACATTCAAACGACAAACTGACAACAAAAACAAGTAATTTTTTAAAATTCAATTATTATTTAAATAGTACAGTTACACTGTTAGTACGAATAANTATATATATATATATATATGTAGTATATATATGATAATGAGAGACAATGGTAAAATAGTAATAATAAACTGATATTGATTAATGGAACGGATAAAGAGAAATAAAGGAAGTGCATGGAAGGAGAGGAAGCGAGTGAGAGTAAAAGGAAGAAAAAGAAAGAGAGAGAGAGAGAGAGAAAGGAAAACAAGCATGCGTGCGTGTGAATGCAAGTGTGAGATCGAAAAAGCGAGCGAAAGAGAGAGAGAGAGAAAGATTTAAGTTAGATTGTTTGTCTATAGTATATACGAAGGCGTACTTTAGGTAGCCTCGATGCTATTTAAACAAACTTAATTAATGTATTACAAATGAATTAATAAAGTGTAAGCGAAGCGTGTATCTGTATAGTGGGTTTTTTTTCTTTCTCTGGCTATATATATATAATTATTATAATTAAAAATTATTATTTATAACTATTATATATAACTATTATAATTAAGAACTATAAATTTCTTAACTGTAAATTCTTAACGAGCGGCTGAGAAGAATCATTTGAGATTTTACAAGGGAACATTTAGAAACATCCTTCACACCGATCTTAATGGATTTTGAATGTGTTGTAGAACAGGTAAAAGTTGGATCTCGGTCGGAACACGTTGTGCAACTGCGGGATGTACCACTTTCTCGCTTATCGTGATTGCTGCTGAGAGTAGAAGCACGTGGCGCGCCAACGTTATTACTGCCTTCCACATGACTCCCCTCCACTGTCCAAAACGTTGCAGGGTCTTCACGCCGCCGACGGGCGCGCAATTTAAAAAGGCCGTTTATATTTGATCCATCCTCGTATGTATTCTTAGAGATCATTTTTATTTAAATTAACTTTTGATTATTTATGAAATGTATAAATAATTTAAAAGAAAAAGGAATGATTCATATAATTTAACTTTCAAAATATCAGACTTACTAATTAATAAGATCTTATATATAAATATAATTGAATTAATATAGTTGGACGTTAAATTTACTCTTTGATAAATTACAAAAAGAGGAGTAAATAAGGTGGAAACTGAATCGAATTTTATTTAGTTTTCACTTAGGCTTATCGATAAGGTCCGATAAGGAGGATCCAATCGCAGAGAACCGCGTCCGGTGGAATTCAAAACTTTCGCGCGGTCGATCGATTTTCTGACATAAACGACTTGACATCGATTCACCGGTCGAATACTCCCCACTCCCCGGCGGCCCCGGACGTGCGCATATGTGGTGCATACATACATATAAACTACTATATAGCCAGCCGTCCTACACTGCCTATAAGAGGAAGCCACCTCAGAAGCGGACAGATGATGTGTAGTGCGCAGACGCGGCGGTCAGATGATGATACATATATATACACATGTACATATGTGCACACAAATGCATTTTATTTCTCTATTGGCAGAACGTCAATCTGACGCATGCGTGTTACGTTCGCAATACACTCAGAAAGAGAGGAAAATATATATTCCCGCACGGTAGTTCCGAGACAGGCTCTCTCACTCTGGCTGTATAGTAGTATTACATATATGGTTGCATAGTGCGCGACTGACGGCAGTACGGACGGTGTGCGCGCGTGGTGTTGTCGGTTTTAATCAGGTTCAAGGCGCCTGGAGGTTCTCGGCTCCCCGCGTCAAATCATCACTCACGTTCGCTTACGCACAGGTGCCTCGATCATCATCATGAGATGCGGTCCCTCGGCTTCTTTCGTAGGTCAACCACCAGTAAGTACAATGACAATTCGATACGTTCGATACGTTTCCCCTCTCAGCGCGTTTTATCCTCGTGTGGTTACCGGTAGGTATATTCTTGATCTGCTTGCACACGTTTGTCAATAAAAAGCTCGTCGATAAAGAAGGATCAATACTAGGCGTTCGTGAGGAGCAAATGGAAATTAGAAGCGGTACGTCGTGCATAGTGGATCCCGCTCGTTCTCTCATTTGCGTCGTTGTTCCCCCTTCGAATTATGTTTGTTTCGATAAGAGCGGCAAAATAACATCGGGGAATGATACAACGAATCTAACGTCACACACTCGGTTTGTTGACACAACGAATCCTAACGTTAGACTCGGTTTGTTAGGTAATCTGTGCGCTGGTGCGCCAGCGATGACGACATTGACATAACCTACCTTGGTAGAAATGACCATTCGAGCGGAGAAGCACATTTATAAAGATACACAAATTTGAAAAGTGTCATGTATTATGTAACACGTGGCAAAGAATCGTGATCTATGAAAAAGTGACGCCGTTCGGGGAGCGCGCTATCAGCGTTGAAGCGCCGTCCCATCGCTTTATCGCTCATTAAACATATATCAAAAGTAGGAAAACCGAAGCATAGTTTCTCAAACGTACCTGCGATGTCGCGCGAAGAAAAAGCGACCTTGAGATCTCCGTATTGAGAAATGCCCCGTTAGAATTCTAACGCTCGTCTCGCTGGCGAGAATCGTGTTGATTTTCCATTGATGGAAATTTCCTTTGGTGAGAGATACGGGCAAAGATTATCTCTTCCTTAAATAAGATGTGAGAAATAGGAAGTCTAAATATATCGGAGGAAATATTCTATCTTTTCTATTATGCAGGTAAAAAAACGAGATATAAATATTATTCGTCCGATAAGGGAAATTTGACGCACGAAATGCGTTTTCCTCATCCGTCGTTTCGCCGGGTTCTTACACGTGGGGAACGATGAAAAGCGCAGCGTCAGCACACAATTCCTGTGACATTCTTATCAAGCATCCCATTGTGTATTTCTTTACTGAAAAACCGGCCACGATTGTTTGGCGTCGGTTGTTATCGCGCTGGCACGCGTAACTGCGTTCTCAACATGCAGCATTGAGCTGCGATCTTCGCGGTTATTTTCGTCCCGCATCATTAAGTAATCTCTTATCATTCAAGAATACAGCAGAAACAGCACAAGCTCAAGGCTATTAAAACAACCTTTTATCAAATTCCTTGCAAACGCATATCTCACGCACGATACTTTAATCAGAGATAAAGCCCGCAAAAATATATTCAAAGAACATACAGGGTGTTCCAGGACTATCGTACGATATTTTAACGGAGAATTTTCGAGCATAATCGAAATGGAGGCAACGATACTTAGCAATTTAAAAGTCAGTGAAAAACAAATGAAAACGTTGTTTTGCAATCTAAAATCCAAGAAAAGCCGAATGAATAATAAAATTCTATTTTTTAGCTAATTTTAAGTAAAGTATATTTGGATAAAATTGCAACCAAAAACGCTTGATATAATAGCCAAAAGCGCTTAATATAAAGATATAATAGATAAAATATAGAATATAGAAAATATAGAAATATAGAAAATATAGAAATATAGATAAAATATAGAAAAAATATTAGATAAAAGATATACTATTAAAAAAATTGGAAAGATGTAATAAACGATGATCTTCCTCAACAATGTTTGTATTGGGATTTTCGCGACCCCAAGAATTCTGAAATATTAAATTAAATATTATAAGGATGTTATAGCTATTAGGTATTGTACGCAATTATTTTGAGACATTATGTATTATATGCTTCGTATATTACATGTTATATATTATACGTATGTATAATTTCCATTCCTAAACACATACACATACACACGCGAGAAGGTCAAATTACCATAAAATTAATGAAATCACAGGAATTTTGTGTGTCGAGTTGAAATCGATTCTTCGAAGATCGAGGAAGGATTATTGATACGCGGCAGGTTAATCCGAGGACTGATGGTATCATCGAATTTCTTCTTTTTCAGACACTGTGCAACTTTTGCAGTTACATTCCGCGACTGTGCATAAGGGCCCGCACGTTTTCATCCGAAATGCGTCAAGTTTCGTACCTAGGAAGGTTCTCATCGTGACGAAACTGTCGCGATACCATTTCGAGAAAGTACGGGAGCCTAAGCTCAATAAGAATCAGTTGAGACTGAAGCTGCTGGAAAGGGGCTATGATTACAATACTATGATTGCGAGCCACACAGCTACCAAGGCCGTGGAAGATCAAGTGACCGAGACCTTGGAACAGATGAATGTGGAATATAAGATAGTCAATAGGTAGATAAGAAGGGTGAGGGAGAGGGGGGGAGTTAAGGAAGGATGTATTGCCCATTAGTGCCATATTTTCAGTAACGTATCAAGGGAAATATCATCACTCTTAAATCTAGTATTTATTTAGCAGAATTACGTCCCTATATATTTATTTCACTATCTAAATAATAAATATTAATTTTGAACGAAGGCAGACGTACATACATAATATTATAAATACGAAAATATCCTTATTTTTTATTTTTCCTATCAATGCTATATTTATGCATAAATTGATCTAATAGAGGTATGCAGATAATAAAAAAAGGTATATAAGTGTTTAAATATGTGTTAAATGTGTGTATATTGTACTTTCAAAACATAACGGCCAATAATTCTGAAGTTTGTGTATAATGTCTGCATATTAATCTTTAATATCATAGTAGTTTTTCATCAAAATCTTATTTTTATTTAGTTCCGAAGATATGAAAAATAGAAATTAAAAATAGTATGTTAATCTCTCAAAGGACACGTATAAAAAGTGTTAACTTTAGTCGTAAATATCTCAGCCCTCGAGTGGTCAATATTTTTCTAATTTAACGAGCAATGAATTAGATGATACTTCAATGTATACGCTATATAAGTTTTATCGAACTCTTATCAAACTCGATTCACCTTACAACCTTTTTTAAAGTGGAATAACTTTTAAGCCAGACTCTCAATTACTGTCAGACTTTCGGTGTCGCTTTTAAATACATTGCAGATCAATTTGCAACGTTTTCATAATTTTTTAATTATTTTGAATTATGGGTGATACATTCTTAAAAGGGCGTCCTTCGACGTTCCGTAATCTGGTAGAAGATTAGTGCGTTCGTCGTGAAATGATGGTATTTTGCGATTTTCAGGACCAATCTGGACCAATCGTTGTTCACATGGGCAGACTTGATACTGCCGATTGGTGGCGACGGAACGTTCCTTTTGGCTTCGAACTTGATATTTAACAACAAGAAACCCATAATGGGCATCAATTCGTATCCCGAGAAGTCGGAAGGCTACCTCATGTTGTCGGCAAGATATACAAGAAACATACCGGAAATTTTCAAGATGTTAAAGGCGGGACATTACAATACGCTCATGCGACGGCGGATTCGCATTACTTTGTTGGGGAAGGAGATCTGGGCGAACCCATTTCACCTGCACGAGAAAGGGCGCATCGTCGGTACCGATAGGTACACATCGTATATGACATTCCTCGCGTTTTTCACATACACAATTATAAACTAATTCTCTACACAATTTTTTATTATTTAATATTTGTTACATTTATTCATAAAACGAATAAATGGGGTTGACGATGAATATTCATTGAACGAGTAAATATGATTAACGGTAAATATTCATAAGATGGGGAAATGCATTCGTTGTACTTAATATTCATTGCAGAATCCCCATAGAGCAGGAAAGCCACGAACACAACGAATTACCGCGAGAAAGACGTCTGCCGTGGTTAGCGCTCAATGAAGTGAGTTTAATAATGCTCATCGATGCACAAGCGTATCTCGAATAAGACGAATAAGACGATTTGCTCCCTTACGTATCTCAGGTCTACTTTTCGTTGCTAGGTTTTCATGGGTGAAACACTGTCGGCAAGGACGAGCTCTCTGCTCGTGAAGTTGGATGAAGAAGAGAAGTATCACAAGGTGAGAGGCTCCGGATTGTGCGTGAGCACCGGCACAGGCTCGACATCTTGGTACAGATCCATGCATAGCCTGAGCCACCAAACCGTGCGGGAGATACTGGAGCTCGTAGACACCCAGCGACAATTCAGCAGCGATGAAGTTGACAAGATCTGTACGATCTTCAACAGCGGTCTACGATTTGACGCCGGTTAGTACACGTTTATACTAGAGTCTTTTGAGTAAAAGCCTGAAAATCGCCGACTTTTTAGTAGAAAATGGCATTTGGTTTGTCACCAGAATGTCTCTATCTATGAAAGATATTAATATCGAGTTCAAGTATATATATAATACTATTTATAAGAATAAGTTTTTTCATTTCTTAAAAAGTGATTTTTTCTATTTTTATTATTCGCATCTTCTATCGTGGAATAATGTTTAGTTAAAAATAGAGTTTTTTTATTTGACAGTCCTCACTCTTTTGCCGTTTTTAATCAAATAAAGAACTAGACCGATCAATAAGAAGTCAGAGATCTTCAGACTTTTATTTGAAGGACTATACTATTACATATGTACAGTGTTCCAGACAAATTTCGTGAGGGCGTAGAACAGATGAAGATGAACAAAAAAGTCCTTTACCATTTTGCAAATAACACGCAAATTTTTGAGTTATTAATTAAAGAAACCTCTATACATAACTATTTTTAATAATTAATAACTCGAAATTTTGTGTGTTGTTCGTAAAATATAGAGGACTTTTTTATTTACTTAATCTAAAAGAAACCTTAAAATAATTTATTGCATTTTGCAAATGCATCAATGCACTAACGTGCAATGATTAACATCAATTATCGATTGCTCTCATATTATCGTGTAGAGAAGTATTAAGGTGATGTTATCGAAAGGTGAATACAAAAATGAAGTCGATGATCTTCATTCAACCTTTATTCGAACGCCTCCACCAAATTGATAAAATCAGCAAATAGATCCTTTTAAACCTTCCAACTTTTATATGAAATATTTTTTTTAATGCACTGTTCAACAAATATTTGCGGTCGTTATTTAAAATAGGATACCCTGTATATTTACACGTTTTCCCTCATACATTAGGCATATAAGATAAAAAAAAAGATAAATGTATCGTTCTCTGTTGCAGAGGATCTAAAACTGTGTTATTCTATAAGAGATATGATAGTGACAAATTCAGTGCCTGTGCCAAAGCTTATGCATCCTCGAGGTTTCTGCGCGAAGATCACCGTGAGATCCCAATGTAACGACGCGGCCCTGGTTATCGACGGTGGTATAGCGGTCCCCTTCGTTTACGGTACCGTCGCGAAAGTGGAGATCTTTCCTGAGGACTCGTTGCAAACCATTACGCTTTCCGACTGAATAAACTGCAGGCGGCTTTTAGGAAAGGTGTTTTTACAGTAGCTGTGATTACGCAAAGAAAGAGCAAACTGTTAATCGCGTTCACCACGCAGAAGTACCATTCCCGTACTAATTAAAAAAAATTATCCGATGATCCGAAATTTCACGACAAGAACTTTTTTTTTAATACATTCGTATTAAGGTATAAAAGACCAAAGTTTTAACAACGTTTTAAATCAAGTTTTTTTTTAATAACGCCAATGGAAGATGTGTATAAGGACGAAAAGAAACAAAAATTAGAATTAATGATTACGTTATATTCATCCTAGATTTCAATAATGTAAAGATAAGTACAAGAGCGTGATCTACTTAATTTAAAGGTGGGAAACTTTGCTTTGCCGTCATGATCTCGCATCTGAAAAGGATCAACATAACATTTGATATATTGCGCGACATTAATGTAAGATACATAATATGTAATTTTATTTTATATTTTTATCTCACATACCAAATGAAAATGTACATTAGGTTTCAAAAACGACTCGAACCTTTATTGATGCAGTTGAAGGCATAGCCAATGGTCCGATGAAAGAACTTCCGGGAATTGGTAAAAAAAAAGTTCTTTCATTATATTATAAACTGTGTCCTAAGCTGCATAAAAAAGTTCAAGTTATATCGAAATCAAGTATACACGTTGACCGGATGACCCAAGATATTGTGAGATTATTAATTATCCCATGGTAGCGAATATGCGGGTCATTAATCAAGCCGTCGTTGGAATCATTTATTACACACACACACACACAAGAATTTTTTTTAATTCTCGACCTTCTGAGTTTTCGTTGACTTCATACTCGAGAAATTTTCATTCCGACTTGTCGGTGGATTTATACTACTTGATCAGATGATACATTTACGTCCGGCAGACTTGAAATAATAAATGATAAGATCGGTTAGTCTAAATATGACGGAGCACATGTCGACATTGTAAAGAAGCTAGAAATCATGAATGTACCCAGAGATTTGATCGTTATTTTACCGCGGTATTATCACTGGAAGTGAGAAGGTGGTTACACGATAAAGTCTTCGCTTTACTCTTGAAATATTCAGAAAATGATTTATTGTCCCAGCATGGTTTATAGAAGGGATATTTCCGAGAAAGAAGTATGTAATGAGATAGTCAGGTATTGTTATATTCCCTGTGGAAATATTTATATTTATTTATCTTGACATATATATTAGTTAATAATTAATATTAATAGCAAGAATTGAATAGAAAGAGTGGAAAAATTCAGCTAAAGTAGTTGATCCGTAAAGTGCCGGATTTTGAACAGCGATGTTAAGGGGTTTTTACATAAGTTTATTATTTACTGGGAAAAAATACTTTTCTATAACTTTATTTAACTATGTAAGTAATATTAGGTTGGTGCAAATGAAATGGTCGATAAAAATATAAATATTTTTCATATTTTAAACTTCTCGCTTTTGTAGTTCATCTTTCTTTTATTCAGATAGCGCTGTATGTATACCATGTGAAAAGTATATGTCGTGCACGTGAATTTATATACGTAACTTTACTTATTTACTACGATATTGTTAAAATTCGCGTTAAGTCAACATGAAAAATAAAGAAATTCGTTTCATTTATTTGTACAAGTTCAAATTCGGTTATAATACGGCTGACGCAACGCGAAATATAATATATATCACGTCCAGCAGAGAAAGTAGATATTGTGAGTGTTTGCAAATATTGTAAAATTCGTGCGTCTGATTGGTGTATACTCTTAATTTGGCTTAATCTAAGAGCATACACCAATCAGAATTTTACAATAGTTGTAAAGTTGCTTTCTTTACTGAACATAGCCATTAAATTCGGTCTACAATAGGTGCTTTAAGCTCTAAACCTTAAAAAATTGATCAATCACAGTCGAATGTGAGGAGAATAATTGACTGTTATTGGTCAATTTCTTAAATCTTAGAGCTTAAATCGTCATATACCCCGCTTAAGTCCATAATAAGTATTTGCTTGGTCCATAATAGGTATTTAAGGCTTAAGAAATGAACCAACCACAATTGATTATTCTTCTATAATTCGATTGTGATTGGTCAATTTCTTAAGATTCAGGGCTTAAAGTACCTATTGTAGATTAGAACTTGTGATCGGATATCACTAGACGATAAAAAGAAGAGATTTTATCATTCCTAAGTCATTCTGACCTTTTCTTAGCGATCTAAGTGATCCTAATCTTTGTTACGTTCTTGACGCGACTTCTAACGTGCGACTTATAATTAACGCGACTTAACTAGTACGCTACTTAACCTATGCGAGATATGATTGCCTTATACGGCGTTACTAGTTTGAACGGTACAAATAAAGAAAATAAGTAATGATATTAACACAACAACCTTAATAAGATCCGCTCCTTTCCGTGTCGGTTTCTGCCGTGCCTGTAGTCCTTGTTCGGGTTATTGGTCCTGCTGGTCTTGCCTTGTGCCGCCGCCCTATCTCAATCGTAACTCTATTCGTTACCAGAATTCTCTCAGAAAATTGGTCATGAGTCGAAGGAGTTCATCATCTTTGTTGGTCATTTCCAATGGGCTCGTCGGCGCTCCTTCGTGCAACCCTATTGGCGGTTGCAAACTAACACTGCTTTCGGCGAAGGTTCTGCCAGTGAAAAGACGACAAGGCGTTGATTCGAAAAGTTTCGGTCCACAAACCTCGACAATTTACTTCGCTGGCATGCAACCTCTGTCATTGACGACGCCGTTTTAAAGGACATGATTGAAGCAGATCAGAGATTGGCAGTTCGTCAACCGTCGTTTAATATTTAAAAGCCTTGGAAAAAGTGAAATAGTTGAATAAATGAGTTCCCCATGAACTGACAGAGAGGGACAAGATGAGACGTTTAGAGATTCGCGCTTTTTTGCTTCCTGACAGAATAATGATAGAATATTACATAGAATAATGATATGCAATGAAAAGTGGATTCTTTGCGACAGCCATCGATGTTCCGCGCCGTGGTTAGATGCGAATGAGCATCTCCGCAACACATGTCAAAACCGAATCTTCATTCAAAGAAAATTATGGCGTTTTTATAGTGGTCAAGTAGCGGCATTGTGCATTATTCGTTTATCAAGCGAAGTGAGGCTATAAACGCTGATAAATACTGCCAGGAAATTGACATTATGTACCCAAAAACTGCGCGCTCAATAGTCGGCATTGTTCAATAGACACGGTGCGTTATTGCTTCACGATAATGCCAGATCACACATTGTGAAAAAGGCCGTAAAAAAACTAGACGAGTTGGAATTTGAAGTTCTCCCTCACCGTCCCTGTTCTCCACACATTTCACCAACGGATCACCATCTATTTAACCGTTTGAGTGCCAAGGAGCGATTTTGCGCTTCTTCTGTTTCGCTCGAAAAGTACCAGCGTTCTAAACTGCGAAGCCGATAACCGGCATACGCTCGGCTTCTGTCGATGCGCGACTTTACGGCTACCATTCCGTTTTAGGTAAAAATGAAATAATGAGACAACTGATAAAAGAACGAATTTTAATTGCAATCTAACATTTGGATGCAATCATCGGAGAATAAGACAAGCGCTATCGCACCGTTTGGCATATCTGGATGGGGAATAAGACAAGCGAAAAAGCGCTCTTTGGCACGTTTGGACGGGGAAACAGCAGAGACGCGTGGCATTCAAACGGTTAAGTATCTGGATAAGTTTTTTGCTGGGAAATTTTTCCAAGAAGAAAGACGTGTAAAAGATGCATTCTATGAATTCACCGACTCTTGTTCTTCAGATTGATGCATTGATGCACTTGTATCAATGACACAAGTACAAGAGTTGATAAGTTACCGAAACCGTTACAAATCTTACGTTACGATCTTTCCTCCGTAAGATATTTTCCAGCAGAAGTAACTAGATTTAAAACAGTTAAGATCTAGTTACTTTTGCTTAAGGCCAAACTTATCGTCACTTTTATCGTCTTTTGGAATATGTAAATCTAAAGGAATATATTGATTGGTTGGTAAACTTCCCTACTGCTTAAGAACTCGCGCTGGTAGTACGTTAGATAAAATAATAGATAAAGCAAAAACTGGCTACCAGCGCGAATTTTGATTGGCTGCTGCTTTTTTGCTTTCTGCTTACCTGTCAAAGTGTGAATTCTCCCGTCGAGCGAATGTCGCGTCGCGCATCGCGCTTGCTACGAGAGCTATGAAGCCCGTATCAGACTACGGATTGGGGATAGAGATTGAATTGAATTTAGCCAATCAGTGTAAGTTACTATTAAACTCAGGTTTAGTGAAATTTAGTGATTTCTCCACTGATTGGTCAAATCTCAATCTTCACTTCATAGTTTAATGCGGGTTTAAAGCGACGTTCTCGAACGCAGCGGCTCAATATTCCCGGTTTCGATTGGTGGCCGCCGTCAGTCAATCAGCAAGCGAGACGCTACTCGCGTTGATCTTATTATTTTGGACTCTAGTTATAAATTAAAGTGTGGGTGGAAAGTGGAGAAGAGAGAGAGTCGATGGGACGCGATGACCGTGCGCGTCATGGCGGCCAATGTCGGCGCCGTCGAGACATCGGACAATTGTCGTGTTATCGCGATAAATCCTTACCTTATCTCGCGAAGATTTCGATCGCCGTAATAAAACACGACGAGATTTGAGAATCCAACGGGGAAACTCGATCTGTATGTTCCAATGAAAGCCGGTCATCGGCAGAAACGCGATAACGCGACTTGCGCTTGACGCGTGTGTATCAATATAAGTGTCAATGTTATCGAGATTCACAGAAGAAGATAGACTCGATGTAGACGGTGATCACGCTGGCACGTTGACGTTAAATAATCCCGAGTGTAAGGCTGAGCGGATCGGTGACAGCGATGCGTTCCAGCATAACCGGATTACGTATTCGCGTCTCGTTTATTCGACAGAAGGCGGAATCTTGGCACGGGGAGAAACGAAGAATGGAGCTCGGCGGCTGTCATCGGTCGGCCGCAGAATTCGGTCGCGCAGTTGACGTGAGAGACGAGGTTGTTGTCATTGTTAGGAGCGCGGTGAACGGGACGAGAGGAGCGCCGTATGTACTTCGGGTGTAACTCGGCACGACCGGCTCGTTAGGGACGACCAGAGGCAGGTGAATGCATTGCAAAGGGCGAATACGTTGTCGCTGCCGCCGTGGTCGTCGTCGTCGTCGCCGCCGTAAGCCGTGACCCGGCTGAGAAAACAATGTCGAGGATGAGAATGGCTGATAATGGCAATGGTAGGCGACACTCGAGGTGAGATCCACCGGGTGGAGCATGCCGTCAAGGCTCCCGTTATGCCGTTGACTTCTCACGAGGATATCTGCTCGCAAGGAGTAGCGGTGGATCGCGGTAGAACCGGGCCGGTCGGAAGGAGTCGTCGAGGAGAGGGAAAAGAAGGTGTCGTCTCCGGCCCGGAGCCGGCACGTTAAGATCGCGGTGGTAGCTTGGGAAAAGCCCTCGCTCTGGAAAATGAACTCCATGCTATATACTCTGTACGGGTTCGCGATATTCTTCATGATATTCTGGTCGGGCATGTGGGTGGTGCACGTGTTGGCGTTGATCGCGGGCCGTTGGAAGTTGCATCGCAAGGTGAACCAAGTTCCGAGCTACGAGACGCCGCTGCCGGGTGTCTCCGTGATAAAACCGTTGATGGGGGTCGATCCGAACCTCTTCGCCAATCTCGAGACCTTCTTCACCATGGAGTATCCCCGATACGAGCTTCTGTTCTGCGTCGAGGACGACTCCGATCCCGTGTTGATGTTGGTGCGCAAACTGATCGAGAAGTACCCGGAAGTCGAGGCCAGACTGTTCGTCGGTGGTTGCAACGTGGGAGTGAATCCGAAGATCAACAACATGCAGCCGGCGTACGAAGCCGCGAAGTACGAGCTCGTGCTGATCAGCGACAGCGGCATACGCATGAAGGAGGACACCCTGTTGGACATGGTGAATTATATGACCGACAAGGTCGCCTTGGTTCACCAGATGCCGTTCACCTGTGATCGCGAGGGTTTCGCCGCAGCTTACGAGAAGATCTTCTTCGGCACTGTGCAATCGCGCATGTATCTGGCCGCGGATTTACTCAGGATAAACTGTCACACGGGGATGTCGGCGTTGCTGAGGAAGTCGACTTTGGACGAGGTCGGCGGCTTGAAGGCTTTCGGTATCTACCTCGCGGAAGACTTTTTTTACGCTAAATCGCTGACCGACCGCGGCTGGCGCATCACCGTGTCCTCGCAGCCGGCGCTGCAGAACAGCGGCCACTGCGAGTTGGACACTTTCCGTGCGAGACTGCGACGATGGGCCAAACTGCGGGTGGCGATGTTACCCACCACCATTGTCCTGGAGCCGCTGAGCGAGTGCTTCGTACTGGGTGGTTGTGCTTCTTGGGCAGCTAGTGTGCTATTCGAGTGGGACTCCCTAGTTTTCTATTTGGTACATATACTCCTGTGGTTCATGTTCGACTGGACGTTGCTGTGCGTCGTGCAGAACGGCCCGTTGCCGTTCAACAAGCTTGAGTTTGTGTGCGGCTGGCTGCTCAGCGAGACCACCAGGCCGTATCTTTTCCTTCAGGCTGTCCTGGATCCTCTTATACAATGGCGATCGCGCGTCTACAAGCTCAAGTGGGGCGGCGTCGCCGAGGAGGTTAAAGCGAAAGTCAAATATTAAGAATTTAAGCGTATGCTTGTGCGTGTGTGTGTGTGTGTGTGTAATTAGATTATTATAAAAAGGAGACGGAACAATGGTCTTTTTTTCTTAACCTGATCTAATTATCAGTGTGCGTAATTATACTAGGCGTTTTAGCGATCCCGCATTTGTATTAATCTCTTGCCGCTGACCGCAGGCTTCTATATATTATTATTAGACCACCAACTCCCTCGTATGTTGTATCGAGAAATGGACCCTGAAAAATATGGATCGCGTACTATTTATTAAAGTAGGATAAAAGAAGCGTGACGGTGGATTAATGTGATACAACCAATCGGATGTGATTGTCATTACTAGTTACATGATGATTCTACATATTTTTCGGAGGCATATATTTCGTAGGAGTTAGCGGTCTGATAGTATGCGGAAGTGTGTGGCACTGATACGTCGATTTGAAATAACAAGATTTTCGTTGAAATATCACGAACAAATTAACGTCGAGAAGAGAAACATCAAGAAGGTATTTCATTCTGTTTTCAATGATTTTTGACCGAAATCTTCCGACTCTTCACACTTGATCGAGCAAATTGCAGTATTCGATATTTCACGAGTCAACTAAGTTTGAAAAAAAAATATCACTTGCAATTTTTATCGTAACACAATCGGATAAAAATTTGAGAGGAAGCTTATGATACTATGAGAATGTGTGATGTTTAAAATACCTCGTGTACTTACGCTATACGTGGTTTTCGATGCGTGTTTCAGGCTGCGCGTAAAACGATTCTCAATCGCAGCTTCGCCGATACGGATGTTACATTTCTTTATAATTGTACAGAAAACAATAGAATTATTAACTAGCGCGGTAAATCGCGGACAACTACGCTGTCTTGAACGTTTCATCGTCAAGCTTTGTTAATGACCATTTGTTGAATAGAAATTTCGTATGATTATTTTAGAAGTGAGAACTTCATTCGATGAGGCAAGATTGGCCGGATTGATTTGCACGAAATACAGCCGGTATTCATAGTCGAATCCTATACATAAGACCGTCTTAAATTTATCTTCAAATACTGTACGGCTCCTTTGCATTGACTACAGAATATCTTGAAATGAACTTAAGATGGTCTCAAATATACGATCCGACTATGAATATCGGTCTTAGACTGTAAGATCTATATTGTACTGGAGTAAGCCTTCATGCCGAAGAATAGGTCACGTAAATGTTGATTAGATCGCTATCTTTGTCAGCGATTCATTTATCGATTGGTTGGGCGGTGTAGCGTCAACCAATTGATGAATCGCTCCAACAAAGACAGCAACCGCAAAGACACAACATTTATGTGCTTTTTTCGAAAGTTCACACTTCGGTATGGCGTAGAGTTCGCTGTACTTACACGCGTAGTTGCCAGGAGAAACACTTTGATCATCATTTCAATGAAATCGTGCGGTACGCTCAATATAGTGCAACGCTCGGTGAAAAGAATACTTATAATGGTTTTCATTATAGTAAGTATAACTAGTCGTGATCGAGTATGCAGATCGGGCGGTGTCGGTTCTCTTTCGTATCGATATCGTACGTGTATTGTCTTTCCACGCATCGGTTATGAAACCGCATTCTATGTAATTAAGGCGAATCAATGGCAATCGAGGATGTCGCTGGTGAATAGGTCATTTTGACGATGAATTAAGAAATTGTGTAAAGTATTATGTAAGCGTGAGATATGAAATCCGGTGGAGCGTGGTTTTTGTTTGTAAGGTTAATTATCGAACTCCCCCGATCTCTTTTAATTCGGACTTATAATAGGTGTAACAAGCCCTCGGAGCTTTTTGCTCCGAGCAATTAAATACAACGTGATTTCTGACAGAAAACATTTCCCGCGCCGCCGAAAGTTGTAGTAGGATTTAAATCTTAAGAATCGCAAAGTCTGAGAATGCTGGGATTCGAAATGCTTTTTGCTAAAAATTATGTTACATTTAAAGGTCTGTTACACCTATTGCAGATCCAGCTTTACAGATTCAGATGTATACGTATATCGTGAAATTAAAATTGGAATATATTGAAAATACACTCTGTATTACGCATTCGACGTGTATATTTTTTCTATTCGATTATTTTCACCGAGATGCGGTGATTTGTTAGTGTGTTGACCTCTAGAGGTTAACATCATCTGTGACGATTAATGACTTAGAGTAGGATACACTTTGTGTTGCAAATGCTTCGAAGCGCCATACAGACTAATCGTATTCTTTATTTAAACACTTCAGAGCGTTTGCAGTTTCAAGTAGATCGTACTCTTGGAAACTCGATAATACGTCACTTGATGTGATCATAGATCTGTTCTTTGTCGCTAAACTAATGCACACTCTCGGAACTTGAAAAGAAACACTGATATATTGCTATGACGTCGTGTAAAGAAGAGGAAAATAGAATTTGTGCGAACTAGTGCAGCTAATTCAGCTATAAAGAGCAGGCCTAATATTTCACGTAAACCCACATACATGTATATATATGTATATATATAACTATTGTCATCTTTAACATTTCTTAAACTAAGTGAGATATCAAGATTCCGTTACTTTGAGATTGTATAGTGGTTAGGGGAATGTATTTGGATAAAAAATAACTTGACCTCGAGTGGATGTGTCAAGATAAAATGAAAGTTATCTTCATTTTTTTATGGAATCATACTTTTTTTTAACACAACTCGATTCCTCTGATCATTCTGTGTATAAAAGTACTAACAAGAGAATGGTACGTATTGACGCACAAGAGTCGCTTTGAAACTGATATTAACGTATAGAGGACAGTTTCAAAGGCATTGCTACCAATTCATTATCATCGGTTTGTCCCGGTACTCGAGAAATGGGCCCATTTCGTTTCTAAAACCCGCCTGATAACGAGTTTGGGAATTAACCACAAACAGCAACAAAAGGAAAAACAAGTCTTATCTCGCTAGAGACGATCTGTTCTGACCACTGAACAGCCTCTATGATACTTGACGGGCCCCATTCACGCAACCAACTTGTTTTTCCCTTTGCCGCTGTTTGTAGTTAATTCCCAACCTCGCAATTTCTCGAGTACCGGGACGAATCGATGATAACGAATTGGTAGCAATGCCCTTGAGACTGCCCTCTATACGTTGATACCGGTTTCAAAGCGATTCTTGTGTGTCAGTACGTATCATTCCCTTGTAAGATAAGATAATCGAAAAGTGATTATTTTTTTAGATACTTTATTTCTTATTCTGATATTTTTAAATATAAGATATGAAATATCTTATAAAATATTTGCTTTTCGATAACATCATCTTAACGCATTTATACGTTGAAGGGCAAATTGAATAGTTCACTTTAAACAAATCTAGAAGATTTATCTTAAAATCTTACAATAAAATTCATTGCATTTTGCAAATGCACCAATGTATAATGATTAATCCATTTCGTTCCTTTGTTCCTACATAGGAACAGAAAATTTACTTGTCTTAAAAAATTTGTTTATTTATGATAAAGGTATATGGCCTAGATCTTTTTACTGAAATATAGTTTAAACTTCTGCCTTTCAGAAAATAATTTCACTCAGCCACTATCGATCACCTCCAGCGATAAATGGAGGTGGAAAGTAACCGTGCAAAACACCTTTTTAATTCATTATCTCTTTCTTTTTAATTCATTATGTCTTCTTTTATCAACTAATTAAAAAGAATAAAAAATAAAAATTTAAAAAACAATGAGGTATTATTGCCAAAAGTCCAAATCGTCGAAAATGACGATTTCCGTTATATGATTCACTAGATGTACATCAAGCGTCACTCAAAATAAATATTTCGACTATTTTCTGGTCGAAAAACAGCTGGTCGGAGAACTTTGATTTTAAATTTTTTGAGTTCCTTGAGTCCCAATTACTCTGAAATGTATTTAGATCTCATGGATCTGAAAATTTTCACAATCCGGGCCGGAATAAATTAAGACTCCTGGATCCTCGCTATGGCTGTTCTTTGATAATGTCAGAAGCAAGAAATTATAAATGTTGCCAAAATATATTACGACATAATAGAAGGGTATATTCCTCTTTTATGTTCACATTAGCGGTGTGACATCATAATAGTGCACTGTCGCAGCCGTTTCGAAATTATTTGGATTGTTCTTTTTAGCTGCACCGCAGAATTGGTGCAATAAGTTAAAGTGAGACGAGTATATCTTGTCCTGCTTTAACTTATTGCACCAGTTCAGCAGTGTAGCTAAAAAGAACAGACCATTTGATATTGCTAGCAGCACTATGATGTCGTATTTCGGAATAACATTGCTGTGGTTGCAGTGGACTGTAACAGCCGCGATGTAGAGTTCTAAATAAATAGAGAAGCAATGAGCGAGGGAAACCGTCTGATTGGCTAGCCAAATCACGTGATTCAGCGCCATATTGCTTCCACTTGTGGATGAATGATCGTTTCAGCTTGTTCTCTTGTCATTTAACTTTTCTGCCAATTCCAATACACGGCCATGAGTGCCTAAGCTATGCTTCACGCGTCGTTTTGTATTAACCTGCTTTCTTTTTTATAATCCATAAGCCAGCTTCCGAGAGCAGCTAACCTGCTTTGACGTCTCCTACTGTCGTATGCGGAGAAACAAAATGGCGGCTTTCGATTATCACACATATCGATCGCACCTATCGCTTCTCTATTTATCCAGGACTCTAACGTGATTGACAAATACCGGTTCGGTGTTCCGATATTCTGTCAGTACTAAAAATCTATAGTATATGTAACATAAACTATAGATTTCTAATATCAGCGATAAATTTCGGAACGTAGCTTATTTTGTTTCTAATCTAATAAATTCATTTTATGCACATGTTTGTACGACGCCATATTGCACTGCAACTGCTTTATTTCGAGAGTTGCAGTCAGACTTCTATACAATACACTAAACTGCTGCTTATCAGACATAATTATTATGTAAATTGTACGTAAATTCCAAAATCTATGCGTGAAACAAGAACGTAAAAGCCTGTGTTCTAAACAACTTACCGTTAACAAGTCAACTTACTGGTAATTCTGAGTAAATTTTTGCTGTAAAAATGCATAATTATCGATTTTTCCTGACAGAGCATTATTATTATCGATGTTTATGATACAAATGATATTGATAATGCTCATATCTTTTAAACTTGTTAGCGCGCTAACGTTGTTGTAAACGCGTTCCGAATATGGGCTAAAAGAATGCAGTTGTCTGTTAGTACTTGAACGGTTATAAGTTATAAAATACTTAAAGAAATATATCTCATAATCTTTATGATTTATATTTAGACACTCTTTCAGTTATCGGCACCTTAACGGCACTTTCGTGTGAAAAGCAGGTCAAACAATATTTCCAAGTTTGTAAAGAAACTTCTTGTTACTTTGGAATTCAACATGGCGACGTAAAATGTAAACAATTCTCATTTTTTGTGCTTTTATTTCGCGCATGCACTGTGTCCCAATTTTGGTACATACTTTTAGAGTACATAAGGCTAATATATGAGAGGTATACGGTTTAATATATTATATAGAAATCTGTGTTTATGCAGGAGTGTAGTGACAATTTGGCTAACATTTATGACGTCATTGATGGAATTAGATGCTATCGTAGCACACTACGTGCTAATAACGGAACAATTTTTCAATACTGTCAATGTATATCACACTCGTAGAGATAAAAGAATATACACACGAAATGACACTCATGATCGATTCGGTATACTTGTAAAAGTACCCGAATACTTTCCTTTAACCTCAATCATCAATAAATAACTAAAAATTAGTCAATGTCGGAACTTCAAGTATTTTAAACATCAATATAACGTGCGTTTTTAACTTATTTTTGTTTTTCATAATTTCTGTTATATTAATGTTATGCTTATTGATTGTTCAGGTTAAAGGAAGCGTCCGGACTTTTTATAAGTGTGCTGAATCAATCATGAGTGCTGAATTAATCATTTTACGCATATATTCTTTTATCTCCACTATACTATAATATACTATAATATACTATAATATATTTTGGTATGCAATTTCTCGTTTCTGACGACATTAAACAAAAATAATCGCAGCGAGAGACTAGGAGCCTTAATATATCAATAATTGATTTCTTTTATATTATTATGTAGGAAAGTATTAAGATGATGTTACCGAAAAGTGAATATTTTAAGTGATATTTCATATATTGTACTGGAAAATATTAGAATGAAAAGTAAAATACCTCTAAAAATATTCACTTTTCGATAATCTTGCTTTAGTACTTTTATACGCAGAATGAATAGAAGAATCGATTTGTGTTGAAACAAAAATTATGATTCCATTAAGTAAAATAAAGGTGACCTTTATTTTACTTCGACGCGTTTATTCAAGGTCAAATTATTTTTTATCCAAAAATGCATCCCTCTCACTACTGTACAACCTCAAATTAATAGGATCTTGATATTTCAATTTAAAGAATATTCAATTTGGCAATAGTTATTGCTTCACTTTGTGTGTGTGTGTGTGTGTGTGTGTGTGTGTGTGTGTGTGTGTGTGTGTGTGTGTGTGTACAAGGTATCTCAAACCGTTCTCGGTTCCCGTGGTGTACAGGTAGAACGGGTGAAACTGAACAGAAAAGTCATGTACCATTTTGCAAAATTCACAATAGTCAGCGAGGAATTAATTTTTTGTCTGAGCTAATAAACGTACGGAAAAAAGCAGACTGGATATTGTGTAAAGAAAAATGGTTTACTTCTGAAAATCTAGCAATGATAAGCATTAATTGATTTCTAAAAGTGAAATAACGCAGCAAGTAGCGAGCGTCATGTCATACAGAGTTGTGCGCCGAAAAGAAACACGTCTCTCGCCATTAGTTGATACTCACCGTTGCTAGGAGATCTTCAGAAGTAAGCCATTTTTTAAATATAGTCTACCGTTTCCTGTACCATGATGAAAATTCTTTTTCTTTTTTCTAAAGATTTTTGATTTTCCCTAAAAATTGATCTTTTCAGAGAAAATATAATATTTTTTTGAAATTTTTCAGAAAAAAGAGAAAATAAAATATAATACTTTTTAAGAAAACATTATTATACATATGTTTTCCTTTAATCTTCTCTGTTCTAATATTTTTCATACAAAAATGGACCTTTCATGTTAAAATTATATTTTCCATAATTTTTATGAAATTGAAATATTCTGAAAAATATTGAATGATTCATACGTTTTTTGAAATTATAATTTCTCTTACAAAATCATATAATTTGGTAGGAAAAATTAAAATTTCATGCTATATTCACAAAATAATTTATTCCACTTCAATTTTATAAGAAAAAATTTGGAAAATATAATTTTAACACAAAGCGTCCACTTTTATGTGAAAAATATGAGGCAAGAGAAGATTAACAGAAAAATACAATGTTTTCCTAAAAATTATTTCATTTCATTTCTTATTTTTTCCGAAAATCTTAAAATTATCCTGAAAATCTCTGATCTTTTAACGAATACGAAGTAGCTTGACAAATTCTTTATGTATTCTGTTATGTGAAGAGAATTTCAGAGTTTATTGGATATTTTGGTTATTTCACAGGCAGTCCGCAAACTCCAAAGGATGTCCTGAGCATATTCTTGGTCGGGACTTCCCCAGGACGTCCTTAGAAAGTTTTGTAGAGGTCTACTCTGTTTGCATATAGACGAAAATAAAGATTTGATTATTATATTACAAATTTCGTAAATTTGTATGAAAAAGTTTAAAATGTTTTTTTCTTTGTATGAAAAGACGAGTTATGAAGAAAAGTTAGGAATTTTTAGTAACAAATTTTTGTAAGGGCACATAGATGCAAAAAACATTTTGAATTAAATGTTTATCGAAATTGTATTTATTATGTATTTCTAGAAAATACATTCTGGTTTTATACATTGCTTATATTTGTTTATATATGGTATTATTTATATATTGTATTATTAAACATATACTATATTTATAATGTGACATTTGATTACCGAAACAACCTTTTGGAACTGTACATATGAATGTACATATGTATGTATGTATATATGAATGTTAGACAAAATATACTTAGAGAATATCAGTAAGTCTGAGCAATTCATTGTAATTCAGAATGATTTTGAGTAATTCGGAATAATTTTGAGGAATTCAGAGTATTTTTTAGTAATTCTGAGAAAGTAAGATAAAGTCATTTTAACTAATTCTTAACTTTCATATATTTATAATGATAAATTCTAATCATATATTTTTCGTAAAAAATTTCAATATTTTGCAAAAATATTTAGAGAAAATAAAAAAATTTCAGAAAATATCAGAAAGTAAATAGAGATTTTTAGAAAAATGCAGTTTTTTTCAAACTCAATCAGTAAAATATTTTTTCTGATTTTTTCTATATTTCTTTGAAAGTGCTCCAATTTATAGACTTTTTCATAGAAATTTAGGAAATTATTTTCACCAGGGTACGTTCATTAGCTCAGATAAAATAATTAATTCTTCACCAACTATGGCGAATTTTGCAAAATGGTACATGACTTTTCTGCTCAGTTTCACCTGTTCCACCTTATGCCATAGAAACTGAGAACGACTTGGGACATTCGGTATATATACCCGCGTTCGCACGCATGCATGTACGCGCGCACGCACAAAGAAAGAGAGAGAGAAAGACATCAAATATATTCTATATATATTTGTGTGTGTGTGTGTGTGCATGGGTGCGCGCATTTATATGAAATATTATCACATTATGTGAGATGTTATCACGTTTATACATATAGAATGTCCCATTGTAATTTACTTTCCCAAAACATTTTTATTTTTGATTGTAGAAAAAATGCTTCAAATAAAAGTTGTATGGTTTCGAGGTGAATATAATATCGTGGCCTTAAATTGTACCTAGGTGGCGTTTTTCAAGATTATTTTAATGTTAACGTTATGTTTTTTAATGGATTCATATAGTTCCTTCAACATAAATCGATTCCTCTATTCATTCTGCATATAAAATTATTAATAAAATCATTGAAAAATTAATACTAATTAGATATTTTATTTCTTATTCTGATATTTTTCAACAGAAAATATGAAATGTTTTATAAAGTATTCACTTTTTGATAACATCACCTCAACACTTTTGTATGTAGAATGATCGATGGAGTCGATCCTTGTAAGCAAATATAGAAGAACCTTAAAAAATCGATGCATTTTGTAAATGCATTTTTTTGTAAATGCAGCAGCGGCTGCATATTTTTTTGGTTATATTTGTTTTACACGCTTTCATGCTAAAAGCATCATTTTATCTTTTTTCTCATATACTGAGGAATAAAGGTAGAATAATATTTTCAGCACGAAAGTATGCAAGACGAATTTAACTTATGTATGACCGTGGCCAGTCAGTAAGTAATAAGATCACTACCAGGGCTCTTATAGTTGAAATAATTGCGTATACGTGTCACTACGCAGATATAATTATAGCATAAAATAGCTGCGCAACGACACTTACATATAGGTAACCATATTTCAAGAATAGGAGCCTAGAATGATATTTATAGATATCATTGACGCAGTCATAACTTAGTACGTTTAAATTTTATCGTTTCATCAATATTAAATTCAAATTATGGAAACGACAGAAATACTTTAGCGCAACGTTATTTGCAACGTTATGACACTTCCATTTCAATATTATCGAAATCTCTAAATCAGGGTCAAAGTTTGTTCATAATAATGTTGTATAAAACATGAAATACGATACATTTGAATGTGTTACATGTTGTTGAATATCATTATAATAACCATTATAACATCGTAGTCATTATAATAATCATTATAACATCGTAGTAATGATTTTTTGCTTACTGGGATTAAAAGCAACTCAACAACAGATGATATGCAACGAATATTGATATAATGTACATTACTGTATCAGAGATGCCGCGACTGTTTTTGGGTTTTTAACCAAATATTATAATAGTTAATCTAAATGACAAATTACTTGGAAAAATTCAAGGAAATTAAAATAAAGCAAACAGAAATATTAAATTTAAAGAAATTTTTTTTCTGTGCAGGTCTTGTACTAGCCCAGGTAGAACAGTCATATAAAAGTCATAAAAAAAAGTAAAGCTAAAATTATTGAAATATTGAAATAAAATGTCATCAACCTTCCGATAATATTATAATGTAAGATTATATTATAAAGTTAATGGTATATACTAGTAATATTTTCATTAAAATGTATACGATTGTAAACTTTCTATAATCTTACTGTAATGTTCAGAGAGTTGTGAGATATTTTGTGCTGAAAAATATCAAAATAAAAAATAGAATATCTCGAAAAGTATTAGTTTTTTGATAGTCTTACTCTAGTATACTTACTCGAAAAGTATTAGTTTTTCGATAATCTTACTCTAGTATTTTTAATACAAAGAATGAATAGAAGAATCGATTTGTGTTAAAGAAACTATATGATTCCATTAAAAAAAAATAGTATTAACATGAAAATGATCTTGAAAAACGCTACCCAAGTGTAATTCAAAGTCACAATATCTTCCTTCCCCAATGTGTCCCCCTTGCAATCCTACAACTTTTGTCTGAAGCATTTTTTCCGTAATCAAAAATAAAAAAGTTTTTTAGGGAAAGGAATAAATTAAAATGGAACACTCTATATATAATATGTATCACGTGTGTGTTCGTGTATTTGTGTATATATTCATACGAAATGCGGTAATAAGATTATGTGACAAGTCCCTTATTAATTTATTAGAACTATAGTTGCATTGTATTTATTGTTAGAAGTGTCGATATATTTTTATATACTTATGTTGTTTTGATTTTTGTGGACAAACCTAATCTTCCATGGAAAACGATCTTCATTTTTATTAAATGCAGAATATTCTTATTTCAAAAAACAGAAATAATACCAGCATGAATCTGTATTATGTTGAAAATTTCTTAAGTTTGAGCAAGTATTATTTTCTATATTTCTGTTAAATTATATATGTTTATACATGTGCTACAAAATTTTTAAACAAATAGAGAAAAATACTATTTGTAAATAATAAAATAAATAATATTTGTGTTTGTGACATCTCTCAGATTGTATCGACATTTAAAATATTTATTGAAAATATGTTCGATACATTATAAAAAAATTAATTTCAATATAATGTCCAATTAATAAATGCTTCCCAGAAAATGGTTTTACGTAAATTTAAACGTTCCTTCATTTTCCCTTATTTTTTCGACTTGCTAAAGAATAATAAAATGCTTAAAGATCAAGATTTATATGTTTGCAAATCGTATATTATTGATTCGCCATAATGCAGATTACTTCGTACGATATAGTTCATAAACACACACACATACACACATATGTATCCTGACAAAAAATCACGAATGATGTAAAAGGTTGAAAAGTTTTCTGTTATCGGTTTGCTTTTTTTCTTTATTGAATGAAATATTAGTACTTATATTCATCGCATACTTGCGATACATCAGTATCAGAAGAATGTTTTAAAGCGTCATCGTCGTGCGAATAACGTTATTGATAAGATAATCAGCGATTACGCCAGCTATATGTGTAGTCATTCGCTGATGAATCATATCGAGCTGTAAGACGATATCGCATAGATAGCAATGACAAACTATCGACTCACTACAGTTTATCAGTTTAAATTTATTCTTTGTAGATTAGACCAAACAATTATTTGCCTTGATATTCCTTATTTTTCAGTAACTAAATGTCTTACAGGATCATAGCCTTCGTTGAACGAAATAAAAATTATATTATTGCACACTTCTATCACATTATAAAAGAACAAACTTAACTTATTTATAAATTTATTAATTAATTTAATTTGTTGGTCTTGTATGTGATTTTCCTGTTTTTTATTATATAGCAGAACATGATCGGATTCGCATCTTATTTCATTTTCTATTTTACTATATAATATTAATAAATATATAATTTTGTTATTATAAAGTGATAATAACGTGACTCAATATTTCGGTGTTGACTTATGAAAAGAAAAATTAGTTCGTCTTTATCTTCGATAACGACCTTATTTTTATCTGTTGTTAAATAATTATTGAATCTTGTCGATTGACACATCGAATTCTGTGAATATTACGTATACTAAGCAAACAGTTACGGCAGATGCTTATTTAACTTTCGGAAAATGTTTGAAATGATTTGCGACATTATTACATACATGATGTAATTTATGCGTATTACGTTTGCTCGAACAAATTGATAAATTTATAAAACGCGAACAATAGAGTACCAAGTACCGAGCCAGTTTATATAATTTCATACCTTTTTTTTAAACGTTTCTTATTGTACATTTTCATGTCAAAGAATTTGTATTTATATTTCTGTACATACTCCGTAATGAGGAGAGTTTTAAGAAAATGTAAACGTAATTCTTTATATAATTACATGTTACTTGTAACAGTAAAATAAAACTGCTAATCCAAGTGTATACGGCCAGTACAACAGTAATAGTGTAAAATACGCTGAATATTTGCGAATA
>NW_014554529.1:118821-163154 GCF_001313825.1 Dinoponera quadriceps | reverse complement strand
TTTAGAAATTTAACAGGAAAGAATCCTTGTTAAAAATTTAAAAAATTATCATTATCATTATCTTGTTAAGAATTAAAAAAATTATCATTACATTAAATATCAAGCGAGTATAGTTCACTTAATTATTATGGATTTAAACCTGGATTCAAATCGATTCAAGACGAATGTTTTTTGCTAATTATGTTGAAATATTAGAATAAGTATAAAATTAAGCGGCAGTAATTTTTTTCGGAATTGCAATGTTTGCGCATTCTTCAAAATCTCATCTTAATATTGAGAACTCTCAGTAGTGCAATTGGTAGTTAGAGTATATTCAAGTTATTCACTCGATTTTTAACCTTGCAGTTAAAACATAATTTGTGTTTAAAGAAATTAATAAGCAAAACATTTGTGATTCGAATAATTTGTTTCTATCCACGCTCAACCGGATGATTCTAAATGTCAATCATTGCACCGTTCTTAAATTTTTACTTAAAATCAAATTATAATTCTATTGCTTGTTAGTTGCGTAGCAAATTAGTCACTGCCTCTGCGTCATTATTATAGTTCTTTTTTATCCACATATACTTCCAGTAATATATTGAGTTGGGTATACAATGAGCGAAAGAACAGCGAACGAACATCGAACGCGAATATTCGAATAATCACTCGTTGTTCGCTCGTTTCTCCTTCAGCTGTCATTTGCTTGTACTTTTAAGTGAAAATATATATTTGCTTGTACTTTTAAGCGAAAATATATCAATCAAATCCAAGGGCTCACAGAGCATGAGACATAAGAACCTTCACCACCAGTATTTGTCTTGGATGATTTCAAATTCATTTAGATGAAGATGAGATAAACACCCACAAAATTCATTTTAGATGATTTTGCTTTTGATTTATTTAGATGAAATATAAGTCGCGCTACTTATCTAGATAATTTTTTAGATGATATTGTTTTCATGAGAGACTATAAAAATTTATAATAAAAATTATGTAGGTCATAAAATGGTATAACGGTTAAGTAATTCGTCAACATGATCGCTCTAAATTTAAGGATCTAACAAAAAAGACCAATAATTATTAATTGCTCACTCACAGTTGACAGTTTGATACGGACTTAAAGTGGATTGATCAATTGAAACAAATCGTCTGTTCTCTTTAGTTATATTGTTCAATTGGTGCAATAAGTTTGAGTGAGACAAGTATATTTTGTCTAACTTTCTCTAACTTATCGTACCAGTTCAGTCGTGCAGCTGAAAAAAACAAACTAAAGGAGACAAGACCGAAATTTGTTGATTCGTTAAAATCTAATTTCCAATCCCTAGTGTGATACGGGCTTAACGCATAGATCCATATTATTTCATTCATTTGATCGAAAAATGAGTTCAGAATATACTATAACATTTCAGATAATTTTTAGATGAGATAACATGTTTTTTATTACCTAAGATGAAGATGAATATATTTTGTATTTTTCCCATTTAGATAAAGATAAGGATGATCTATTTATTTGTCTAGATGATTGTTTAGATAATTTTATCTAGATACAGGCAAACAGTTTTCACCATTAATGCAGGATGCCACTGCCATATGCGTAGCATGAATCCGTGTAGCCAAATTAAAGCTATTGTCACTAAGCATTCAATGAGCTCTTCCGTCTGATTGATATATTAGCTGCGTCAATACCATTCAAAATTGAAAGCATTGACTTACTCTAGTTGCTTCAGGAAAGTTGTTTCATTGGCTAAATATTGTCTTAAGATAATCTTAAGAGCAAACCGATGTCTCCGATTTACAATGCCGAACTCAGCTACTTTTGAATCTAAAAATATTACAAGATAATACGAACAAATCACAGTCAAGAGCTAACCGAGTGTTTGCGAACTTCTTTTGTCCTGTCGCGAGCGATTCGGCACGAACGTGAATCAAACATTCTTTTCGTATTAGTTAAGATGTATACATTTCCGAATACATTCGTTGTTCACGTTCGTTGCGTATTCGTTGTTTCACTCAGTATATACCCAACAGTAGACAACGCGGGTACAGTTACGAACCATATATTATTATATATTATTATGTAATGTAAAATTATCTTTAGGTGATATTTGTGCGCGTTATATATGTATATTATATAATTAGTATCTTTTGTTCTTATTTCTATAATAGATGAAAAGACTAGATTTTGGTACTTACTATAGATCAAATGTAAATGACGAACTTTCAAGTATTCCCGATCAAAGCCGTAAGGCACGTAAATTTGGTTAAATTATACGTCCGAAACTATTAGGTGTGCAAATTAATTCGATGCCTTTACATTTAACGTCTTATAACTTTGGTTCAAATTAAAATTTTTTTCTCGCTCTATATGGTGATTTGAAAATAACAACCTTAAGCTGTAAGGAACATTATAATAGTTGACGGCCTTGCTGACGTAACTTCAGAAAGCAGTAGTTATCACGATGTCGTCCGAAAAGGAACATCTGAGGCATTGCATCCTTTCTGCGTTCCAGTTGAGTGAAAATGCTGCTCAGTCTACCGAAATGATTTGTCCCGTTTTGGGTGAAGGTGCTGTGACACATAAAACTTGTAGAAAGACCTTTTACCGGCGATGGAACTAGGCTGGCGATTCTGCTACACGATAATTTTCGACCACGTGCCGCGAAAGGGACGAAAGTTCTCATCCATATACATTGGTTCGGGAAATTCTCGATACGTATTTTAAAACAGTTGACGAGGTCCGAAAAAGCATCGATAATTTTATGGAGTCAAAACCGCCAAGTTTTTTCCACAAGGGCATTCATCAATTGCCCGACAGATGGAGTAAAGTCATAGGAAATAATGGAAATTATTTCGAATATTAAACTTGTACTTGACTTTTTATAATTAAACTTTAAGTTTCATGAAAAAAAGCACCGAATTAATTTGTACACCTAACTTTTTATGTTATAAATTTCAAGAATTGGCGGAATTTCCGTGCAAGTTAGATTTAATTATTTTCTCCATTATTCTTCAACTCGATCAATATTAATTTGTATATATATATATTTAACATTATCTTCTACTTATGTTGGATGTATTTATTATACGTAACTGTGTCCGCAACGTAATCCGCATTGTTTATATAAATGCAGTCATGCGATATTTAAAGTATCTTTTCCGGCGGCGTTCAGGAAACACAGCGGTTAAGTAAGCGCTCAGTTATTGAAATATTCTACATCTTTCATCTTAAAGTATGCTTTAATTAGAGGAAATAATCATCATTGTTAGAGGAAATAATCATGATTGTTTACTGAGCATTTTGTTTCACTGAATGTAAATATTGTTATTCTTTATATGTGACATTACGTCAAAAGTCTTATTCTATAATTACAGATCTCCTTTTACCGAGCGCAAACTGTAATGAAAATCTTGAAAAAATGTATTGAAAATGCTGTTTTTTTTTTTATGACAGTGTAGTGTATATATGTATCTATATAAATTTCCAAATATACCAGAAAGAAAAAATATGTAAGTATGTGCGCACATGTGTTAGAGAGATGATTAGAGAGAAGGAAGAAGAAAAGGCGTAACGGGAAAAAATAACACTGCGGGAGTATTACACAAGGTGTTCTAATCATTAAGTTAAAATATTTTAACTAACGTATTTGAATATCTCGTAAATTAAGTGAGATATTGAGATCCCGTTTCTTGATGTCGTATGGTAGGTAGAAGGTTGCATTTTAATTTAAAAAATGTGATTTAAGCTGCTTTATTAAGATCATAACAAGCATATTTTGAATTTTTAAATAGAATAATATGAATTTTTTAAATAAATCAATTCTTCAAGCTATTCTGCATTTAAAAGTATTAAAGTAAATTTATTAAAAAAGTAGATATTTTCAGAGATATTTTACGTTATATTTCGATACTTTCAGGCAAGATATGAAACATCTCGAAAAGTATTCATTCTTTATGGTCTCATCTTAATATTTTTACATGTAGAATAACGAGTGAAATCTATTGCTATGAGAAAACCATAGACATATGTTAAAAAAATCTAATTGCATTTTGCAAATTTACATTACTATGCAAAGGTTAGTATCATCAATTGACTTTTCTTATTATTCCATTTACAGAAATACCAAGATGAGATAAGATTATTGAAAAGTGAATATCCCTTACGGAAAAATAGTACTGGCAATCAGTACTCAATGCAAAGTGAGAGATCAGTACTCGTAGTATTAGGTGTATTAGTTCGTTAATACTTATAAATATTACAGAATGGTCAGTATTGTCAGTAGCCTATATAGTACGAGAAACCAGGAGCTTTAATATTCAATTTAAGGGATCCTTCCTGAGTCCTCTCACTCGATGTAGCCGCGCTCTGCGCCTCGATCACCATCTCGATCCTACTCCTAAAGCGCGAGCACGACGTCTTCAACTGGGCTCGGCCGCAAACGCCGCACAGTGGAGTCAAATCTTGAAAAGCTGGCCAAAATCTTAAAAAAATAAAAATGTGATTCGTGGAATTTTGATTGGTAGGACGGATAGAGGGATGATTGGTGCGTCCAATTGTGGAAAAGAAAGGACTTTCTCTCATACCTGCGTCTGCGTCCATTGTGTTCAATTCGAAATTAACCTTCGTCCGGATTATACACGTCGTGCAAAAAGCGAAAAAAAAAAAATTATGGTTCGTTATAAATTGAATAACTTGGAAGTGAAGTGTTCGATTTTAATTCTACGATATGAAAATGACTCCTCTAGAAGGTACGTGGAAAATTTTTTTCAATTGATACAACCAAATTTAATGTTTATGCTTGTGAAGTAAGGCATGACTCAGTGTCTTTGAGGAAATGATAGAGATAAAGAAATCTCGGAGAAATGACTCATCGAATCGACGTCGAATCAACGTCGATTCGATGTAACTTCGATTTCGTTTTAAAATCTATTTAACGATTCAATTCGACATCGATTCGATGTACATCTCTCGCTGGATAAAAGTAGTGTCATAATTATTACTGATGACACAATATGAGGTATATTAAGTAAAATAAAGAGATATGGCACGATATTTGCGTTTTTATGAGATTTCAATAGAATATCGTGAGATTGGAATATTGGAATATCTCAAACACACTAGGACATTAGGATATCTGTGGGATCGCATTTGTAAATCTGCAACAATTTGGGGAACAAATACTTGAAAATAATTACATGATTATCCTGAGGATAAAGTGTGCTGTGTGGGTATATGATATTCTTATATCATGTGATTATTTTTAAGTATTTGTTTATATAAATTATATATTTATGCAAGTAACATTTTTGCAGTTCTGTGTGTACAGTGAGTATTATGTTTCAGTCAGTGTTTATGTGCTTGTTGCGTCTGTGCGCATTACACACAGCTTGCAGCAACATTTTTGTAATGTTGCAACAACATTGCTGCAAGCTTTTGTGTTATATATGTACTACAAGAATATCCGCAGCTTAATATCACAGAAATATCGCAATAATGTTGCAATATACTAGAAATAATATGTATTCGAGTAAAATATTATATAATTATTATTGATATATTCCCAGTGAACATCAACTAATAATAACATAACGTCAATGTTATTATTTCCCACTCAACAATGTAAAGACAAACGTGTGTATTACGTAACAGTTACGTTGTTGAGTGAGAAATGATAACATTGATGTTATGTTACTATTAGTTGATGTTCACTGGATTACAGATTTATATTACACATTTATATTAAATGTTCCGGTTCATTTTGAAGAATTTTTTTTATAGAAAATCACGTTTATTTGAAAGAAACGTTAATTATCTTTAATTCCAAATATTTCCCATCGTAAGCTAAAACTTTTTCCCACTTTTCTGGCAATAAGTGAAATTTGCGATAAAGAAAAATGTTCATCCTTCGGAGCAACCCAGTCATCGAACTATTTTTGTATTTCTTCGTATATTTGGAAGTGCTGGTCAGCAAGACTGTGCTGTTTCAATCGAAATAAGTGATAATCTGAAGGAGCATAGTTTGGTGAATACGTGACGTGTGATAAGACTTTTCGTTGAAGTGCCGATAACATATCTTTAACCGTTTTTGCGACGTATGTTCGAGTATTATCGTGCAACAAAATTGACGTGCAAAAACTTTATATTTTCTTTGAGCTATTATTGGACGTTTCTGCTTCAAAGCACGAATCAAATCGGTTTAATTATTGTTGATAACGCTCAGTAATGACTTTTTGATTCGGTTTCAGAAGATCATAATACATATAATCTTCTTAATACATAATACATATAATAAAATACTTTTCATATCCCATCAAATGCATAACAAAACCTTACTTCCGTGGATATTGCGTTTTGGAGTCGATGTCGACGGTTGGCCTGGATTTGCCCACGATTTTTTACGCTTATCATAGTAGATTTATTTTAAAAACTGTTTCTTTTTGTGACGAGAAAGCAATGAAGTGTAAGTTGAAGGTTAAACGATTTTGAATAACCAATTCAATCAGACAATTAATGTGGAGCCTATTTACCTTCTTTTTGAATCTTTCCAATTGCGTGTAAAAAGTCAGAAACGATTGATTTACCAACATTTAATGCTTTAACTAATTCTTGAAGTGTTTGAGCTGAGTTTTCATCCAACAATGCCTGCAATTTGGACCTTTTGGTTGACTTGAACGTTCTTTGTCTTTCAAATAAAAATCATTATTTTTTAATTGTCGAAACCAATACTCATATGTTTCAACTGATAGAGCAAACTCGGAATAAGTTTCTAAGATAAATCGATGACCTTCGGCAGCCGTTTTCTTCGAATCAAAGCAGTAAAATAATAAATGACGAAAATACTCTTTATCACGTTCCATTTCCTGTCGCATTAAAATGTATCCAAGCAGCACGTAAACGTTCGAGGAACGTTCGCTTTACGTTCAATTGGTTTGGTTATATTCAAACAAAGTGGGAACGTTCGAAGAACATACGTTTTAGAAACTTTAATATATATTTTAATTAAAAAATGGAATTGTAACAGAGCAGCATAATTGTGATACTGCGACACTTTTATTACGTAAGATATATATTAAAGGTTCTATACTATACTAGATTCTATACTATACTAGAGTATTGAATAAGTATTAGGGAAAATACTAAATTAATACTGAGAAGAAGTATTAAGAAAGTACAGGTTGCATTAGTACTTTGGAGCTCAGTATGGTCGATTTGGTAGTATTTTGAATATACATGTCTCCAGTATTTTCAACATTTTTTTTTTTACATTTTTCAGTACTGTAATCAGTATTATTTTTTCACAAGGGATACTTTACGAGTAATTTATATCTTATACTGAAAAGCATCAGGATAAAATGTAAAATATCTCTGAAAGTTCTCATTTTTACGAGATGATCTTATTTTAATATTTTTATGTGTAGAATGACCTGAAGATTCAATTTATGTAAAAAAAATTACATTATTCTATTTAAAAGTGTAAATGACTGACGTTATCTTAATAGAGCAACTAACCAAGGTCAAATTTTTTGAATTAAAATGTGTCCTGGTTTGTAACAACTTCGATAAAGCGGAATCTTGATATTTCATATAATTTCTCATACAATACAGACGTTCTAAAGACGTCCTGAAGACTTCCCTACATCCTAAGAACATTCCTCGGATAAAGCTATGTATGAGTTAAGAGATATTCAAAAACGTTTAAAATGGTACACTCTATATATGAATGAGGAGCAAAATACGGGAAAGATTTTTCTTTTTCTTTTATAATAATTTCTACTAGTTATAAAAATGTTAGCTATTTTCCATTCCTCAGAACTCTTTCTCTTCGTCGACGCATCCATCTTTGAAGTAAATATAACTTGAAAGATTCTTCGAGTTGTGAACCGCAATGATGATATATATAAAATATATACTTATATATAAAAATAGCGATGTGAAAAATGTTAACTGCAATTTATGGTTGCGTATCATTCTCAATATGCAATATTCTTTACTAACTCACTCCTTTTACGTAAAATTTCTCTCTTTTCGAAGCAATCGTTGCGTAGTTACGAGCCACACGAATAATGACTACCATCCGCACGTGTTCAATATGTTTTTTAAAATAAAATATTGTTTAAAGGTATATAATGAATATCTTCTTTCACACTTCCTTCCTCATTTTTTGACGTTGCCAACATTAACAAAAGTTAGAGATTGTAATGAATGAGAAAGAAACAGTTATAAGCCTCAAGCAAAAATATCCAGTTATAAGCCTCAAGCAAAAGTATGAATGAACTGCAAATGCAGAATAAATGAATGATAACAATTTAATTGATGACCATTTTCACATATTACAAGCGACAGATTTTCAATATATGATCTCTACATTTTTTGGAGTGAAGATTTACATGAAATAAGTAAAAGTACTATTACAGATCGTAAAAACGAATATCTTATCTCTTCAGGCTAAATATTCCGACTATGTACGAGTGGCATATAATAATTTATTAAAGTGAAAACATTCTTACTCCGCAAAATATATTTTACTAGCAGGTATGTAAGATACGTAATTAATATATCGCTTATTAAAATTAAAAATACATACAATATTGTTGGACTCCTGACCGATCGTGATGCGAATTTGTTGAAATTATGATAATTTGGAACGTTATAACTTCGTTGGAAATGTATCTGAGTGACTTTATCGACAAATCCGAAGTTATCATCTGGACGCGCGCACCTTTGGGTTGGCAATCCGTCGCAATGAATCGTATGCTTAATATCTGTCTCACATGTGTAAGTTGCTTTGAGTATTCGAGTAGTCTGATTGCCTTTGCAATGAACCGCCACTTTACCCGAATAGCACAATTCTTTTTCTCCGCATGCTTTGTTGTCGCGTACCAACCATTTCTCTTTCTATATCAATATAATTTTATCATAAACATGTTAATACATACATATATATATATATATATATATTATATTAAACACATAAACTGTATAGAGAAGAAGTAAAAACTTAAAATGTATACAAATTAAATAGAGCTTATAAAAATCTTTTGTTTTTTCTTCTCTTCTTTTTTCAAATTTGTGCTTATTATTTCAAGAACTTACAGGAGACTTTTCCGAAATATTCACTTCACTGAATCTCTTTAATAGGATATTTTCTCCTCCAGCAGTTCGATTATTAGATAATTGTTGATTAATTAAGGATCTAGGATGCCTTGAAATTATTTGTCGGCCTCCTGGAATATATTCCTAAAAAAAAAACACAAGATATATTAAGGTATTTATTTTATTATTATTAGATTGAACTCTATATTATATTAAGACAATTATTAAATCTCTGTTGATGTATGTTGTTGTAACTTAGTAACCAATATATTAATTTTAAGTGTGAAAAAAGCACTTTAAAAGTAGCAGAAATGGAATTAAATAGCCAGGCCCGAGTTATACTCGGGCTTCGGCAGTTGTTGTCTGCGCGCTACCCCAACCTATACTCGGGCTTAGAACAAAGAGTGTTAAGGGAGAATTCACACCTTGACAGAAAAGCAGAAAACGGGAAAGCAGCAGCCAATCAGAACTCACATTGGTAGTATGTAGTAGGAAGCGTCCCGATTGACCACGTTGAAATTGACCATCACTAACCACAGCCAGTCTTGATTTAGTGTTTTCCTAGTGTCGGGCAATTAATGTAGCTCGTGCTCAATAGAGACGTCAATCAGGTCCCACCCTAAGCGGTGGATAAAGTAGAAACTGTCGACTTCCAGTCCGAGTTCTGATTGGCTGTTGCTTTTCTGTCAACATGTAAATTCTCCCGAAGTGTCGAAATTAAACGCACCAAAGAATTTCTAAGGTATCTAGAGAGAAATTTAGGGACCTTTGAAATTCTCTATCCAACAGCCAATCGGCATATCCGACAATGCTCATCGTATAACATATATGATATCAGCCTAAGTTAGTGTATGCATTTCATTTCTCAACGACAGTAGCGCACCCTAATGATCGCCGGGGAGTATAACTGAAAATTGACCGCCATTTTAGTTTGCCTACTCTAGGACACGTCAAATTATCTCACTACCGCACAGTTGTGTTAGTCATTTCGAGCTGTTTGACAGTTCGTTTCGAAATAGTTCGGGGCGAGAGAGTTAGTCGATATCTTGTGTGCTTCGCGATCTTCCGGTCGACACCCACCTTCGGCCAAGATCAGGCGGCACCCTATTGCCGATTCGGCATGGGTGATTCTTTGGACGGTTCCGGGGAGCCATCCCCGGAATCACAGAATGTTGCAGTCGTCGAATTCACCGCATTCGCGAATTATCTACGTAAAGCGGTTACCGTGCTGCTACCGGATGAGGACGTGATGCCGCCCGCGTTCAACATGGCCCTCGAAGAAAGATATAACCAGGATTGCATACGTAAATTCCTCGGTGATTCACAAGTCAGTTCGCTCTATATACAGAGAAGTTCGACCAAAGGTAAGACGTAATTCATTTACATCTCGAAGAATTATCGTCACCGGACGGTTAGTGATGCGCGCGATACATCTCTCATTCCTCCTCTGTCTCTTTATTGCTATCAGATACGTTCGATTTAGATTATAGAACAACTGTACAATTTCACGGTTACACAGTAAACGAACAAGTAAGATTTTCACTCGGAGTAGTCATTTTTTTTTTTTAACGTAAACGATCATCTGGGGGAGTTCATTTTAAACCCCAATTAAAAGTCATTATTAACAAAATATAGTATATTATCGATTTTTCTATGATTTATTATTCAAGGATATTGCAGATATAAATTTACTTGTTATTTTTTGAAAAAAATACGAAGAGACCAAAATATTTAAGAAACGGAATAAGCATTTCAAGTGTCTTATTATAATAATATTTCTAATGAATGAAGATATCAATTAAAAAAAAAAAATACTTTTATTGCATATTTTCGATGGGATAACATATTTAGAGGATAATTATTAAAAAAGATTAGAAATATATTAAATAACATTCATTTTATAAAAATGCAAAGTAAGGCATAATCACAGTCACACATAGTTACTCGTATTGATTTATGATTATAAAAATGACATTTTTATATTTCTTTATTATATTATATAAATGTATGACAAAAAGTATTTTTAAACGAAAAAAATTATAAAGTTTTAAGAATATAGATATTTTTATGTTTAATATTAAATAATAAATGTTTGAAATATTCATTTCACTTATAATAAATGTTGATGTTAACTATGTATATTAATTATAAACCATAAATATAAATATTAAATATTTAATAATTACACTTTTGCTATTTTTCTGGGTATTTGTATCAAACAGTGTCAGATGCTATGTAAATGTTGCTTAGTGTTTATTGGATACGAGGAATACATATATAATCTCATTGAAACTTATTATCTTATATTCATAATATAAACTTTAACTATGCATGACTAATTTTGTAGTATGAATGATCACCTGGGGTTTTGTATACCAACCAATTTTTACAAGTTTATAATGTAAATAAGACGGATCACAGCCAATTCTTGTTGCACAGATTAGATCTCTAAGTGTCTAAATGAAAGGTAGATAAGTATAGATTAGTAAAACAGACTCACGTGCGACGTGAGTTTAATTTATTGCTGGCGTCTGAAATGACCTCAGGTGACTATTCCCGGATTAATAAACTATCTACTTCTGATTTTGATAAAATTTTACAGGTACATGGTACTAATTAAATGTAATTAAAACAACAAATGCGAAGTTGCCGAAATGCAACTAATTTCTGAGAAATCAACATTTTAATTATTTGACTAATTAATCTTTTTTTTTAAGATTTCGATATGAAAAATAATTAAAATTTAAACATATTCTGTTGAAATCTTTCAATTTATTCATTTTTTATCATATCAATTTATTAGTGTGTTAAAAAACTGGATAAATATATGGAACAGAAGACTCATTCCTAGTGACTTTGACACGTGTTAATACATTAATAAAATGAAACATTTCAGCAAAATAGTTTTTTTATTCTGTTTATTTTTCACTGAAATCTTGAAAAATGTTAATTAAGTTGAATAATTAAAATTTGACATTTTCGCAACTCCATACTAATAGTTTCGACTACTTTAGTGCTATTATATTTGTAAAATTTTATCAAAATCGGACGTGGGTAGTATACTAAAGTTAAACCAAGGAATATATCTTAGGAGTCGATCGCATATTCATGCTTTAATCGATGCTTGCTTCTTATGACGTGATTCACTCGGTCAGTGATATGGAATGCATATTAATATCGACTGACGTAGGCAAAGTAGACAATTGGTCTGTTCTTTTTAGTTGAACTGACTACATTAATTCAAAAAATTGACGCATACTGAAGCATGAGAATCTCGTACGTACGCTTTGTACGCTTCAATGTATATGTAAATTTTTTGAACTATTTAGCTAAAAAGAACAGAACAAATTACTTGTCTGATTTTCATTTCATTTTGCTCGAACTATATTTGTGCCTATTTGCGAGCATTAGATGGAATGATTATAATGTGATCTAGGAGTCGTTTTCTACATAGCGAATACTAAATTGCTTTTCTAATTTTCAAGTTGAGATAACATTATACGTGATGTTAATACAAGAAAAATGGAACTTGGAATTATAAAAGCATATTTAATGTGCACTATGAATTACTCCAGAATAAGGCTTCAGTATTCAGGAGAGTACAGTGCGGAATTTGCAAACAAATGCGTGATTTCTATCGACGTATCAAATTATTGTTAGCGCAAATACCATTTTCGTGTTTAGAATCTTTATTTCTGAATAGTTAAATAATGAAATTTAGGAGAAAGAACATAAATTATAGTAAAATAAGGAACGTTTAATTAAGGAGAAGAATAATAATAGGAAAAATTATAATCGTAGTTCGAATTGACAGAATTGCTTGCAACATGTCCGTTTTGCACGATTGCTTGTGTGAGACTCTTTTGTCTTCAACTGTTCACAGTCTTTGTCCAGAGGAATATTATTCATCTGTCAAAGTTTGTCATATTTATTTAATATGTATTTCGCGTTTCGGATATAGTATATTCGATATAAATCGATCCCTCTCGGTACAAGTGCAGATGCAACAATACACGATATTTCTTAAATACTGTCCAATATTTTAGAAGTTAATTTTTGAAGTTATGTAGAATAGTTCATATGAACATATAACCTCAAGGGTCTTTTTAGAGAACAAGATATTAAAAATTCGATAAAATTATTATTTCTTCTTGATAATTTATAACGGAGATTTCTTTTTAATCTTTTATGGTTAATAAATAGGCACGGTATTATACTGTTATTTCTATATAGTTGTATTTTATTTTGCTATAGTTGCTGTTTTATAAAAATTAACAGAAATTAGGTTTAAGTAGCATATTATTGCCCTGAAATTGTACGCCAATGGACGAAATACAATTTTTTTGCAAATTTTTATTATTTTATTAATTACTTAAGAAAATAATTAACTCAGTCTTGGTAGATTTCGATAAAGTCATTTGTTTAGGAGATATTTATGTTCCAATATTTTAATGTGTTTGATTCTGTACATGCAAGATTATTATTATACTTTATTTAAGATTATTATTTATATTATTCTCTCTTTCTCTTTGCAGAAGAAGATAGTGGTGAGGGAGACGAAGACAAGGAAAATGCAATTTATTATATATCAAATGAGATACGTTTCTCAAATCCGAAAATGGCCTCCTTAGTTTTAACGAAACGCAGCATGGTCATCGAAGCTGACAAATCCGTTCACTCTCAATTGCGTTTGATCACCTTCTCCGACGGGCCACCGTATGAAACTTTGCATGCAATAAGCAAAACTATGGCGCCTTATTTCAAAAGTTACGTAAAGGAAACAGGCCGCGCTCACAGAGACGGAGACAAAATGGTACCATTAGTGGAGAAAAAAATTGCAGAACTTGAAATGGGATTGTTGCATTTGCAGCAGAATATTGACATTCCAGAAATTTCGCTACCTGTCCATCCAATTGTCGCGCAAATCATCAAACAATGCGAGGAAGAAGGTCGTAAGCCGAAAGTCGCTGACTTCGGAGATAAAGTGGAAGATTCAACGTTTCTGAACCAATTGCAGAACGGTGTGAACAGATGGATTAAAGAGATTCAGAAAGTGACTAAACTGAATCGAGATCCGGAATCGGGCACGGCACTCCAAGAAATATCTTTCTGGCTAAATCTCGAGAGGGCATTGCATCGTATTCAAGAGAAGCGAGAAAGTATCGAAATCTCCTTGACACTCGACATACTCAAACATGGCAAGCGATTTCATGCTACCGTGAGCTTCGATACCGACACCGGCCTGAAACAGGCGCTGGCCACGGTGAACGACTATAATCCGTTGATGAAAGATTTCCCGATCAACGATCTATTGTCGGCTACCGAATTAGAAAGAATACGCAGCAGCGTGCAGCAGATTTTCATGCACTTGAGAAAGATAAGAAGCACGAAATACCCCATTCAGAGAGTATTGAGATTGGTGGAAGCTATCTCGAGAGATTTAGGGCAACAGCTGCTCAAGGTGTTGGGTACGCGACGTTTGATGCATATTCCGTTCGATGAATTCGAGAAAGTTATGGGCCAGTGTTTCGAGGTGTTCACTACTTGGGACGACGAGTACGACAAGCTGACGGGGTTGCTGAGGGATGTTGTGAAGAAAAAACGCGACGAACATATGAAAATGGTGTGGCGAGTATTGCCGGCGCACAAAAAATTGCAGTCCAGAATGGAACATATGCGTCGCTTCCGTCGGCAGCACGAACAATTGAGAACGGTGATAGTTCGCGTACTCAGGCCCGTTCGTCAAAACAGTAATAACTCCACGATGGAAAATACCGATAATGACAATGTAAAAGTAGAATTCGCTTTGGACGCTGCGGATGCTAATGCGATTAGTGAAGTTAATTTGGCATACGAGAATGTGAAGGAGGTGGATTGTCTGGATATCAGCAAGGAAGGGCAGGAATCGTGGGATGCCGCAGTGCACAGATACGAGGAGCGTATAGAGCGCGTGGAAGCAAGGATAACGGCTCATCTTCGAGATCAATTAGGTACGGCCAAAAATGCAAACGAAATGTTTCGGATATTCTCAAGATTCAATGCGCTCTTTGTGAGGCCGCATATTCGAGGCGCTATCAGGGAATATCAGACGCAACTGATACAGAGAGTCAAAGATGATATCGAAGCATTGCACGAAAAGTTTAAGGTATTTAAATGTATAGATAGTTTTGATTCTTATATCTTTGTATACACTTAAAAATATCAAACAAATAAATATATCAGTAACTGTAAAAAGAATCTTATTTTTTAGGTTCAATATGCGCAAAGTAAATGCTGCAGAATGAGTATGGTGAGAGACTTACCACCTGTCGCCGGATCTATAATATGGGTTAAACAAATTGATTATCAGTTGACGATGTATTTAAAACGCGTTGAAGATGTCTTAGGTAATTTTCAAAACTTCAAATTTTAAATGATGATTCCTGAAATTAATATAAACAATATCTTCAGGTAAAGGATGGGAAAGCCATATCGAAGGTCAGAAACTGAAAGCCGACGGTGATAGCTTCCGTATGAAGCTATCGACGCAAGAGATTTTCGACGAGTGGGCGCGTAAGGTGCAAGCACGAAATCTCGGTGTAACCGGGCGTATCTTTACTATCGAAAGTGTGCGTTCGAGAACAGGACGCGGCAATGTATTAAAGTTGAAAGTGAATTTCCTCCCTGAGATTATTACACTATCCAAAGAAGTGAGGAACTTGAGAAACCTCGGATTCCGTGTTCCTCTACCTATCGTGAATAAGGCTCATCAGGCTAACCAGCTATATCCCTTTGCCATCAGTTTGATCGAAAGTATTAGAACTTATGAGAGAACACTAGAAAAGGTAAGACGATCATAATCACTGCACATAGTCACTCACCATCCAGAAATTAATAAATTTAATAAATAGTCGAACTGTTTTATTTCCTGGATGTTTTTGCACTACACGAATTATCAATGCTATATCAATATAGGCAACTTAAAGCTTTAAAAATTTAAATAAACAATAAATTTATGCTAGGATAATAGTGCCAGGTGTGAGAATACATGTTAGAATTAATCGATATCTCTAATTCCTTGGATCTCCAATATTTTTAGCTTACCAATCGGAGTCCCCATTGTCCCGCACTAAAGGTAGTCATACTTGACGCTTCCAGGAATTATGTATCTTGTGCGGATATATATATAAGATGTCCAAAATCTCTCGGTTTCTATAATGTACAAGTAGAATGGGTGATACTGGGCAGAAAAATCATGTATCATTTTGCAAAATTCGCAATTAATAAGAAATTAATTTATATGAGCTAATGAGCACATGGAAACGATAGGCCAATAACTCTGCATATAGAAAAATAGCTTATTTCTGAAAAACTAGCAACGATAGATATCAACTGATTGCGAGAAGCGTGTTTCTTTTCATAGTTCTGTGTCACGTGCCGCTCGCTACGTTACTCTGCCTTTAGAAATCAGTTAATGCTCATCGTTATTAAGAGATCTTCAGAAGTAAGTCATTTTTTTTTAATATAGAATCCGACCTACTATTTCCCACGTAATTATTAGCTCATACAGATTGATTAATTCCTCATTAATTATTGAGAATTTTGCAAAATGGTACATGACTTTTTTCCTCAGTTTCACTCGTTCTACTTGCACACCACGGAAACTGAGAAAGGTTTAGGACACTCTACATATATGCATGATATATATATATATATATACATACATATATATACATATATATACACACATATACATATATAATATGTATACATACATACTACGCAAATACATATTATTGTCTGCCTGCTTAGCTATTGTAGAAGAATATGTAATGCAAGATCATACAAATTTATTTTCACTGATTTACATATTTAACGAATGTTATATCAATTATTTTCAAATACATGTAGGCTTATGTACGGATATGCGGAAGTCTGTAATATCTTGAAACACTAAAAGAAAATGGAAATACACACATGTTCTATACTGTTTTATGAAAAAAATGTATATCTGTAAATAATATGTATAAATGTATATAAACGTATATATATAATTATAATTTGACTTAAAAAATTAAGGCTATCCGCACGTTCGAAGGCAATGTTGCTTAAAGGCAATATAATACATGAAATTGTTTCGTTCTTTCGATATGAATATGCCAACAATTAATATACGTCTCTATTTTTATCCATATTAAATTTTTGCGTATGCATATTCTTGAGTTCAGTATTGAATGATAACTCATGTAATTTATGTCGTAAAACTGTATCAAGACCATTTTGCACATGTGTCGCAAGCAAAAAGAAATAATTTAATAAATTATATTTCTAGATCGAAGACAAAGCTAGTATTATACCCTTGGTTGCTGGTATGCGTAAGGATGTCCTGTTATTGATCTCTGAGGTGAGTTTATACAAAATGCAAGTATATATTTTTAATATATGCCGTTCTATATTTACTTGTTTTTATAAAATTGCATTATACATTTATTAAATTGTGATTATATTTTAACTTTATACACATATACCATATATACATTGTGCGCGTGCGCGCGCGTGTGTGTATATATATATATATACATATATTATACGTATATATATATATATATATTTATTTATAGGGTATTGCATTGGTTTGGGAAAGCTACAAACTTGATCAATACGTGCAACGTCTGTCAGAAGCCGTGGTTTCTTTTCAAGAAAGGGTAGAGGATCTTCTGGTTGTAGAGGAACAACTAGACGTTGATGTTCGTTCTCTTGAAACGTGTCCTTATTCCGCAAATACCTTTGCCGACATACTGTCCAAGATCCAGAAGTCAGTAGATGAACTATCTTTGAAGAACTATTCCAACTTGCATATCTGGGTAGCAAGACTCGATGAAGAAGTGGAGAAAAATTTGGCCGCTAGATTGGAAGCTGGAATAAAAGCGTGGACTGATGCGCTGACAGGTCATAAAAAAGAGGTGGACCTGAGTATGGATACGGATGCTCCTGCACAGCCGACGCACAAGCCCGGCGGCGACCCTAAGATTCAAAATCAGATCCACGAAGTTCGAATTACGAATCAAACTATGTATTTGTATCCTAGTATTGAAGACGCAAGATTTCAGATAATGCAGCAATTATTTGCATGGCAGGCAATTGTTACATCGCAAATCCGTCTCCAAAGTTCCAGATATCAGGTTGGATTAGATAAACCCGAATCAGGCACGTATAGAAATTTGCTTACGAAGTTGCCCTCTGGTAAGCAACCACTGGAGGCGGCATATGAAGCGGTCGAATCTAAAATGAAAGATGTTGCTGATTACGTTGACCAGTGGCTACGTTATCAAGCTCTTTGGGATCTACAACCGGGCAATCTCTATGGCAAGTTAGGCGAAAATATTAATTTATGGATGAAGTGTCTCAACGATATAAAGAAGACGAGAACTACTTTCGACACTTCCGACACTAGACGTGAATTCGGACCAATGATTATAGATTTTGCGAAGGTGCAGAGTAAAGTCTCGCTAAAATACGACTCGTGGCATAAAGAGACCTTGGGTAAATTCGGAACACTTCTTGGTAATGAAATGGCCAGTTTTCACGCACAAGTATCGAAATCTAGGAGCGATCTAGAACAACAATCCATTGAAGCAGCCAGCACATCTGACGCAGTTGGCTTCATAACGTATGTCCAATCCTTAAAGCGTAAAATGAAAGCTTGGGAAAAGCAGGTCGATGTGTATCGCGAGGGTCAAAGGATACTCGAACGTCAAAGATTCCAATTCCCGTCTTCTTGGCTGCACGTGGATAATATAGAAGGAGAGTGGGGCGCATTCAACGAAATCATAAAACGCAAGGACACTAGCATTCAAACTCAGGTTGCCTCCTTACAAATGAAAATTGTCGCCGAGGACAAAGCGGTCGAAACAAGAACCACCGATTTCCTCAGCGATTGGGAGAGGGGAAAACCTGTGGAGGGCCATTTGCGACCAGACGATGCTTTGCAACAGTTGCAATTATTCGAGAGCAAATTTGCCAGACTTAAGGAAGAAAGGGATAATGTTGCGAAAGCGAAAGAGGCGTTGGAATTACAAGAGCCGGGTGGAATATCGACCAGTGAAGACAGAATGCAGGTGGTGTTTGAAGAATTGCAAGACTTGAGAGGAGTTTGGTCGGAATTGTCGAAGATATGGACACAAATCGACGAGACGCGTGAGAAACCTTGGCTCTCCGTGCAGCCGCGAAAGTTGCGCCAGCAATTAGACACGATGATGGCGCAACTGAAGGAACTCCCAGCGAGATTGAGGCAATATTCCTCGTATGAATACGTGAAAAAGATGTTGCAGAGTTACACGAAAGTGAACATGTTGATCGTAGAATTGAAGTCGGACGCGCTCAAGGAAAGACATTGGAAGCAGTTGACGAAACAGCTCAGAGTGAATTGGGTGTTGAGCGAACTTACCCTCGGCCAAGTCTGGGATGTGAATCTTCAGAAAAACGAGGGTATAGTCAAGGACATTATTCTGGTGGCTCAAGGAGAAATGGCTCTCGAGGAATTCTTGAAGCAAGTGCGCGAGTCTTGGCAGACTTACGAGTTAGATTTGATAAATTATCAGAACAAATGCAGACTGATACGCGGTTGGGACGATTTATTTAATAAGGTGAAAGAACACATCAATTCAGTGGCCGCCATGAAGTTATCGCCGTATTACAAAGTGTTCGAGGAAGAGGCCTTAACTTGGGAGGAAAAGTTAAACCGAATCAATGCCCTGTTCGACGTGTGGATAGATGTGCAACGACGATGGGTTTATCTCGAAGGCATTTTCTCCGGTAGCGCGGACATCAAGACGTTATTACCGGTGGAGACGTCGCGTTTCCAAAGTATCAGTTCCGAATTTCTCGGCTTGATGAAGAAAGTCTCCAAGTCACCTATGGTTACGGACGTTCTGAACATCCCGGGCGTTCAGAGAGCGCTCGAACGTCTCGCCGATCTTCTCGGTAAGATACAAAAGGCGCTGGGAGAATATTTGGAGAGAGAACGAACATCTTTCCCGCGATTTTACTTCGTCGGCGATGAAGACTTGTTGGAAATTATTGGCAATAGCAAAAATATCGCACGACTGCAAAAGCACTTCAAGAAGATGTTCGCCGGTGTAGCCGCTATTTTGCTGAACGACGATAATACGATTATTACCGGTATCGCGTCGCGCGAGGGTGAAGAAGTTATATTCCAAAGTCCGGTGTCTACGATCGATTATCCCAAGATTAACGAATGGTTGACGCTGGTCGAGAAGGAAATGCGCGTGACGCTCGCCTCGAGCCTCGCGAAAGCCGTACAGGATATCAAACAGTTCAAGGACGGCAATATTAATCCGCAGGCATTTATGACATGGTGCGACAATTATCAGGCTCAGATAATAGTTCTAGCTGCGCAGATTCTGTGGTCCGAAGACGTGGAGGCTGCGCTTCACGAGGCGCAAGCGGATCCGAGCAAAAATCCATTGGAGAGAGTTCTGGTGCAAGTGGAGGGCACGTTGAACGTTTTGGCCGACTCCGTTCTTCAAGAGCAGCCACCTTTGAGGAGGAAAAAGTTGGAACACCTGATCAACGAGTTCGTGCACAAGCGCACCGTCACCAGACGATTGACCGCCAATAAAGTTTCAAATCCCAAGGCATTCGAGTGGCTGTGCGAGATGCGATTCTACTTCGATCCCAGACAAACGGAGGTGCTGCAGCAACTTACGATACATATGGCGAACGCCAAGTTCTTCTATGGATTCGAGTACCTGGGAGTTCAGGACAGATTGGTGCAGACCCCGTTGACCGATAGGTGTTATCTAACGATGACCCAAGCTTTGGAGGCCCGGCTCGGTGGATCGCCGTTCGGACCCGCCGGTACGGGAAAGACCGAATCCGTAAAAGCTTTAGGACACCAACTCGGAAGATTCGTATTGGTGTTTAATTGCGACGAGACATTCGATTTTCAGGTACGCTTATAAAGAAAAAAAAATTCGCTCGATAACGTCGAAGGTAAAGATAAATATGCGTTTTATATAATCGCCATTTCTTGCAGGCTATGGGCCGTATATTTGTCGGTCTTTGTCAAGTGGGCGCGTGGGGTTGCTTCGACGAATTCAATCGCTTGGAGGAGCGCATGTTGTCCGCCGTTTCTCAACAAGTGCAGACAATTCAGGAGGCGCTTAAGAGCCAGATGGAAGGCAAAAGAGAGGGAACTCTCTGTGTCGAATTAGTCGGGAAACAAGTCAAAGTCTCGACGGATATGGCTATTTTCATTACCATGAATCCCGGATATGCCGGACGCTCCAACTTGCCGGACAATCTCAAGAAACTTTTCCGATCGCTCGCTATGACCACCCCTGATCGTCAACTTATTGCCGAAGTGATGCTTTTCAGCCAGGGATTCCGATCCGCGGAAAAATTAGCGTGCAAAATTGTCCCATTCTTCAAGTACGTATTCGGATATATATTTTATATATTTTATACGTACCTTTGTCAATTTTATCATGGTTATAATAAATCTGTGTCTACCCTTCTTTTTTTTTTTAGGCTCTGCGACGAACAACTTTCCAATCAATCGCATTACGACTTTGGATTACGTGCTCTTAAGTCCGTACTGATATCTGCCGGAAACGTGAAACGCGATCGTATACAGAAAATTAAGGAGGGCATGCAGAATCGTGGTGAAACCAATATCGACGAAGCCTCTATCGCAGAAAATCTGCCCGAGCAAGAGATACTCATTCAGTCCGTATGCGAAACGATGGTTCCGAAATTAGTTGCCGAGGATATTCCGTTGTTGTTCAGTTTACTTAGCGACGTGTTCCCTAACGTAAATTATACACGCGCAGAAATGAAAGGTAAATTATTATTTAATGGACCTTTAGAAGCAAAGCTGTGTTATGGCGCGATATGAATATTAATATCGTCGACATTAATATTATTGTGGAGGGAAAAGCGTGTAACGCATATGTTGAATATTTTCCACCAAATGTACGTAGCGAATCAATCTTCCACGCTGTGGTAGAGCTGCGCAAGAAAAAAATTGCTTATAAATTAATTTAACAATTACGGTAAGAGGGATTTTCAAGGAATTTGAAATTTATGATAACACAGCATTGGAGCTCAAGGATTAGTTTAAGGCTCCAGAATAGTCAGGCAAGAATTCCGCGTTGACAATAGTGATACGGTTCAGAACGGCAAAAGGATGAACTAAAGTGCATCCAGCAAGCGCTACAGATGCTTCGGAGCGTTTCCCCTTCTTCATTTATCTTTCGGAATTGAATAAAGGAAAAAAAAAGGAGAAATGTTTCAAAGCATTCGTAGCGCTTGTTGAATCGCATTTATATGCGTGAAGAATGTTGGCAACGGAATTTAGTGTTGCATACATTTTCCTTCTTATTTGCTTAATTGTGCAGGTGTGACTTATTTATTAAACCCGTACAAATGGACGAGAACCGCGATTAATTGGGAATTTTATACGTGGGGGCATATTTTCCATTCCTTAACAATTTTATCCTCCCATAATAATATTGATAATATTTATATTGTACTATAACACACCCGTGCTTTGCTTGATAAATTATTATTGTATTGTAAGATGAAAAATATTTACGGATATATCTGCAATGTCTCTACTTATATTTGTATACTTCACTTTAGGACTAAAAGATCAAATTAGGAAAGTATGTGCCGAGGAATATCTGGTGTGTGGCGAAGGAGACGAGCAAGGAGGTGCTTGGCAAGAAAAGGTAATATATTTCTCTGATAGTAATATTATATAATGTGATAAAATAACACTTATTACTAACACCAGTCACACTTTTATGCACTTTAATAACCTCACGATACATTAATTAATATTTCTTATATATATGTATAATATCACTTAACGATGCTAAGGACTTAATTTTCATATTGTTTATGCGCACTAAGGAATCGGTTGGTGAGACGTGGGTAGAAAAGGTGAGATTGATGTGATAAAATATATTCGTGTCAATTGTTAGTATATTTCATATACCCGGCATCTTCACGAACGATGCCTCGTCGCAATTAACGTTCATTCATTCATTCTGTACTGAAACTAGATTTCTCGTGTGCGGTCTTCTTGGTAATTTTACCTATTTGTTGCTTCCTTTCGTCGAGTCTGATCGATTAACTTTTTTGCGATCACATATATATATTTTTCCCGTTGTTTGTCTAGGTACTTCAATTATATCAAATCTGTAATTTGAATCACGGCTTAATGATGGTCGGTCCAAGCGGTTCAGGCAAAACCATGGCGTGGAAGGTGCTGCTCAAAGCGTTGGAGCGATTCGAAGGCGTGGAGGGTGTCGCCCACGTAATTGACCCTAAGGCGATCAGCAAAGAAACGTTATACGGCGTGTTAGACCCGAACACGCGCGAATGGACGGACGGTTTGTTCACGCACATACTGAGAAAGATCATCGATAACGTCCGAGGAGAAATCAACAAACGGCAGTGGATCATATTCGACGGCGACGTCGACCCGGAATGGGTGGAGAATTTGAACTCGGTGTTGGATGACAATAAACTTCTTACTCTGCCCAATGGCGAGCGTTTGAGCTTACCGCCGAACGTGAGAGTGATGTTTGAGGTGCAAGATTTGAAATACGCGACCTTGGCCACTGTGTCGCGCTGCGGTATGGTTTGGTTCTCGGAGGACGTGCTGTCGACGGAAATGATATTCGAGAATTACATGCTGCGTCTGCGAAACATCCCGCTGGAAGACGGAGAGGAGGACAATCTCGGGAAGAAAACCGCGGAGAAAGAGGACACTGTGTCACCGGCATTGGCGGTGCAGAGGGAAGTCGCCAGTAACATGCAAAGTTACTTCGCACCCGACGGTTTAGTGGTGAGATGCTTGGAATACGCGATGAAGCAAGAGCATATAATGGATTTCACGCGCTTACGAGCTCTCAGTTCCCTGTTCTCCATGTTGAATCAAGCCGTTCGCAATGTATTGCAATACAATCACTCTCACACGGACTTCCCTCTGCCGAGCGAGCAGTTGGAACGTTACATGCCGAAATGCTTGGTTTATGCGCTCCTGTGGAGCTTCGCCGGAGACGCCAAGTTAAAAGTCAGATCCGACCTCGGTGATTTCGTACGGTCCATCACGACTGTGCCGTTACCGTCTCAGAATAACATACCGATTATAGACTTTGAGGTGAACATACACGGCGAGTGGTTACCTTGGAGCAACAAAGTTCCCCAAATCGAGGTGGAGACTCACAAAGTAGCCAGTCCAGATATCGTTGTACCGACTTTAGACACTGTGAGACACGAAAGTTTATTGTATACTTGGTTAGCCGAGCACAAACCTTTGGGTAAGTAATTTTACTTGACTCTTTAGCGAAAACGCGCGGTAATATTTATGCGTGTGTGCATTTAAACATTTCATTCTGTTCAATTTGGTTTACAAGTTAGCACCGTGTCTTTCGCTTGTATCCGATGTTTCGTGAATTTCAGTTCATATCTTCGGGATGAGGAACGACCGGGACTCGGTTTCGGCTCCTGAAAGACCCGGTGCTAATTCGGAAACCCGATGAAATATTTAAGCCAAATCGCGAGAGCCTAGAATATTATTTTAATTCTATGTTCGCAGTGCTTTGTGGACCACCCGGCTCCGGCAAAACCATGACGCTATTTTCCGCTCTGCGGGCGCTGCCGGACATGGAAGTTGTCGGATTGAACTTTTCTTCCGCAACGACACCGGAATTGTTGCTCAAAACGTTTGATCATTACTGCGAATATCGCAAAACACCTAACGGTGTCATACTTTCCCCGGTGCAGTTGGGCAAGTGGCTGGTTTTATTCTGCGATGAAATCAATTTGCCGGACATGGATAATTACGGGACGCAGCGTGTAATCTCCTTCCTGAGGCAATTGGTCGAGCATCGAGGTTTCTACAGGACAAGCGACCAAGCATGGGTCACATTGGAAAGAATTCAGTTTGTCGGCGCGTGTAATCCACCCACAGATCCCGGCAGGAAACCCCTCAGTCACAGATTCCTGCGACACGTGCCCGTTATTTATGTCGATTATCCTGGGGAAACTTCCTTGAAGCAAATTTATGGCACATTCACGCGTGCTATGCTTAGGTAAAGATTTGACTTTTAGAGCGTTTGTCGTACTTATATTTGTCGATCGAAACATTTATTACAATGTTTCGAACACATACACACACTCTCTCTCTCTCTCTCTCTTTTTATTTTTTTCTTTGTAGCTAAATTATATAATCATGTTCAATGACTCGAGAGAAATTTTTCTATCTGTATTTTCCATTTATATAAATTTATATAAATTTGTCTATTCTGTTACAGACTAACACCTTCCCTAAGAGGTTACGCGGAGCCCTTGACAAACGCAATGGTGGAGTTTTACCTGGCCTCTCAAGAAAGATTTACACAGGATATGCAGCCACATTACGTGTATTCTCCGCGAGAAATGACACGTTGGGTGCGCGGCATTTGCGAAGCCATTAGACCACTGGATAATCTCTCTGTGGAGGGTTTAGTGCGTTTGTGGGCCCACGAGGCTCTTCGCTTATTCCAGGACAGATTGGTGGAAGATTCTGAGAGAGCTTGGACCAACAAGAATATAGACACAGTAGCTTTGAAACACTTCATGTCGGTCGATCGGGAAAAAGCATTGGCTAGACCAATCTTGTACAGTAACTGGCTATCGAAGGACTATGTTCCAGTGAACAGGCAGGAATTGAGAGACTACGTCCGAGCGAGGTTGAAAGTATTTTACGAGGAGGAATTAGATGTGCCGTTGGTACTATTTGACGAAGTCCTCGAACATGTTCTACGAATTGACAGAATTTTCCGACAGCCTCAGGGACACTTGTTGCTTATCGGTGTCTCTGGCGCTGGAAAGACGACTCTGTCGAGATTTGTTGCATGGATGAATGGCTTGTCTATCTTCCAAATTAAGGTATTTCTATGTCATATATATATATATATGTATATATATGTATATGTATGTATATGTATGTATATGCATATATATATAATATATATATGTGTGTGTATATATATGTGTGTGTATATATATATATATATATATGTATACATATATATCTCGTATTGAATGCTAAACATGTGAATTTTTCTGATCAATTTTCATGATATTTTAATATTTTAATTGAATATTTTAATTCGAAAGGTGCACAATAAATACACCGGTGAAGACTTCGACGAAGATCTGCGTCAAGTACTGAGACGATCCGGCTGTAAAGATGAGAAAATAGCTTTCATTCTCGATGAATCTAACGTGTTAGATTCCGGTTTCCTCGAACGTATGAACACGTTGCTCGCCAATGGAGAAGTACCCGGGTTGTTCGAAGGTGACGAGTACACGACGCTTATGACGCAATGTAAGGAGGGTGCTCAACGAGAAGGCCTAATGTTAGATTCTAACGAAGAATTGTATAAATGGTTTACCGGCCAAGTTATGAAAAATCTGCATGTCGTGTTCACGATGAATCCAAGCACGGACGGTCTGAAGGATCGCGCGGCAACGTCACCGGCGTTGTTTAACAGATGCGTGCTGAATTGGTTCGGTGATTGGTCGGACAACGCGTTATTCCAAGTTGGCAAGGAGTTTACCAATCGCGTGGATCTGGAAAGACCCATGTGGAAGTGTCCTGACTTCTTCCCGTCTGTGTGCTCTTTGATTCCGTCGCAACCATCGCACAGAGATGCTGTTATAAACGCGTGTGTGTACGTTCATCAGACCTTGCATAAAGCGAATACGCGATTAGCCAAGAGAGGCGCGAGAACCATGGCTATCACGCCGCGCCATTACTTGGACTTCATCAATCACTTTGTGAAGCTGTATCAGGAAAAGAGGAGCGACTTGGAAGAACAACAGTTGCATTTGAACGTCGGTCTGAGCAAAATCGCCGAAACGGTGGAACAAGTGGAAGAAATGCAGAAGAGTTTAGCTGTGAAATCTCAGGTGAGATCATTCTTATTTCTATTAATACATGGTTTTTAATACAATGAATTTTAACGAAAGATATAAAAGCCCTGACGGTATACAACTAAGTAAGGACAAACAAAAACGATGTACGAATAAAAGGCTCTTATTAATCATTCTTCTTCATCGTTCTTATTCGTTCTTATTGATTATAACGAGTTATCTTCTACGTATTCGTTTTTACCGTAGGAATTACAAGCTAAGAACGAAGCTGCTAACGCGAAATTGAGGCAGATGGTCAAAGATCAACAGGAAGCAGAGAAGAAGAAAGTGCAGAGCCAAGAGATCCAGCAGCAGTTGCGTATGCAAACGGTGGCGATCAATGAGAAAAGGGACGATGTCATGGCCGATCTCGCTCAAGTCGAACCAGCCGTTATCGATGCCCAAAACGGTACGTATCTGCTGGAATACTATTTTCTGCATTATATAATATCGATTTATTTACATTTAAGTCTAACGGACTACACGTATAATTTTATGAGGAAAATTAATCCGTCTTTATAATAATATAAACTACCATTCTCCATACATTTCGCGCGCGCTCGTGTATTAAAAAAAAACATCATATTTACCGAAGTATATCATACGTATACAAATATATTACAATATATCAAGCTATATGCTCAACATTTTAACTTGTCTGTATTCAAAAGTACGGAGACAACGTCATACACACCCGGATAGAACCAATTTTTAAAAGATCTCCTAAAGACGTCCGAAAGATATCTAAAAAAAAATAGAACGCCTTTTAGATGTCTTTAAGACATCTTTCAGACACGTTCTGCCTGGGTACGTTTATGCTTCGAATTATTGGTATTTTTCAATCACGGTGTAATACCGTCTTCCCTCTATCTGACGTGCTTGCGCTGAAACGTTTGCGATGAGCGTAGCTGTGAAGGGAATTAAACGGCAGCATCTCGTCGAGATTCGATCTATGGCGAATCCCCCTGCCGTCGTAAAATTGGCGGTAGAATCGATTTGCCTGTTGCTCGGGGAAAACGCGACAGATTGGAAACAGATTCGTACTGTTATAATGAAGGACGGCTTTATCCCGACTATCGTCAACTTTAACACGGAGAGCATCACGTAAGAGAAACAATCACGGAGTTTGCTGAATGTTCAACGTTCGCTCGCGTGAGATTCTAATACACACAAACGCACAAGCTACTGTAACAACGTCTTCATACGTGTCCTCTATTTTACTTAACAATTGTTCATTAATTTCAGCATATACTTGTGTTATCGCGTTCTTACGACTGCGAGGAGAACTTGTTATAAAAATATTTAAACACAAAACTTCGACCGTGTAACGCGAACTTTTCCGTAGATCGTTTATGTTCCTTAAAAGTGTAAAAATGAGACGTAACGTGTGTACATATCGCTCACCTTTCTCGAAATTGTTATAGGTCATCTGAAGGCTTTCGCAGTCAATATCTTTGTGTTTCTTGCGTGATAACATATCACCATAACTTAATTTAATGCCTGCACATCTCTTCATTGTATTACATAATGGCCTATAATTATGTTTGTATAGCGGTGAAATCGATAAAGAAACAACATCTGGTCGAGGTTCGTTCTATGGCGAACCCGCCGGCGATTGTGAAGGTTGCTTTGGAATCTATCTGTTTATTGCTTGGTGAAAATGCCAGCGACTGGAAGTCGATCCGCGCTGTCATCATGAGGGACAATTTTATCAATACTATTGTCTCTAATTTTAGTACTGAGGACATTACGTAAGCATGCACATTCATTATTTGTTTCTTTCATACAGTTTTACGCTCTTATATCGAAAGATCAGCTGTTATACATTGAAATATTGGCATATAATATTAATGTAATATTATTACCAATGCTTATGATGACACAATCACATTTGACTCCTCTTTGAGTGATCACTGAAATAAATTATTTAAATTTATAATAATTTTTGAGTATACTTTGCGCTTACGCATGCTTCTCATTTTTTTGAATTGTGTTGAAGCCCAAATACGTTAGCGCGTGAAGGAAAATGGATTTTGCTTTTATAAATTATAAAAGTGCGATCATTTAATTCGGCAAGTAGTTCTGAAGAAAACTTGGAGATATTGGAATGTATATGATAACAAATCTTAATAACACAAATTATTAAATATGATTACTATTTTCTTATTGTATATTAACGATTGGTAAATCTCGTCACTAACATTGAATTGTGCTTAAATTTTATTTATTGACAATAATGTGTGTGACGTTTATATAAATGTAACATTTTAATCAAGATTAATAATATGTGACAGAACTACTGCATGAAAATTATCTTAACGTAACAAAAATGATATATTGCACTAGAATTGTGAAGTTATTTTACTTTAAATACAAAAGTTCGCATAAATTTTAGCGATGAGGTGAGGGAAAAAATGAAGAGTCGCTATTTGAGCAACCCTGATTACAACTTCGAGAAAGTGAATCGAGCTAGTTTGGCTTGCGGCCCTATGGTGAAATGGGCCATAGCGCAGGTAATTAATATACTTACTTCACATAATTCACAAGATATATATGCATATAAAATGGAATATTAAACAAAAAAACGAAAATTAAAGTTTTATAAAAAAAAATTTTTGTAGATTTAAAAGGAGAGCCAAAGAAAAAAATTTTGGCATTATTTCTTGCATATATGTAGAAGATATTAAATATATTTTTATATAAAAATAATAAACATTTAAATATAGAATAAGATTCGACAATAAAAGTATAGTTTTATGTTAATAAAGTTGACTGTGAAATAATTAAAAAAATTATCACCTACGCAGGAAATAACGCTATCAAACATTGTAATCCTTGAGTTTTGTTTGGAAAATCTTTCATAAATTTTCAATTTGTCAAAGATATTTAATTATTAATTGAAAGTAATTCATTTTGCGTGTCACTTATATCGTTGTTCGGAACAAGATGCAAAATAAACGTTATTTCAGATCGAATACGCGGATATGTTGAAGCGAGTTGAACCGCTACGCGATGAACTTCATTCTTTGGAACGACAAGCGGAAACTAATAAACTAAAGGGCGAAGAGGTGAAGGATTTGATAGCTCAACTGGAGCAGAGTATAGCGTCGTATAAGGAAGAATATGCCCAGCTGATTTCGCAAGCGCAAGCCATCAAGGCCGATTTGGAGAGCGTGCAGGCCAAGGTGGACAGATCGATCGCCTTGTTGAAGTCTTTGGTTATAGAAAGGGAGAGATGGGAAGCAACGAGTGAAACGTTTAAGAGTCAAATGTCCACAATAATCGGGGATGTTCTGCTGTCTTCCGCGTTCCTGGCTTATGCCGGTTATTTCGATCAACATGTAAGTCCCAAGGGATTCATAATATTCCGCTTAAAGTGACGAATCTTGTTGATCTACGGTCAAGTTTGTTTTTTTGTTTTTATTTCAGTACCGCCAAAATCTCTTTAGTACATGGTGCCAGCATCTGCAACACGCGAATCTACAATTCAGACCTGATATCGCTAGAACGGAGTATCTTTCTAATCCGGACGAGCGTTTGAGATGGCAAGCGAACGCATTACCCACCGACGATCTGTGCACCGAAAATGCGATTATGCTGAAGCGCTTCAACAGATACCCGTTGATCATCGACCCGTCCGGGCAAGCGACGGAGTTCATCATGAATGAATTTAAGGACCGAAAAATCACCAAGACCAGCTTCCTGGACGATTCGTTCAGGAAAAATCTCGAGAGCGCTCTGCGTTTTGGCAATCCTTTGTTGGTCCAAGACGTCGAGAATTACGATCCGATACTGAATCCCGTGTTGAACAGAGAACTGAGGCGAACCGGCGGACGCGTGTTGATCACGCTCGGCGACCAGGACATTGACCTCTCGCCGTCTTTCGTGATCTTCCTGTCGACGAGAGATCCGACGGTGGAATTCCCACCGGACATTTGTTCGCGCGTGACGTTCGTCAACTTCACCGTTACCAGGAGTTCGCTGCAGAGTCAGTGCTTGAATCAAGTGCTGAAGGCTGAACGTCCGGACATCGACGAGAAGAGGTCCGACCTGCTGAAACTTCAGGGCGAGTTCCATCTGAGATTGCGCCAGCTGGAGAAATCCCTGTTGCAAGCGTTGAACGACGCGAAAGGTAAGATACTCGATGACGATTCCGTGATCACTACTCTGGAGACCTTGAAGCAGGAGGCCGCCGACATCAGCAAGAAGGTGGAGGAAACGGACAAAGTCATTGCGGAGATCGAGACGGTGTCGCAGCAGTATATGCCTCTGTCACAGGCGTGTTCCAACATGTACTTCACGATGGACAGCCTCAACCAAGTACACTTCTTGTATCAGTATTCGTTGAAGATGTTCCTGGACATCTTCACGTCCGTATTGTCGCAGAATCCGAAATTATCCGGCCTATCGGATTACACACAGAGATTATCGCTCATCACGCGCGACTTGTTCTCCGTCTGCTACGAACGTGTCGCGCGAGGGATGCTCCATACGGACCGATTAACATTCGCCCTCTTGCTCTGCCGTATTCACCTGAAGGGCATACCGACCGAGTCCACTTACGACAGCGAGTTCACGTTCTTCCTGCGCGGCAAGGAAGGTGTGCTTAATATCCGAGGTCCACCGGTGTCTAATCTCAGTTCGGAGCAGCAAGAAGCGATGATGCGGCTGAGCATAAGATTGCCCGCCTTTAAGAAGCTCACGGAGAAGATACAGGAAAATATGGAGTTCGGGCCGTGGCTGCAGTCACCCACACCCGAGACGTGCGTACCGAAGCTCTGGGACGAGGAGAAGCCGCTGTCACCGACCGGGACGGCGATGCACGAGTTGCTGGCGATACAAGCCTTCCGGCCGGATCGCGTGATCGCGGCCGCATCCTTGGTGATGACCTCCGCCTTTGGCGAGTCCTTCATGCCAAATGCAGAAGCCGAGCTCGACCTCGCGTCCGTCGTGGAGAACCAACTGAAGGCGACCGTGCCGGCTCTGCTTTGCTCGGTGCCGGGCTTCGACGCTTCCGGCCGAGTGGACGACTTGGCCGCGGAATTGGGCAAGCAGATAGCCAGCATCGCGATCGGCTCGGCGGAAGGGTTCAATCAGGCCGACAGAGCGATAAACATGGCCGTGAAGGCCGGCAGATGGGTGCTGCTGAAGAACGTGCATCTCGCGCCGCAGTGGCTGGTACAGTTGGAGAAGAAACTGCACAGCCTGCAGCCGCACGCCGGTTTCCGCCTGTTCCTCACGATGGAGATCAATCCTAAGGTGCCGGTGAATCTGCTCCGAGCCGGTAGGATCTTCGTGTTCGAACCGCCTCCCGGTATACGAGCGAACTTGCTACGCACGTTCAGCACCGTGCCAGCCTCGAGGATGATGCGGGCGCCCAACGAGAGGGCCCGCCTCTACTTCTTGCTCGCGTGGTTCCACGCGATCGTGCAGGAACGGCTGCGTTACGCGCCGCTAGGCTGGGCTAAACACTACGAATTCAATGAGAGCGACTTGAGAGTCGCCTGCGACACCCTGGACACTTGGATCGAGGCGACGGCCATGGGCCGAACGAATCTACCACCCGAGAAGGTGCCCTGGGACGCTTTAGTGACGCTGCTCTCTCAGTGTATTTATGGCGGTAAGATCGACAATGACTTCGATCAACGTCTACTGGCGTCTTTCTTGCGCAAGCTCTTCACACCGCGCTCGTTCGAGGCCGACTTTGCTTTAGTCGCCAACGTAGACGGCGCGCAAGGTAATCAGAGGCATATCACGATGCCGGATGGCACCAGGCGAGATCATTTCTTGAAGTGGATCGAGTCTCTCTCGGATAGGCAAACACCTTCCTGGCTTGGTCTGCCGAATAACGCGGAAAAGGTGCTCCTGACCACGAGAGGCACAGATTTGGTCTCCAAGCTTCTCAAGATGCAGCAACTGGAGGACGAAGATGAATTGGCGTACTCGAACGACGAATCTTTAGATACTCCAAGAGAAGCTGAAGCGGACGGTCGACCTTCGTGGATGCGAACCTTACACAACTCGGCATCGACTTGGTTACAGTTACTCCCAAAGAATCTGCCGACTCTGAAGAGAACGGTCGAGAATATCAAAGATCCTCTGTATAGATACTTTGAGAGAGAGGTGAACAGCGGGGCAAAATTACTTCAAGATGTCATACACGATTTGGAAGATGTCGTATTAATTTGTCAGGTATGCACGTTTTATTTTTCTGAAATTTAAAGCCGATGTAACATTTCGATCAGTCTAGTTAATGCAGCACTTGTGTCTTTAACAGGGCGAGAAAAAACAGACTAATTACCATAGAACAATGCTGTCCGAATTAGTAAAGGGTATCTTGCCTGGTGGTTGGAGGAGATACACTGTACCGAGAGGTTGTACGGTTATACAATGGATCACTGATTTTAGTCATCGAGTCTCGCAGCTGCAGGAAGTTTCGCGTTTGGTATCTCAAGGTGGAGCCAAGGAAATAAAGGTTAGTTTCCATCTTTTCAAAATTATTCGATTCATGTCACTTTGTTAGGTGTTTTATTATTGATCTTGTCCATGTACAAAAGATGAACTACGCAACGTGATCAGCTTAGTTTATTTTGCTGTTAATGGACCGCTTGAAAATTTTTTTCTAGTATAACATAGTTTAGAATGAGCTTTAAAATCATCCTAAAGCTCACCTTGAAGCCATATTATATTAGACAAAAAAAGGTTCAAGCTGCCCGCTAACAGCAGAATACTAAGCTGATCACGTTGCGTGATTTATCCTATATAAAATGAATCGTTGTTCACAGAGTTTCCCGGTTTGGCTCGGTGGCTTGCTGAATCCCGAGGCTTACATCACCGCGACCAGACAGTGTATCGCGCAGGCCAATAGCTGGTCACTCGAGGAATTACAGTTGAACGTAACTATCGGCGATGGCGATAACATTGCCACGGACGATTGCTCTTTCGCCGTTACTGGCCTGAAACTGCAAGGCGCGCAATGTAAGGATAATCAGCTGTATTTAACATCGACTATTATGACCGATTTGCCGGTGACGATGCTGCGATGGATACGATCCTCCACGGAGGATATTAGGAAGGGCAAATTATCCTTACCGGTTTATCTCAACAGTACTCGTACCGAACTGTTGTTCACAGTTGATTTAAATATTGCTCCTAGTCAAGAACCGCATAGTTTCTATGAAAGAGGAGTCGCTGTCTTAACATCCACCGCTTTGAATTAATAACTACTTAATAACCGACTTTTAGTGCGGACTGTGCCGCTTGTATTACCGCAAGAATTATTATGACCGCGATAAGTAAAAGCAGTTCGAGACGCGTTGCTACGTGTTAAAATGTTTATAAAATAAAAGGAGTTACGGTAATTTACGACTTGCTACAAGTCTGGAATGCATATATACAAAGATATTAAAAAAAAAAATGTAATTTACATCAATTGCTTTCAAGTCATTAAAATATTTTGTGCTAAATGTATGATTAGAAACGGATATTTTCGATGTGTTCGCGCGTATATAATTAAATGTATATTATTCATTTCTGAGAATTAACACATTTTCACACAGAAAGGAGATTGTAATGTAATATATAGAGTTTATGATTTTATATATGTTCGAACTTAAAATATATGATTTTTCATAACAAAGTTACATTACGTTTATTCAGATGTAAGTATATGCAAATAAGTATATCACAGTATTAGTGTTTATAACAGAAACTTGATGGCATCTAATAAAGTACTATTATAATATTTATTCCCTACTATTTATGTGCAATCATTATTTAATAGTTATATTGTATGCACGTGTATGTAAATTATGTGAGGTAGAAATTTTCTGTAATTATTAATAATTATTTCGATCAGCGAATTCTGCTCCATTAAATTTGATTTTGAACTATATGGAGAACATTACTCGGAGTAACATTCAGAAAGTTTCAACTGTTGTCCATTGTCTATTAAAAAGTCACTAATAAAAGAAGTTAAATGAAAAGAACGTTATTTTCGAAATTCTTTTTTTCCTGTATCACGAGTAAAGGTCGTTCTACAGAATAATATCATTGACACTTCCGGTTCTACATTAAATTGATTTTAAAAACGATTTTTGGAATATATTGCATTATATATATTCTTTAGCAAAGTTATGTAAATTTTAATTTCATAATTGTTTCACGATGAATTAAATAATTTAAGGTAAATTTAATTTTGTTTAATACATACTATTAAAGAAAAATATTAATTTATATTCGTACTTAAGATTAATACCACGAAGATAAAGTTTAATTTACATATTTAAGCGTTTTTTTAATATCTTATCTTGACTGCAGATAATTATTTTAAATCTTAATTAATCAATAAGTCTTTTTTATTAATTTATTATCATTGCACAAATTTATGGACATATGCACATATGTGTAGATAATGTGTACTTTTATAACACTATTATTAACCTTTTGTACATCAGTCTATGCAAGTGTAAAATGCTGCAATAAACCTGCTTCTCATATTAGCTTACATAGTAAATAAACATTGATAAATACATCACAAACACTGTACGAAGATCTTAATAATACAGAAGTAAATAACTGCTATATAGAGTTAGCGTGAATCAGTGGTTTATCAACTTTGAGTTAGTGAACTTTTGGTTTCGCCGATTTTGCCTTCTTCAATTTTTTCAATCCGTTTATGTTTGTCTTCAAAAGATTCCAGTAGGCTTGTTGAAATTTGTTTACATCCTTGGAATGAATCTGAAAAGTAAAAACCACGCTGTAGAAAAACCCAAGTAAACTATTTACCGTCAGCTGTCGGTAACGGGTGAAATATTTACAACAGTGGAAATCTTTTTGGAGCGTAGACACGCTCGAACTAGACAAAGATACTCCGTCGGAGTCGGTAGAGGAGGCCTGCTTTCCCTGGGTACTGGTTTATTATATCCATTAACTAAAAGAGACAGAAAATTTGGTTAATGCAAATAAAAAGAGAAAAGAGGAAATTATGGCTATATGGCTTTTTTGCACCGTCATCAGTTGATTTTTCTCATTATTCTATACTTGCAGTATCAAAATAAGATCAATGTAAAATATATCATGAATATAATCAAATGTAATAAAGTGAATTCTTTACGAGGTATTCTGTTTTTTTATGTCAATGTATTTTAAATGTTAAATATAAAATGTTAAATATAAAACGTCTTGCAAAATATCTACTATAGTTGATTTTATTTTAATACCTATGTATACAAAATGTCCAAAATACATTTTACAAAAAGTACATATAATTCTATTAATCTTTCGAAGATCTATATTTATTCTACTTAAATATATTTTGATTTCAGGTATTCTTAAAATATTTTGTGTTAATATTTTACAAGCATCAGTATAATATAATAATACTGTTATAATATATTGTTGAATTCAATTAATACTGGAATGATGAAATAGATATAAATTATATGATATTACTGCCAAAAGAATATTTACAGAACAACCAAACAGAGAATAATATCACAAATAATTTATACCTAGTAAACACTGACTATAACTGACACTAATGGTAACATTATATCAAAGTTATAAATTCCTATTCAATAATCTACTTATGTATAAAATATGTTATATTGTATTTTTACATTATTGAATGAAACATTATATCATTAATGTAATATTATTGCGAGTTGGCATTTATTGCATTACATTACAAAGAATTAAAGAAAATAATATAATTGTATTTTTCCAATACATTGTTGCATTTATAAAATACAAGTCATAAGAAACTGGTTTTTGTTAGCAATATTCAACTTTTGCTTCTACATTATTTTTCTATTTTCAATGGAACAAGTACAACTAACAATGTGACACATATAAAGTTGAGAAATACACATAGGAATGTTCTTTGAAATATTTTTTTCATCCGAATTGTATGTTCACTAGAATTAATAGAAGTTAATAAGGCGAATCTTTAATTTAAGCTGATTAATGTGCAGTTTCGGAGTATTACAATTATATTTCTGCTTGAGGATACAGTAGAAATACATTCATAATTCAGTCAGTTTCAAGTAATACTTACATCTCTTGATGGTGAGTGCTACTGAACCAGAAAGTCGCGATTTGTCAAAAAGTTTGGTTAGTTCCATTAAGAACTAAAATTAAAAATCACAGATTAATTTACACAACAGAATACAATAGTACTATGAAAATAAAAATTACCATGTCATTCTCCAACAAAACCATTTTGATAATGGTAGCATATGCTTCTAGACACGTCAAATACAATTAACCACTAAGAAGTTAAATGTAAGGTTAGAAAAACAGTTAAAAAGAAAAGATGACAAGAGGTATGTTCCATTTAGCGATCGCAACGATCATATCATTCCGCTTCTGGCTGCGTTCTAATATACATCACAAGTATTGAAAATCTATAGTATATTCATTGAGCTCTATGGACATTCGGGGAGAACGTCCATATCAGACTAAGGATTAGGGATTGTGATTGAATTGAATCTGGTCAATCAAAGCAAAATTAACTGAATTCAAATTTAGTGTGATTTAGTGAACTTTGCACTGATTGGTCAAATTTTAATTCAATCTCTAATATATAATGCACAATATTATGCACGATGAAAAAGAATGAAATATAAGTTATAAATATAGAAATTGTGTTATACAGCCGTTCATTTCATTCCGTTGTGTAAAAATAATTTCTAATTCCTACTTCTAATAATTTGAAATTTACTCATATGGCTTCTGCCTATAGGACACGGCAACGTTTGTTGCGCGGCGGTAATTCGCATGATAGCCAATCAACATGCCGTTTTTCGGTAAGAACTAGAAGTTTATTGGCTACCGCGCAAATTTCTGCTGCGCAACAAGCGTTGCCGTATCCTATGGGGAGAAGCCAATATTTTTGATACATGTTCTATTGTATGCAGGACCTTGGATTAATCGGTAGTGAAAATGGCCATTATTCTTCGCGCTTGTGCGCATGAGTCGGTCTCTTTAGAAAGAGATAAGTAGTCCTAAATATCTAGCTGTTGCAGGCACATTTTCTGTCCATAGGGATATGTTACAATTCCCCGCCCGATACATCCTGATGTATAGTATGTATAAAGCCAGCGGCACACCATGCTTGTTTTCGTGCTAGATTGTTTGCTGGATGGAAATACTGCGTCTTGATTGGTGTATTGTCATCCATTTTTGGAAATGCACCAATTAGAATGCAATATTTCTATCCAGCAAGCAATCCAGCACGAAAACAAGCATCATCTGTCGCTGGCTTAACATGAATTATACCTTTATGTCCACCTAGGTGAGGACACAGCCTAGGCGTTATATTGTAGTTCTTCTTCTAGCATGCATATATTTCAGTGAGTATATAGAAAGCTAGTGAGTATATATATGAGTGAATAACCTAAAAATGAAAAAAGGATGTTCTTTTAGGGAAGATAAACATATATATGTTTGAAACAGGAGAACAAGGAGCCTAGAACTTAAAATTCGGAGATTGAACAACAATAGAATTTATTAAAGGTAAGTATAAATTCATAACATAGTTTTACTTATAACTTATATTGGGTGCTTTCCACATGACGTATGTATTCTCTTTGTCCTTGGATATACATATGCGTTATATTTTAATACCTATAAGTTATTACGTGTGAAAATGTATATGAAAGATAACATTGATCTTTAGATCTTTAGATATATTATAAAAGTGCAATTACAGTTAAACTGCATTGTTAATTATATAGAGATTATTTATGGCTGCTAAAATATATTAACATTTTGAAGCCTTGGCCTTAAAGATGATTTATTAATGGGATCCTAGACAATTTTGATGTCCATTAAAAAATGTTCATTGTTGATGTATGTTGTTGTAACTTAGTACATTGTTGTAATTTAGCAAACAATATATCAATTTTAAGTGTGAAAAAAGCATTTTAAAAGCAGCAGAAATGTATGAAATTAAATAGCTAGGTCTGAGTTATACTCAGGCTTCGGCAGTTATCTGCGCGATACCCCGACCTATACTTGGGCTTAGGACAAAGAGTGTTAAAGTCGTGATGTTTGCATTCTGTAACTTAGGTTGACCTAACCTGAGCGTAACCTAAGGGTTGTTTTCCATTTATGATACAAATTGTCTTTTAATGTTGTTGATTTTTATTTAATTTGTAAAGGCTTATTTCGAAATGCACTGACACGACTAAAAATTGTTCGATATTAATATTCTAAGATATATTAGGACGGAAAGAAACCCAAAAACGGCCATGCCAGCGTTCTTCACGGAATACACTTTTCAATACGCCCCCTGCTGAAATATGTCCTTAATTGTGTCTATTGGACTTACCTTCCAGCGGTAAACGATAAAGTTGCTTGGTTCGTGTCTGTTCTTCTTTCATACGACAATAGGTCCGTTCGTTTTCGCTGCACCGCTGAACGCAATAAGTTGAAGCGAGACAAGTATATATATTTTCACTTCAACTTATTGCACTAGTTCAGCGGTGTAACGAAAACGAACAGACCGTTGACGAATCAGACAAGGAGCGACAATCAATCGTTTCGTCTTTGTCTCACCACCAATGAGCACATACGCACGAAGCGAGCTGGCGGTGATTTTAAGAATTTTCTGCAAAGAAATTTTTAATCATAACCATAAGTCTGTAAGAAAATTGATCAATCACAGTTTATTATTCTCCTTGCGATCGAAGAATAATTGATTGTAATTGGCCAAAATCCCTTTAGGCGTAAATTCACGATTTTGAGCTTTGAGCTAAAATAACTCAGTTTCTATTATGCAACACGTACGGCAAAAGTAAAAAGTTTCCTCATGTGATATAAATCCAAGGAATCGATTGAGTCCATCCAGAACTTCATCAGTTCAGTCATTATAGTTGAACGAGAAATCTTACTTGCGATCAACTAGTAACGCGGCGTAAATATACACGATCGTGAGACCGTTGCTTTGCGCGCGCACTTCACTACAAATCCTTTTTGAAGCTGAAGCTCTTTTTACACATTTCTTACAGATGTCTTGTCGTTTTAAATCACGTTCAATCATCACGTTCAAATTATTTAACACGATTGGACGTGTTAACACATCGTAATTTAACGCGTTAATTTAACACGATTAAACGTCTTAAATGACGTAAACTAAATCGGCAAAAAACATATAAAAATAGCTTCAGGCAAGTGTGTCATTTTAAGACATTTATGTGTATAAAAATAACATACTTGAATTTACGGTGTTGGCAGAGACACGATCATGTTTTTTTTGATAATTATTTGATAATTGTAAAGTTTTTCTATGATGTGTGTGTGAGTTTTCTTCAAGTTTAAATATATTATTTCTTATTGTTTATCATACTACATTTTTTATTGTTGTATAAAATTATATTTTTTTACTGTTTTCTTTAGCAGCAATAACGATGTATTCCAATGAAGTATCCAATGAAGTATCAGCGATGATAGAGGAAGAAGAGAAATTAGGGCGTCGTAGAAAATGGCGACTGAAGCAAAAGCTCGAAAAGGAGCACGAGAAACGAAAGCGGATGATGATTATAGCTTTTGAAAGGAAACGGAAGTCAGAGATTGATCGCCAGCAAAGGTCTTCACAATGGAGGGAGAGCCCGAAGCGGCAAAAAACTGACAAGTAAGAAAAATTTTAAATAAGGCATATAACATTCAATTTATAACAACATACATAATATGACAAGATATTGGTCGTGCCTATTATGATGCAAGAAAATAATATGTACCATTGCGCATAATAGTGGCAGAATAGCAGAAGTACCAACAAAATTTTTATCTGAAAAATAAGGCGAAATTTAAAAACAATAATAGTGAAAATATATGACAGAAATATAAACAAAATTAAAACTTGTAGACACAATACGAAATGTTTAAATTAATAAGAATATATAATATAAAATGAAATGATAAAGATAATTTACTCTAGCTTAAATATTAAGGAGTAATAAATAAGTTAAGTTTTTAATTCTTAATAGCTTTGTTACTTTTTATAATTTAAGGTAAATATTTTATTAGTCAAAAAAGCAGCTACTATATTAGACGATTGCTCATCCTCAGGAATGATTGCACTTTATTTTCTTACATCATGGTACCTACTAAAACTTTTTTCATTAAACATTGATTATGTTTTGAGATGTATAAAAAAGTGTTCAGATTGATATGTAAACGAATATATACCACATATAACTTGAACAACATTAATAAAACTTTATATGTATAATAAATTACCTCATATTATTTATAAGAGAACATGTAAATTTAATTTTTAGCAGAAAGAAACTTGAAATGAAAATTGACGTAATGAATATTTTTATTACTTTCAGAGTAAAGACGCGATCTGCATTCACGGGTCCTGATGGTATAGTCGTTGACGAAAAAGAGTTGCGTCGTACAAAAGTAGTAATTTATACAGATGCAAATCCTGGAAGAAATTCGAAGACATCAAAATCCTCAACCAAGGAGTTAATCGGCGCTTCGGATAAACCAAGAAAAGTTGATATAATCCCAAGAAAAGAAGGTAAAGTATTATATTACTTTTTGTATAGTACATACACTACCTGGATAACCAATTGCCTATGAAGTTATGTTGCTGACAATTGTTGAGGCAACAGGTAATATATGATGCTAATTGTACATTTCCACAATTCATTATCATGTACCTGTCATTCAGAGATCATTAATACAGCTTCAAGTCGAGATCTTGGATAAGACTTTGTCTACAGAGATCGTCCTACTGTTTTCCGCACATTCCCAGATAATACACTGTCTAAAATCAGGTTATAAGACGTCTAAAATCGGGTTATAAGACATCTTTAGACATCTAGGTTTACTCGTTAATAATGTTTAATTTTTTAATAATTATTGCGAAATTCATCGAAAATAGTAGGTTTTTCTATTCAGGTTAATCTGTTCTATCCGTACACAAGAGTTTTGCCATTTTCATAAATTAATATATAAGAAAATACAAATATATTTTTTCTTATAAAATAATATATTTTCATTATTTTTTCACGTAAAGTTTATAATCTATAATTAAAAAATTAATTATGAAAACATGTACGCATGCACACACATATATACAAATACACGTATATACACATACATATTTATATAAATATTGTTTTGCGTAATGAATTTTTAACTTTAAAATAAGTAAGTTTAATTTTTTAATTGTAATTAAGTTAATTTTTGTTTATATAATTTTTAACATAAATTTACAAGGAGAGGACACAATGAACGCCTCACTAATTTTGATTTCCTTGCAAGTAGTGAATCTACGTCAAAAATAAATAGATCTGCTTTTGAGCGTTTTGTTCAATGCGCCTTCTAAAAAGTTTTTAATGTTTGAATTTTCAAGCGTTCAATAATATATGTGGCGGTCGAACCTCGCCCGCGGTCATCGGCGACGCCACCGCCCAGAGCGGCCTCACGTATGAGGAAGCAAGTTCTGCAACCGCGCCCGGTCTTCTGATCGGCTTCAGCGCCACCCGGTTCTTCTGGCGCGTCGCGCGCACCGCCGGAACCACGAAAGTGTCACGTGACCCCGCCGGCCAACCACGTGTCCCGTAGCGCGATCGTGTTTTGTTTCGAAACGTCCCGGCGGTCGCGCCAGGACCCTGACTCTCCCTCTTCCTCCTCGGACTCTGGACATCGCGGGTGTGCTCGTGAGTGTTCCCTAGTGTTCACCCTTGTGCGTTCCGGCCCTCGCGACATCGCTCGCCACCGATCGCCCTCGCGACGCCTTTCGTCGCCGATCGCCCTCGCGACGCCTCTCGTCGCCGATCGCTCTCACGACCGTCGCCCTCGCGACCATCTCATTGCGCATTGCGCCCATTTCGTTTTGCGTTGCGGCCATTTTGTTCTCTCGCGACCACAGCGTTCAGCGTCGCGGTCATTTTTGTTCTACGCCGCGTTCCTTAGTTTTAGCTCATCGTTTTCCTTTGTTATGTTTGCGAGTTTGTACCTAGCTAGAAAATACAGCTGCATGTAAGCAGTCATAAGTACTCCGCTTTATTAGCGCACACCCGCAGGGCTACCCGTACTGGAGACCTTCTTCTCTTCAGCACGCGCGGTAGCCATAGGCCATACCGTCTGTGAATCACTCGCTGTATCCTCTCCTTGATAGTTAATTTATAGGCAATTAATTTTTAGCTTAACTTAGTTAACAACAAATTTAACTTACCCAACTCTGGTATAATCAATATAAATTGATAAGTCGTTATCGCAATAATATAAACTGGCTATTTGATTGTTTGATCGTAGGTGAAGGACATAAGGCATTATTCGACAGGGAAGAGATTAAAACAGCATGGGAACAATTGAGAGAATTCGGAGAATTGCGAACAGTCACGGCGGTAGACGATTTATCAGGTATTTCAAAGTTTATTTATAAATGCGTAGATCATAAACATCTTCTATCGCGTCGAATCGACCTCCAATCAAGTATTGTCATTTTAAATTTACCCTCCACCTCCATTAAATACGCTCTTATATGTAGCGTTGTCTCTCCTAGCAATATTTTTTTATAGTAAACACTAGTAATATTAAAATAATATATAGTAATTTCGGGAAAGATTACATTAGTACATATACTGAACAGAGCAAAATTTAATAATGAATTAATAATGGCAGGATAATGTTTTAATAATATAAAATTTAATGCAATAATAATATGTATTGTCAAGGATATGATCTTATCTGATTATTCTTGTCTGTCTAGATCCTTTTTTAGAATATTTCACGACAAGTGCAGATCTTTATAATAGATTCGTCTAGAAAACACATAAGAGATATAAAAATAACGTTAAGCATACTTTTAACAGAAATATAGTTCTTTAATAATATTTGTTATATGTGTAAAGAATCTTTGAAAATCCTGGAAAAAATATATGTTTGTCTAAAAAGAATTTGTATTAATAAGTTGAGAACGATTTTGAACATTTTGCAAAAATAACAACATTAAATTCAGGATAAATAAATAAAGTTATGAATACAACTTGTCAATTTTAGTAATACTATTTTTAATTTTTGATTTTATAAAGTTTTAATAAAATTAGCGATTGGTTAAATGTGCTAATAGTGATATATCAAAAAAATATATAATATATTAAAAATAGTAAGCAGGATTTTTTCGGTTTCAGAGAAGTCTTTTTCATCACAGAAGTGTCATATACATTCTGACGATGCTTCGACCAGTCATTATCATAGGTATTTATATAAAAACATATTTATTTATATTAATTAACTAAGTTTTGCGGATCGAAATTAGATG
>NW_014554529.1:103219-118617 GCF_001313825.1 Dinoponera quadriceps | reverse complement strand
AGCGTCTTATAAAGTTCTTAATTTTTGCACTTTCTTAAATCAATTGTTATTTCTACTTATTTCTACTAAATATATTTTAATTTGTCATTTTCATTGGTATTTATCTTTTCAATAATTAAAATACTGTAAATATTATTTACTTAAATTTGATTTTTTATATTTTTTTGCCATAATATAATTTGGTTTTCATCATGACTTTTTGCAGAATTGAACACAATTAGTAAATATATATTGTTCACAACAATTAAAGAAACACTTAACACTTCTTAAAAAAAAAAAGAAAAGATTTAAGCGAGTATAACTTCGTTAAAAGTTATTAAAATCCAAAAAATTAAAAAAATAAAGATTTTTATAGAACTCGAAGCCTCTATTTTTGAATGATTTTAATCATTTTTAATTCTTTATTTCAAGTTTTCCTAGGTTTGATGTTTGTTTGCATATCGAAAATGATAAGTTCGACAAAATTTCTTGTTATTTTCAAGCGTATCACGAAAATTTCTTGTCATTTATAAGAGCGCATAAAAAATCTGAGAAAAATTTCGACTTTCCGTCTGAGAGACTGAAAGTCCTCAGACTCAAGTCCTCTCTATAATTTGTTTTTGAGAGAACTTTCTACACAATTTCTTGTGTACAAGTTATCAAAAATTAAAGGATAAATTGACATTTTGCTTTTAATTGTTTAGAACTCCGTTAACAATCATCATACAGTAATTTGGAGTCTTAAAGTTGAAACCTTGCTTTACCAAACAGTATAACTGCCCATTTTCTCTTATCAATTTATGAAAATTCACATATTTCCACTTTTTCATTTATATTCAAAAAACAATTGTGTAGGCAACAATAAAATTTTTATCTTTACGATTTTTTAAAAGTTTTAAGTACACCGAATTCATAAAAAACGCCGCATCTATGATACTCATGGGAGTTTTAACAAAACAACACAAACTTATTTGCTTTCGAATGTTGTTAAAAATATACTATTTGACTATTTAAAACATTTTTGTGTATACGATAAATGGCAAATGTCACAAATAATATCAAACTTGCGTTCTGAGCGCCATTTCTTATCAAAGTCACTGACTTATCAAACACCTTAGATAGAAAACAGTCCAGCATACGAACAATGCTTCTGGCACAAATACTTTAAAAATAGATAGCTTACAATTGACATCTGTTGTAAAAGTACTTAAAAATAGTCAGCATACAATTAAAGCTTTTATTATTATTATTATTATTGTTATTAATTACTAGTCCACGTATGATGATACGGAGATGTCCGGCAGTACTTAAAAATAGGTAGCTCACATTTAACCTTTTGAAGCACACATTTTTCCTTCCATTTTTCACCAATTTTGGTACCCGACGGTTTTTGGGGTCGCTGTTCACGAATTTGAGGTCAAAATTGAAAAAAATTTTTTAATCTAAGATGGCAGGTCCAATATGGAGGATCGAAATTGCAGCGTATCAACCAAATCTCTTCCATCAGGGCTTGAAGCTCTGATACTAAATTCTCTCGGATATTGGTTGTCCATATATGCTCTTTTATCTCTGTGAGGATGGGAGGGGCGAAAAGGGGAAGTGTTGGTTCCAGCTAATCAACGTGTTTTTTAATTGACTAGCTAATCAATAAAAAACACTGATTGGCTGGAAGCAACCCCTCTCCTCCCAGGGATAAGGACAACTAATATCCAAGGAAACTCAGTATCACAGCCCCAAGCTCTGATGATGTAAACTGCAATGTTTGCGGAACGTTGGCAGAACATTGATTTAAGACTCAACATATTTCCGAAAGCAACGCAAATGGATTGTACCAATGGCCGCGAAAGCCTCAAGACTAGTATTAAATAATATTACTGCAATATTATTAGAATATTACGTCTAATATTCTAAGAATATGCCTAGATTACTTAATATTATTTAATATTAAATAATATTACGCGCTTATATACTGACTTGCTTATATATTCACTCATACATATGCTTGTTTGTTTACTTCTTCCCGCCGACAAATTCACGGAGAAAACGAATTTTGCTAGAACAGTAAATATTTGTCGATATATTGACAGCAAAAAAATTTGCTTAGACAGCAAAAAATTTGTTTGGACAGTAGAAAAGATTTGTTAAGAATATTAATTTCATATTTACAGTAAATAGTAATTAATACTCTTAACAAATTTTTGTGCTGGCAAACAAATTTGTTGCTGTCTAGACAAGTTTTCTGTTGCTCTTACTATATTGACAAACATTTGCTGTTTTAGCAAAATTTGTTTTCTTCGTGCTGTGGATTGAAGCCGAAAAAATAACAGACTAAAAAATTGAATTATCGGAATGTTTAGTTTTGTTCACAAATTCTGATAATAAATTAGTTGTAGATTACTAAAATAATTCACTCTGATTGAAGATCATTCACTTTGAATATATACGTTCGTAATATACACCTCCGTCTCTAGTAGGTACTTATAATAGTTGAGTTCGGATCCAATGAGGTTTGAATCTGAAGGAATAGAGTATATTTTTATTTATAATTATTATATTCCATAATGTGCTTCTACTCTACTCCTGTCTATCTCATATCGATAAGAACAACGCGAAATAATTTCTGATGTGAAGTAACAATAAGAAGATAATTTATTTCACTGAGGCTTCTAGGCTTCTAGGTAGTCGCTAGAACTGTCCTTGTTTGATGACGCCAAAAACGAGAAAACGTATGTCAAAAATTTTTGCGTTTTACATTCAAATAAAAAGATATTAGAGAGAAATTTAGTTAAGTTGTTAAATGAGAGAATTAAGTTGTATGCCTAATATTTAATTAGAAATTTGAAAATGCGACTAAATATTAAAATAAATTTTAAATAAGGTAAATTACCTTGTTATTGTTGTTTAACATCAGTAGAGAATTGTTTCGAGAATTGTTCTTATCGGTATGAGATAGGGCAGAGCAGAAGCAGATCATGGAATATAATAGTTATAGATAGGAATATACTCTACTCCCCCTCAGATTCATATCTCACTGGATCCGAATTTACTATCGTAAGTATCCAATGACTTCAATGTGCCTATTTAGCAATAAGTTTTTGATTGATGTCTTGCACACAGGACGCAGTAAGCTTTGCTGTATCTTATATGCAGAAGCCATAATATAATAGTTACATTTACATTTTACATAATACATTTTTCTATTAGATATTTTATGTTGGATCACGTCCATAATACGAAGTTTGTTCATGTTACTTGCACTTTTAACACTTTTACATCGCTGCGCATAAACGCTACAATGAGACTTTAAATAAGACTTAAAAAATTGACCAATCACGTTCGAATTATGGAAGAAAAGTCAATTACAATCGGTCAATTTCTTATATCTTACGCCTTAAATTCTCATTGTAGATCCTGCTTTAGTAAGGGCTGTGCAATAAGCGATATCCAATGATCGTGCATCTTTTTAGAAAGAGGTCTAGTGTTGCGACAGACATTAAATGTAAAAGTATTAAAAGTGGAAGTAACTCGACAAACATATTAACGTAATGTGAATTCTTCAAAAGTCGTTTATATGCGTTGTATTATATCATCATTTGGAAATTAGTGAAAAAGAGAGAATGGAGATTGACATAATGTGTAAAGCAGATAGCAATACCATTTCTTACCACATGGCCACCTATATTACAGGCTCTATTTTCAAAGTAAACGAGGAGAAAGAAAATATTGACGGTTCTACAGAATTGACAAAATTTCCTGATAAAAATGAGAAAGTTAAAACACAACGTCTGGTGTGCCCAATAGTTATCAGTGATAGCAAAAGTTCAGCAGACAGTATTCTATACTCATCTGAAAGTAAGTTTGTTACTATTTGTTAACTTAGCTTGTTTATTACTATTTGTTTATTTAGCTTTAGTTAGTTTTGTTTAGAAGCAGTGAGGAGAATTTCAGTACCCGGATAAAATAATTATATATATATATATATATAATCATACAATATTACATATTATATACATATATAATTATACATAAATATTAGGTGGTTGCATTTAAACCCGCTGTTTTTGTCCTTTAAACATTTATTTTATAAAAACTTGTTGGGTTACTTAATCAAAGTATTTTCCTTCGGATGTTATTATTTCCTCTCATCTCTCTGGCGAAAGCTAAATCCCACGTCGAAAGAATGCCTTATTTTTCGCTATCCATTCATCTACCCATTTTTGGACTTCCTTGCAATTACGGAAGTGTGTATCTTCTGAGGCGTATTGCATCGACCGAAACAAGTGATAATTACTTGAGGCAAGGTCCGGAGAATACGCTGAGGGTGAGGGAAGACCTCCCATTCCAGTTCCATCAGTATTTTTTTACCGCCAATGCAACGTGAAGTCGAGCGTTGTCTTGCAGGGGGAATCATCTTTCGACGATTTGATGCTACTGACAGCCTTTTTTCTATTAATTATTGTTCAAATCACGCTCCAGTTGCTGTTGATAACGTTCGGCAGTGAACGTTTTCTTGGGTTTCAAGAGCTCATAAAGCACTACTCCCTCCATATTCTACCAGATACACAGCATGGCTTTATGACCATGGATATTTCGTTTTGGCGTAGATGTTTATGATTGGCTCAGAGGATCAACCCATGATTTTCTGCGTTTAGAGTTGTCGAAATATATCCATTTTTCATTCCCAGTCACAATACGCCAACAAGAAACTTTTTTTCTATGCCTCGCAACAAAAAGTAGTGATGTTTAGTCGATTCGCAATGGCGTTTTTGCTCAGCTCGTGTTACAGCCATTTTTTTTTCTTTCTGTATCTTCTCCATGGCATGCAAATGTCGGGACACTGTTGACTTATCAACATTGAGCTATTCAGTCAATTCTTTAAGTGTTTGAGAAGAGTTTTCATCCAGCAAACTTTGCAATTCGGAATCTTCAAGTTTTTTCGACTTACCTGGTCGTTGCTTGTCATAAGGGTTACAATCGTAAATTTAAAATCGTCGAAACCATTCTCTACACATAGTTTCGGATGGTGCAGACCATGTCACCATAAGTCTCTGTAATCAATCGGTGAGTTTCAGCTGCACTTTTTCTTAAATCGAAGTAATGTAGAAGTACACATCGGAAAAACAACTTGTCACCGTCCACTTTTAACTTGCTCGTTTGAGGCACGTGTCTCAACTAAATATTACATCTTTTGGCCGGAAGTTAGCAACACACGATCACCCTTTAACATTACATAAGCGACATCTGTCCGTATTAAAATATAAAACACCTAGAGACATCTACAACCGAACAGCGGGTTTCAATGCAACTACCAAATATATAAAATAATATATGAATTTTGCCCACATATGTGATCACATATATGATTATATATGTCCGTATGAAAAAAATGATGAATTAAATATCGTCATTTATTTCAATTGTATTTGTATATAATTTATAAACAACGGTATTTTTTCGTTGTGGATATATATAATTATACATGATCATGTAAGGGTAAATTTCATATATAATCTCTTTGTTCCCGAGTAATGGCTTTGAGAATCGAGCTAATGAAACTGCATATTTTTGAGAACTTTCGTATTGAGGAATATTTATATAAAAAAAAAGTTTTGTTTTGTACGATGTAGATAACGAAATATAATATTTATTTGATATTATTTAATTATAGTATTTATGTAATATTATTTAATTTCCTGGGAAAAAAGGATTATACGTGAAATTTGCTCATATTTGACTATATATGATTATGTATATCCACAACAAAAAAATACTTTTGTTTACAAATTATATGCAATTACAATGAATTAAATGCTTCTGGCTACGTGTGCTTCTGACAGCACATGATATCGACATTTAATTAAATAATATAACATCATTTTTTTGCATGGATATGNTAACAAGATTAACATACGCTTTATTTTTTGTACAATATTATTTAAATAAGTGAAGAATTAATATAAAATGTATATATAACTTTAATTTGGTAAATGTCAATCTGAATTTTAAAATTATATTTTAGTATAATAATATTCAAAATGATAATAAAGTTTTTATTGAATAAAATAAATAAATCTCAAGGAATCTTATTGTTATTTGAAATATTAGTCTATAGTGCTATTAAAAAGTTACAACTTATATATTTATGATTTTTTACTGTCCTATATTTAAAATGAAAAATCTTTTAATATTTTGTTTTATGTAATATATCACTGAAAAATATCTTTTTTTTTCTTTAATATGTTTATTACAATCTTAAACAATAGTTTAAAAAAGTAATATTTTGGTCAAGCGTTAATTTGATGTGTGTTGAGTCTCAGATCATTATCTAAGCTCAAGATAAATTAATTAAGTAATAATAATAGATCGAATTACTTGTACATACAAATATATAGATGAATATAATATAAAATATACTATTAGATTTAATTCTAATTTTAGCTTCATTTCATTTATTGTTATGTGAGTAGATCTAGTGGTTTTTTGCGCTTGAATCGTCTTAGATTCCCCTCAATGTCCAGGAATTGAACAGCTTCCGCATTAATATGTTCGTGCAGCCTTTTTTTATGCATATTCCTTGATTATTTCATTTATACTCCTCGGGTTCAATTCCTTGTGAAAGTCGTCTTTCCTCTGGTATTTTACATTGGTAATTGCGCGTATGATTATATTTTGTATATGTTATACAATCATACGGTTTGTACCCAATGTATATCCAATGTACATCCCGAGAGTTGGATACTGTATGTTCATATTGGTCTTATAATCATTACATATAATCTTTTGTAATATAAGTCCAAGACTTTCTTCCAACTAACCAATGCATTTGTCGAAATTTAAGTCATATTTATTCCGCTTTTTTTCTTACGTGATGTTTCCACGTTAAGCCCTGAAAAATATCTGAAATGTATTTACATTCTGATGGTATATGTATTTAATTATTCAACTTAAATTTATATCTGTATCTAGTTTAATTTTCATCTCTATATCTATATCTAGTTATTTTGAAACATGTATCTGTTACAACACTAATAAATACTTTTTTTTAATGAGAAAATAGATTTACCATGATATTAATAATATTAGTTTCATGATAATAAAGTTATTTTACAGTTTCAGGTACAGTTTTAAGAAATAATTTTGAAGTTTTACTGCTGGTAACTGCTAGATATTTCTTATCTATCTAAGATGCACAATATAGAAGTTACAAAGTAAAATTTCAATTTTTTTTCTTTTTTTTTAAGTATATAAATAAATTCGGTGCTTTTACTTTTAACGTCTTGTATCTTTGGTTCAAATTTCAATTTTTTCTCGCTTTATGATAATTTGAAAGTATCAATTTTAAGCTTTAAGAAGCATTATAACAGTTGTTGGTTTTGCCGATATAACCTCAAAAAGCAATAGTTATCAATTGAATAAAAATGCTGCTCAGGCTATCAAAATGATTTATTCCGCTTTGGATGAAGGTGGGAAATTCTTTCTCATGCAGCTTATTGCTCCTCAAACTATTATGCCCCTTTATATCATCATCTATTCCAGTTATTTCAGCATTACCTGATTAGTTTCAACTTCAAATTTTTCGAAAAGGTCGAACAAAGCATTAATGACTTTATCGACTCAAAACTGCCATTTTTTTCGACAGGGAATTAGCCAGTTACCTGAAAAATGGCAGAAGTATGTCGCAAATAATGGAGATTTCCAGGATTAACATGTAATTCGTCTTTGTAAATAAATATGAAATTCATGTAAAAAGACATCGAACTTATTCGCATGTCTAATAATAAGCGTTAATAAGCGTTTGAGTTGCAAGAAATACTGTTGAAGCCTCGGATGGCAAAGGCGTCCCGCCTGGCAAATGGGGGGAAATCCAGGTTCTATTTCTAGCTGAGGCAGTATTTTTTGCAACTTATTAGAAAAAGTTAAGAAACGCAATAATAGTAAATTATTAATGGAGTTTTGGAATAATTTAAAAATTAATAATTGAGATATGGGTCCAGTTTGATGTAGAAGACTCTTGTTTTATGTTTTATTAAATTTGGCAAATTTGTTAGTGTGTGTAATAATACTGTCAAATACATTATCTTCCCATATAAAATTATTCGCATCAACAACTATATTTGGTTTTTATAGGATAATATATTTTTATATTTATTGATTAATATTTGAATCATATTAGGACATCCATGCGTTGGCTCTTATAGATCTTATAGATCATAATAAGTTTTTCTTTGGATAAAATATTCTCATTTAGATGATTTGTCTTGGATGCCCTATCTTGTATGCTTTCTTTTCTTTGTCCTTTTTTCTTTTTTTTACCTACATTCTTATTTCTTTTTTTGATCCATTCTTCCTCGTTCATTTTTTCCCCACTGTGTCGCTCTCTATTTCTTGTTCTAATTCTTATTTATTTATCGCTTAATCTTTCTTTACACGTTTCTTACATTTTCTTCCCCTCCTCTTTTCTTCTCTTATACTTTTTAATTTTTTCATTTATTTTCTCTTTTGTTACATTCCACTTTTTTCCACATACATATATTATTTTTCCACTTATATTTTTTACATTTATTCCACTTATATTTTTTACATTTATTGGGTGAGTGCAAAAGTTCGTGCGGAGTTTGTGAGTAAAAGTCAGACAGTGATTAGGCAAACAAAGTTCTTTATTGAATCAATGATATATTCTCCATCGTTGTCTATAATCTTTTTCCAACGTTCTGGCAGCATACGGATGCCCCGATCATAAAAATTGCGCGGTTTAGATTCGAAGAACGAAGACACGACGTTTTTTAAGGCATCCAAAGAGTCAATTTTTTTCCATTTAAATGCTTTTGCAATGACCGGAACAAGTGATAATCAGAAGGTGCGATATCAGGAGAATACGGTGGATGAGTTAGGACATCCCATTGCAGGCTGTTCAGTTTGCGCAACGTCTGTCTCGAAACGTGTGGTCTTGCGTTGTCGTGGTGAAAGACTACGCCCTTGCGATTTGACAAAATCGGACGTTTCTGTTTGATTTCTCGATTCAGATTGGTTAATTGGCGACAGTACTTGTCCGAATCAATCGTTTGACCAGCGGGGAGAAACTCAAAATAAATTATGCCCTTGCAATCCCACCAAACACAGAGCATCACCTTCATCGGGTGTAAACCGGCCTTTGCCATTGCTTCACCATGCTCACCTGCCTGTTTCCATGTGCGTTTGCGCTGAACATTGTTGTACAGGACCCATTTCTCATCGCCCGTCACTAATCGATCCAAAAACGGCTCGTTTTTGAGCCGCCCGAGTAAAAAAACGGCAGCAGAAACTCGCTGGATTTTGTTCCTCTCCGTCATCAAATGGGGCACCCATACATCGAGCTTCAAATCGAAACCGATTTTTTTTAAACGCCGAAAAGCGGTTGATCGGTCAACGTTAAGTGCTGTAGCAACTTCCTCTGTTGAAATTCGCGGAGTATTCTGAACTAAAGTTCGCACAACATCGTCATCAATGTCTGAAGGTCGACCTGAGCGTGGCTCGTCTTCAAGGTTAAACTGTCTGCGGCGAAATTTCGCAAACCATTTTTCCACAGTTCGTTTAGCTGGTGCTTGATCTTGATAAACCTCTTGAATGTTTTTTACGGCTGCTACAACGTTTATTCCTTTCCGAAACTCGTAAAGCATAACATGCCGTAAATGCACCTTTTCGATACTCATTTTGAAAGTAATCTTTCTCGAAGCAGTTCGTATCTACACAAATTCTTTTGTTTGAAATAAACGCTGCACACGTCACCTTTCCAACGATATGTCTTACGGAGATGGCGGTATTAATGACAAGACTTTACGCCGCTTCTAACGCCATCTATTGCACCTCCGCACGAACTTTTGCACTCACCCAATATTATACAATTAAATATTTTTCTTATTTATTTTTATGATATTTACACTAAATATTCTACATTTCTTCTCTACTTTATTATAAATGATAATCTCCAACTTCACTATTATTTTTAAGTAGATCAATACGTAATTTGTATATTAATATATTTGGATAATTGGGCATTTTAATATAGAACATTGCTTTTCCTTTCATTAAAATTACTTATTACGTTACATCGAAGTTACAGAGTATATAAGAAATTAAAAAAATGTGTGTTATGTTGCAGAAATCGAAGTAAAAAAAGTAGAGATGGGGATAGAAAAGAAAGAAGAAGACGCAGTAGATCCCACTCTCACACTCGAAGTACATCATCTGCTGCAAGAGATCGATTGAATGAAACTCAAAGGTACGAAACGAATTTTCTTGCCTTTTATATATCATTTATTTTTTTAATAGAATTTTATACTCTTTTTAATAAAACAAAAAAAACGAATAAATTATAAAGATTAAAATAAAAGAAAATAAAAACATTTTAGAACTAAAAAATTTAGTCTAAAATTGGACCGAAACATTCGAACTTTTTAAACTTTTTAAATTATTAAAGTTACAATTTACCACGCAACAATAACAGCGATTTGTTTTTAATTGTCCGAGTCCTCATATTGTTTTTGTCGAAAAGAGCTTTGGTAAAGTATTTATATAAATAAATAACCATAAAATTATTGAGACAAAATTATGTTATCAAAAGATAAGTTACATATCTCTCAATGATATTTATTAGAAGGATGAGTAAATGATGTTCTTTGTGTTTCAGACGCAAAGATAACTCGCTGAAGAACGAATATGTGAAAAAGAAACATACAGACGATGATAGAAACAAATCTAAAGAAAATCAACCTGATCAGTCTCATGAACTGGATCATAATGATGGTACAATATCGTGTTATAGACAGGAATTTTCTAATCCTGCCTATGGTGTAAGTACAAACAGCTTTAGTATTCAGAAAATTCTAATTATAGCAGAATTGACTTATAGGGTCAAGTGCGTTAAAGTAGATGGTGACTATTTTGATTAGTAAAATAAGTTTTAAGTTTGTCGAAAAAGGTCTAAAGTTTGAATTAAAAACGGCCATTTCACGTGCACCAATCTAATATAACGCAATGAAAGGACTCGTTTTCAAAAAAATCAGTTCTTATATTAAACTCTGCGTTCTACACTGCTTCAAGAAAGAAGTACTCAACTATTTTGAAAGTGTGCCACCGGGATATGTGAAAAATTGTGCAAAAAAATATAGAAAAGCTTTTTCAGGATCCTTATAGACCAATGTTGCCGTTAGTAGCGCAAATGCCTGTGATGAGGTTTCGGGCACCGTTTCCTGCGCCAGGACCACTTATGGCGCAAAGACTATTTCCTGTAATAAGACAGTTCCCCGCGCCAAGATATTTTCCCATGCAACGTGTATTTCCCGATATGAATAGATGGCGAGCACCACCGGGTAAGTGCACATTTACATATAAAAAGTAAATGTAAAGAGAAATCATAAAGTATAATTAAATCTACAAGAACGTATGTTATAAAATCGCAATTTGACATACAAAACATTCAGTCTACAATTTCTGTTAAGTATGCTCGTGACAAGAAAACAAACATATACAGGGTGAACTCTAATATATTAACTAACACATTTAATATCTTTGAACTATTAATATCTAAAAACTGTTGTTAGAATTAGCGGTAATCCGCAATTGTCGATCGCGATGAGCACTGTACGTGCAACGCGCTGCCGCGAGCACTCGAATAGTCGGTTGCCGTGCGCTCTCTTTTTTTGCCAGAAACAACGATCACTCCTGCGAGCTTTGATGGTCACCACGAAGTGACTCACTACGCGACTAGTCCGTTTGTGGGCGACTTCGCGTGCGATAGGGAAGCATCTCAGTGCCTAAACTCGGACTGTCTTTGCCCGTAATATAGCTAACTAACGGTGATATTCGGTGTGCTTACTTCTCGTAGTTTAGTAACGAAAAGAAATATTTTGTATTCTCAGGGGGAACTTAAGTTTATACGCCTCATAAAGCTGAGTCGACAGAAATTTAGTCTTGCTACTTCTCGTAACTCAGTGCAATTTCGCATTGTTACTATGTGTGAGGGTCACTTAGTCTCTGGAGCGACTCTCTAGTTCTCTCCTTGTGTCTTTCGCACCCCCTTTTCGCTCGTATCTCGTCTAAGCTCACACTGAATGTCTGAACAGATTGTCCTCCATGCGATCTCGTTTTCGCTTGCACTCGCATGTACGCCAACCAGGACTTAGAAATACGAGCATCGCGCTCGCAGCACAACGCCGTTCGAAAGAGTCACAGCGGTGACCAAGAGTCATCAGGAGCTCAGCTCTTCTATATCTAAAGGGGACGTAGACACTCGGCCAACTCTTGCCACCTGACGATATTTCACAACGATTGTTCAAACGCTTGCATTCGAACTATGTTTATGTAAATAATGTAAATATTCTTACGCTGTGTAGATTATAAGTTCAATTAAGGGGCGTACGTGTGGTCTGAAACACTCGGTATAAGCACGGGTTTTCGATCTATCTAATCAAGACTGGATTCTCCCCGGTCGTTGACCGGCAGTCGCCGGTTCGTTTCCTCGAGACGGACTGTCATTCCGCACCGGTAGTTTACTACCGCAACTTGCGACAAGCAGTTCTCCGGTTTCCACCGAGCTAATTCACACTAGCTCGTTCCCTGGTCTCGGTGCCGAGGTAGTAATGAGTTCACTGCCTTCGTTATGTCTTCGCAATCTCCGAACAAGACCAATCCTTCCAGTCATACTGGGATGGTGCGTTCGCCGCCTCCGTCGAATATTCTCGGCCTCGTCCGTCGTCGGGGACAGTGGAGGACAAGCGAAATCAAGGGTCGGTGTTGTGTTTACCGCTCTCTCTGAGTAGTATCAGCCTCGTCATGCCGCAAAGTGGAAGAGCGATACACCGGCGTTAAATCGTCGAGCCGCAAATTAAAGATCCGCGAACGTAAACACCGCCGACGGCCGACGCGAGTCGAGCCGCGCCGTCAGAAAAACGCTGTCAACCGCGAGCCACTGCACATAGCTTCGACTGAAGCGAACAGGTACACCGGTACCCAAACATCACGTTACCGCGATTAGCGACTAAACAATACCGCGATTTACCGTCAACACCGCATTATAGTTTTGTAAAGTTTTGTATAGTTATACCGTAATCACGCCGATTGATTTCAAGCGCGCGTTTGTTCCTCAGTATATTTATTTCGTTTTTTTTATCATGTGGCACGAATAAATGTAATTTATTTTTACAACATTGAACCACGATTATATCTCTTTTCTTCCGAATCCAGCGAGCTCATCCGGGACACCACTGCCAGTGCAATGTTAAACATTTCATTTCGCACTCGACGCCTGACCGCGGACAACTCGTAAAATAATATTTATGTTTATACATATATATATATATATATATAATACGGAACTGATTAACAGAAATAAAGACAACTATTCGTTTTAAGCCGAGATAGAATGCTGAATCAACTGCGCGCACGCTTCGTTTTCCACCTATGCGCTTCACTTTATGGCCTGTAATTCTTACAAATATTCGAGTTTACACTTAAAATTTCAGGAGTATATTTGTGATACTTCGAAATTTTGAAATATGTAAAAAAATCCGACTTTTCCAATCAGACGGAATATCTCGTAAAATAAAACTTCTTGTATATACTTGACTATAAATGTCAATTCTATTTCAGGATTCATTTATTATAACATTATTAGTTATAACAGAGGAATAAATTACTACAACAGCAGACTCATCGACGGCTACAGAAAGGGTGTCATTAACAACAACAACAACAACAACAACAACAACAACAACAACAACAACAACAACAACAACAACAACAACAACGTAAATCGCAGGAACAGCCAAAATAGCAATAATAGCAGCCAAAACAGCAATAACAGCAGCCAAAACAGCAATAACAGCAGCAGCAGCAAAAACAGCAATAACAGCAGCAAAAACAGCAATAACAGCAGCAGCAGCAAAAACAGCAATAACAGCAGCAGCAAAAAGAGTATTGACAACAGCAGCAGCAGCAAAAACGTTGACAGCAGTAAAAATAGTACCAGTGATAACATAAATAGCAACAACAGCAGTACAAACAATAACAGCAGTAATAATAAAAATAATAAAGTAAGCAGTGACAAGGACATCAACAAAAATAATGACGATAGCACCAGCACCACTATCACCGACAAGCAGCAATAGCGAAAGCCATATTAACTACATCATTTAAATCATCAATATTTGTTCTGCTTCAATTTTTATTTTACATAATACTTTGATTGATGGTGGAAAACAGCACATAGTGTGTGATTGAATACATTTCTATATTAACACATTAAGGGTGGGAGTCGTAGTACTACGATTTATCTCGACTGCGGCTTAAAGGCGGGAGTCGTAGTAATACGATTTAGCTCGACTGTACCTTAAAGTTTTTATGATCACACAAAATATCGCCCGCTCTACTTTCGTCGAGATCGCCCACCGTTAATGTGTTAATATAGAGAAAAAATTCAATTATTCATAAAAAAAAACGCCGATATTATAGATTATCAGAAATCTTGATTTTTTATATGTGTATAGCCTTCTCAGTTAAGTCGATAGAAATATTAGTAAAAAGAAAAACATTTAAGGATAACAAAGTTATACGTTGTTCAATTTGTGAGACATTAAGTTTAGAAATAACTAGGAAGAATACATATAATAGAAATATTTAGAAACTATTAGTAACATGACTAAAAGTTTTCAAAATACTGCGTGATTAAAAATTTTATGTAGGAAATTAATAATGTCATAAACTATTTATAAAAGATACAATAACTCTCAACAAACAGATATAGATTTATAAAAGATATTATAACTCTCGACGAACAGTTTGGTGTATGGATTTTCAGCAATCCGTAAGCTTTCGAAACATTTATGTCATTATATGACATTCCTACATTGCTTCATTTAAATGATTCGAAATAATTTATGTAGCCAGAAATTTAATATCATGTCTGAAAAATTGTTTAAATAGGTGAAAATCTCATAATTACCACAATTATATAAAAGAACTTATAATATTTTGAGTAACGTACATTATGATAATGTTCACTTTTTCTTTATGTTACTTGCAACCAACGTTGCTTTGTATTATATAAATATTAGAATGTATAAGATACGTAAGTTCTATTTTAAATACGATCTCTATCGCAGCCGATGGATTTTAAATGTTTATTTTGTTTTATTATCTTCCTTTAAATCAAAATTTACAAAATTCAATAGGTGATTTAGGTATTTTCTGCTTTTTTTATTATTATTTTAATGCAAACTTCAGATCTCTTGTATTTATTGTCATTTGGGACTTATTGAACCAACCAAAATTTTAGGCCATATATTTCGGATAGAAATGGACATATGTGGCTTATCAAATAAAATACATTTGATGTGTTCATTGTTTTCGTCCATTTAAATTTGTAGTTCTACTCCGCTCAGAAA
>NW_014554529.1:88724-103183 GCF_001313825.1 Dinoponera quadriceps | reverse complement strand
ATGCATTAATATATTTTCGTCTCTTTATTATATTTCATTGTTCAATTTTGCCTCAGATTATTTCTTAATTTTATGTTCAAACTGATGTGAGTTTACAATAGACCAAAATATTTCTGTAGCATGTCAGGAAAATTCTAATCAATTGTCACGTTTTAACAGCGATTGATTCTGATAAACCAGGTATTAACAATTCTTTATAATTTTAGAAAGTTATGTATTCATGCTTTTTCTTAGTTATTCATATTTAGTAACCATCAGTTGACAATGAGTATCTATATTATAGGTCTCATATATATTAACAATAACGATGGAAAAATTATAAATATTAAGGTAGTGAACAAATTTTCTCCTAACATTTTTAGTTCCTAATATTTTAGGTTTTTAAGTAATGTTTTCCTCATGTCTTTAAAAATAATAAATACATATTTAATCAGTGAAATATTACTATCATTTTTTTATACATTTATGCCATTTTCAACACACTTTACAACTTCTCTACCTCAATAGTCTATAGATGTCTCTAAATATTGGTATAAATTCATCAAACCGTACTTATATTTGGATGTTGTCTATTATTTTGGATTTAAGACATTGTCATACTTGAAAATTTCACTGGCAGGATACAGACTTTTTCCACAAAATTTACGTCATATTGTGGCTACACAAAATTATAAATACGTCTTTATAATCAAAATCAAGGACTCGAACCGGAACCGAAACTGTAAATTATACCGTAGCCGATATTTTTGTGTGAAGCTGGCGTCTCACTTTGTGGAAACTCACAAACTATTAAGAGTTCTGGTTTTCCTTTTTAATAGTTCTGGAATTTCTGATAAGTTAAACAAACAGTTCTGCTCATTAAAGCAGAAAAATCGATCCGGACAAACTGAGACGCCAGGTTCATGCTGCGTTTCACTTTGTCCCTCACGTGTTTTCTTGACATTTGATGCAAGATTTCAAAAGATTCAAAGTTTTACAAGAGTTCTAGAAAAAGTTTTAGCAATAAACATAACTTTTTCAGTATTTAAGTAATTTTTATGCTCTGAAGAAAATATATTTGCAGCTACATAGATAGCGGTGAGACGCTGGTAGAAATCTCAGAGTTCTCGTTCATATAAAATACTTTTCATACAGTTCTGGACATATTTAAGTATTTTCCAAAGAGTTCTAAGGCATTAGCCGTGTTGTACGATTTTTAAATCAATAAAAACTGCCCGAGAATGTACTCCGAGAGAAAAGCACGATACGCTAGTAGAAATTTCGGAGTTCTCATTAATATAAAATATTCTTCATACAGTTCTAAAGCATGCTTAAGGTCCCTGGGTAGTCGCTGTCCTTGTTTGATGACGTCAGAAGCGAGAAAACTCATGTCAAGAATTCTTGCGTTTTATGTTCAAATAAAAAGATCAAGAGCACAATCGTCGTAGAATAGATGTCGAGAATGCATGTATCGGAGCTTGCGCGGCAGGAATAAGTAGAGAAATCACGTAGGAAACTGCTTCTGGCGAGCGAGTACGTCGGAAAATACCGATTCGACCAGAAACAGGAACTACTGTCGGGAAAGACCCGGCTGGCGCCCAACGGAAAACCCGGCGAGATTCGCGTAACGACACCGGGCAAGAGAGCTGCCGGTTAAACGGCGCGCGTTATCATAGCTGCCGTCAAGCGGCTCAGATCTGCCGCCTAAAACTACATCTCGCGGAATAGCGTAAGCGAGAGGATCGCTCTCTTTTAAATTCGTTACGGAATCTCCCGGGGTGGTGAATTCAGTTGTGTGTCCTTGAGGGACACAGGCTAACGAGCTTTATTTCAATGTCACACCGTTATAATAGAGTATCTGTAGGATTAAGTAATTATTTGCCTTAGAGTCCAATAGAATTAAAATATTGTTATTTTACTGTTAACCAGTCTCTAAATTATTACCTCTCCCGGCTGCTCTCCGACGTGTCTGTGGAATCGAGGAAGAATGTGTAAAAATCACGACGCTCTACCAAGCGGAATAGCGAAGGATTCGACTCGCCATTTAGAGAAATAAAACTGAGCTAGCTGAGGTGGGTCCGCTGCCGCGCGAATGCGGGAGCGAAGGAGTCCCGCAACCGACGCGGACGCGAATTGCGGTAAAAAAAAAATATATATATATGTATGTATAATTCAATAAAAACCCCAATCAGAGAATTTTAAAGAACCGAAAAATCCGTAATTTATATAATACCAGAATCTTTATTAGCTAGGGAATCGGAACCAAAAACCGGAACCTTTATTAAATATTTTAATGAACCAAAATCAGAACCAGACCGATATTTTCAACCGAACCGAGTCTTTATTTTTAAATAATTACACTTCTAATTTTTTTAAATTATTTTTATCATATAATAGATAAATGTTCAAATTTTCTCTTATACTTTCATTGTATAAAAGCCTCCATATAATTCGAGATAACTAGAATACAATTTAAAATTTTTACAAAAAATTGCTGTTTTATTAGTCAAGTTTTTAACTCGAGTATTCGTTTAAATATTATTTTTTCATTTCTTCATATCTTAATACATTCTTATATTTTGATATTAAATATAATTTGACTTTTCATTGCTGCGTATTAAAATTAAATGTGAATTTCATTTGTTTAAAAAAAATAATTATAACCAAACGAATAATTTAGTAATGTGTATGCAAATAAGCAATATATATGTATGTGTGTAATTTAGTAATATATATAAATGTGTGTGCTTATATATACATAAATATTGTTCAATTATAGAACAATATAATGTACATTATTGCATAGGACAGTGCACGTTTTTATATATATATATATATATAGTCATTTGTGAATGCAGTTTTAGAAAAGTTAACGCACATATATACATATTCTTTTTTTTAACATTAAACTATCAATATACTTTACGCCGTCAAAATAAAACATCAAAACTCAACATTTTTTCAATTATATGACACATATGATAATATTTTAATAACCATGTAACCAGATATAAAAACTTATACACATTTTTTAACATTTTAACTACTTCACACACGGGTGGATTCAAAAATTTTGATCAATTATTCGTCGATATAAAATGGTGTTTATCTCTGTTCCAAAGTTCTATCAGTATTTGAGATGCATTTAAATTGGGAAATCTCTCTACCCACGATTGAATAAGTCCTGTATGCGACGATTCGTAATTCTTTAGTATCACATGATTCAAATCTGAAACAAACAGATGGAAATTAACACGAGAATAATTTGCTCACTATAATAAAAAATGTAATGAAAGTAGAAAACTATATATTTTTATAAAACAAAATCTTTATTTTTTGGAAATATAACTGCGTCACTGATAGGAATTCCTAGAAAGCAAATTCTATTAGATAACGGAATATACATCGAATATCTCATACATAAAATATCACAGATATAATGTGTGAATCTTCCATAACGAAATAATTATTACTGTATTATACACTGTACGTAATAACGAAATAATTATATATAGGTTGTACGAAAAGTGTCAGAACCCTTGAATATTAAAAAAAAAAAGCATTTTCGAAGAAAATGTTCCATACAAAAATTGTAGGATTTTAAATGGCGCATTAGATAGTAATATTAGTGTGATCTTAGATAGCCTTATTAAGGTCATATAAAAATCACTAAAATTTTTTAATGGAAACCCCTATTTTTAATTACATATTCTTGTAGTTGGCCTCGAGAACTTTTTAAAAGCCAAGTCTTGATTAAATGTTGCTAACTGATGACAAGTTCATTCGTCTTTAGGCAAATATATAGCTTAAAACACTGTCAAAAGTAATTAGAAATTACAAATTACTGATATTCATTGAGATATATGGATTTTAATTTCGCCTTATATAAGAAATGAGCCGGTAGCAAACATTAGTTTCTGCATAAAACAGCCAGACGCAACGAGTTAAAATATTCATGTATCCGTCGATTAGTAATTAACTCTGAACACTCTGCTTAAAAATCTTTTAAACTTAAAGAATAAGATACTCAGATATTTATACAAACCGTCAATAAATGTATTTGGTTGAACAAATATCTTCCTTGGTTCTTTACGTGACAAGATGATGTCTCTCCAACGGGCCCAGGGATAAGTCCCGTTTTCAGGCACTTCACTGTACCTATCATACAGTTCCCTGGCTGACTCGACGTCTCCCATACTTTTATAGACATGTAATTTCACAAGGAAGTTCCCAATAGCCGTTTTACCAACCGTAAAAATTTTCGTTCGATCGACAGTCATTCGGAGGTTCTTCCCGTTTTCAGTCTCAACGACGTTAACAAAATTGTCACCCGCCTCCAGACAAACTCGAAGTAAAACGTAGCGCGCTTGAGCATGAGCCTGCGACCATGTCTTCGTATCAGGTTGATACATTTCGAAAGCCTTCGCGAAACCACCCCATAACAGAGACAACCAATTCACATAAATTATATCGTCTGCCGTTGATTCCTGGTGACCAAATATTTCCAACACGTCCTTCTCTAAGCTCAAGTAAAGACCAACCGCTTCGGCCCTGCATTCTTCATACGAAGACCCCATAGTGCCAAATTTTGAATCGTAAGTTTCTCCTTTTTGGAAAAATATATCTATCCTATCGCCATTTAAAGGGTTTGTCACTTTGTTGCGGTCGAAGTTGTAGGTATCTGGTCCCGTTTGCCTAAAGTATTTACCAGTACCGTGACCGAGCAGTTCATGCAAACCAACTTGCACTTCAAAACTGTCTATCCTGTATTTATGCATCAACGCCTGATCGTCTTCCGAAAGAAACGGTATCGGGTCTTTCATATGCGCAGGTATAACATTTCCTAGAGACACGTTTTTAAAACCCTCGGACTGTCTAATCTCGTCATAATTCGGAATATTTATTCCCGATGGAATGCAAGAACCAGCGAACGTCAGAACATCCAAAGAGGTGAAGTCCGGTCTAAGATATGAATCTTTCTCGAAATCACTGCTCCATGGAAGTCTGGGAATCAATTCCTCAGCTTTGTTGACCAACATAGCAAATTTTGCCGACATTTCCTTATTTACCATCGCCACGAAACCTTCGAACTCACCCCTCTGACCCGCTGGGTCTCTATACGTTTCAATAAAACCGATGTAAGTTTCGATAGCAGGTCCTTTATCTTTTATCCAAAGGCGAGAACCATCTTTATGGTTGTCTAAAGATCCAGTTTTAAAATGATCAATATATTTCTCCAACATGTTTTCCTCAATCTGATTAGACGCGTATTCCTTGGCTTTTGTTAGATTTTCAACAACGAATACCATAAGTTGATCGTAATCACCTCTTGTAATCTTAAATCTGGTATTCTCGTATATTTCCTCGAATAAAGTAATATTAGGATCATCTGAAGTTTCTACAGACGCCAATCGTATTTCATACATATCGACGTTATTATTACTCGCATGATCACATACAGTTGTTTTGAAACATCTGGCATTATAAGATTCCAATCCTTTATGTTGCATAAATGCATTCACCTTATCTGCATCCTCCTTAGTACAGTTTGCAGAAAAATACGTTGTAATTCCTTTATCACCCATTCCCAATGATTTCAGTTTTCCATCTAACGAATAAAGGACTTCTGATATATCGTTCCATATGTTTTGTATCTCTGTCGGATTATTCTTATAAGCTTTTGAAGTCTTTATTATTATTTCAAATGCATCTTTCGAAAGGTTTGGAATAATTTTAGTATCACCCATAGCTTTGTAATTTCCTGCGTTTCCAAATATTCCACAACTATAGACTAAGAAAGCCTGAAAGGTAAGAAATATTGCACTTGTTAGTAAGCCCGTTCGATAATTTGTTAAAAGAAAGGAACAAATATAAAAAGGATATGTTATGAGAAAATAATTCCTCTTACAGTAAACTCATCTTCGGTGACATTAGCGTGTATTACAGCATCTTTTAATTCGTTGATTGGTTCCGTAAGATAAATTTTATGTAATAATGCAAATATCAATGGCGATTCCGGTGATGTCTGTATTAATACTATCAATCCTCCGCTCCATGCAGCCTGGCTCAAATAATGAGCATATAGTTTCTCCTTTTGCGTTAAAGCTTTAAACACATTTTCACATTGTAATGCAACAATAGGCTGATTGTTTGGTAATGTGTACAACGTAGTATCAACGTTCATTGTTGAGTATATGTCCACTTTATACTAGAAATAAAGAAATTAAAATTAAAAAAAACTCAGTAAATATCAAATAACAATAACATTAAATCAGTATTATAATTTCCCACACAACAATCTAAATCTGAAATATAACACATATTGTATATAAGTTACATTATTGACCGGGAAATTATAAAATTGATATAATGTTTCTCTGTTATTTTATGCTACAAGGAAATTATACAAATTACATATATTATATATTAGCAATTGACAGCATAAAAATTATATAAATATTAAATGTAAGATTAATACAAATAAAACGACCTAGTAAAACACCAGTTTACAATAATATTACAACAATGTTATAATTTTCTACTCAATAATATAATTGTTATATATAACTCGTATTGTATCGTACTTATATATACAATAGGAAAAGCTCTATAAACAAAATCTCAAATGCAAAATTGTTCAAATTTTATCTAGGTNACTTATACGACTTTTGTAGCTAAAATTTTGTATTAGTATGTAAATAGTGCTTTATACTGATTTGCTTTATATTGATTCGAAATAATGATTGCAAATAATCTCCCAACATATGGCGTGAAGTGAGTTTTTGCAATTATTAATTTTAACAATTTGAATACATTTAAACTTTGAAATTTAATATATTGATATGAATCTACTATTAAAAACTATACTAAGTACAATTTTTGCAACATATTACATAATATGCAATATGCTTTTATAATTGTCAATTTTAAAGATTAACCTGAATATAACTAAACGTAACCTGAATGTAAATTAAAACATGCGATTTGACATGTTAATACAAATTTACGTTATTAACTATGAACATTACGTTCAATATTAATGTACTACTATAGCTACATATTATCTCAAGTATGTAAGAAATAAATGAATAATTTAATCTGTACTTAACAATAAAAAATATAACCGTGAATTTTCAAGCTGTTTGAGTAAAATGTATTACCAAAATTTTGAGTACTTCGAAGTGATTTACTTACTGAAACAATACAAACCAAATTAAAAGCAACTTGAAGACAAAATACAATATGAAACTTCTTTGCATCAACGTAGATTACGATAAGGGCTGGTAGGTGTGACGAGCAGCAATCTAGAGTGCGTTCCACTTAACGATCGCCAGCATCATTCTATCCTTGTTTCTCTTAAACGTTAAATAAAGACAGAATGCTCGCGATCGTAACAAGTATTAAGTGGAACCTGCCCTTAGATTATGATTGGTGACCTCATGCGGTGAGAGTGCAAAATTCTACATCCAGTGGTCTGTTCTCTTTAACTGAACTGGCTACACTAGTTCAAGAAATTTATGACGTTTTCAATTGGCTGACTCGATTCGGACAGCATTCTGCTGATAGCTATAGTAGATGTGTTTTGAAATTCATTGCCAGCAGTAGAAATCTATAATTTATGTTATATGTACTATAGATTCTCAGTACTGACAGTGAATATCGAAACGCAGTATTGCAAACTATACGTTAGTGTCGGTTCACAATAGGTATTTTAAGCTTTAAAATACATATTGGACAGACACTTGAACTATAGATTGTAGTACTGCCCAAGTCAAGTCGAGTCAGCAAATCGAAAACGCTATGAAGCCCGTATCAAACTATGGATTAGAGATTGAGATTGAATTAAAATTTGACCAGTCAGTGCAAAGTTTACTAAATTTCACTAAACTTGAGTTCAGATAACTGTGTACTGATTTGCTAAATTCAATTCAGTCTCAATCCTTAATCCGTAGTTTGATACAAAATGAAATATTTGTTAGAATTAATTTTTTAAAATAAAAGGAAAATGTACGTACTTTTTTCTCTATTTTTATCTTTTATTACGTCTCTACTTGTTTGTTCCTGTTTGTTTTCTTAAGACTTCAATCCGATAATTTGTCAGACAGCATATGTGAATCAGATTAGTCTAGGGAATTCTCTGTATTAGCGGTTGAGTGCGCGATCCGTTTAGAAATCCGATCCGAGTATCGTAAAACACCCAGCATCGATGATTTTGCCCATTCCGAATTGTAACTGAAAATATATTTTGTAACTAGTAGTTGTGCCATTTTTGGCGAGTTGCGACGGAGCATTGAAGAAAGCCTTTAAAAGCATACACCAATCAGATTCACGAATTTTGCAAGAGTTACAAAACTGCTTTCTCTGCTAAACGCAGCAAGTTATCGACGATCATTAATGCTGCGTTAAACAATTCAGAGGCAGGAATAATGGGTTCCTTGCAAATGATCATGCAAGTTGGTAAAATCGGTATGGCATTTATTCAGTATAGTGTTTATAAAATGTACCGTTATATACTCTTTCGATAAGTTTAACCTCCTTGGTATTTATGGTATTTAACCACCTTGGTATTTATTAAATTGATAGGAATTGTATGTTACCCTATGTCCTGAAAGAATCTCTTGGAAAAATCTGTCTATAGAATATCTGTCTGTTCGAAATAAATAATATTGTCAAAAGTACTGTGCCAAGATTAAGATTTCTGTGAACATAAAATAGATTTTAATATATGTTGGCAATATCATTCTATTCTTGTTATTTATTGAAAATATCAGATAAAAATATATTACGCTAGCGGAGAATATTAGAACGTGATGTTAGTACAATATATTTTCATATATAAATATACATTCAATATAAATATGTCTATTTCATCTTCACTCATCTTTGCATTCATTTATCTCATATAAGCTTTGCATTCTAAAATTGTTTATTATTATTAATTTAGATGTTATACTAGTATAAATTATGTATCTTGTTTCTTTTTAATTATTTTTTAATTATTTTTTCATTTGGACAAAGTTATATATTCCATGGGATTTTTATAAAAGTTTATTATATTTATGTACTGTTAAATTGTATTCATCTTTTACATGATATATCAATTATTTTCAAAACTGAATGTTTCAGCTCCAAGAATTACTAGGATTATTCCATGTGGGATAACTACATTAAATCGAAATAAATATTACTATGTAAATGAAACAAGGGAGCAATCATGGGATGATATTATAGACAGTACAAATACACATATGTTTATGCTTGAAATCTGCCGAGGACTGGGGATTGCTGTATCTCATATATTCAGAGAACCAGCAACAATAAATTATCCTTTTGAAAAAGGACCTCTGAGCCCAAGATTTAGAGGAGAACATGCACTAAGAAGGTATTTTCATATAATGAATATATACATATTTTATATACAAGTTTCTACAATCATTTTTGTATCTTTTTATTTGTCTATACATTTTATTTGTACATACATTTATAAACATTTACATACATATATACAGGGTGTCCCAAACTGTTCTCAGTCCCCGTGGTATACAGATAGAACGAATGAAACTGAGCAGAAAAGTCATATACTATTTTGCAAAATTTGCAAAAATGAGGAATTAATTATTTTGTCTGAGCTAATTAATGCATGGAAAAGGATAGACCGGACATTGTATAAAGAAAATCGTTTACTTTTGAAGATTTCATAGCAACGATAAGCATTAACTGATGAGTAACGCAGCGAGTAGCAAATAGTAACACAGAGTTGTGTGCTGACAAAAACACGCCTCTTGCTTGATACCAATTGTTGCTAGGAGATTTTTAGAAGTAAGCTATTTTTTTTTATACAGTATCTAGTCTACTTTTTCCCTGTGTTTATTAGTTCAAACAAAATAATTCCTCACTAACTATTGTGAATTTTGCAAAATGGTATGTAACTTTTCTGCTTAGTTTCACCTGTTTTACTTGCACGAGAACCGAGAACAGTTTGGGACACTCTATATATAGTTAAGTGATTAAACATAGATATATATATATTTATGTATATATACATGTATATATATATATATACATATGCATACACATACACACAGGATGCTTTATTCATAAGCCAAGGGTCCAAATTAACGTGTTTATACTACGGATTAAATCCATTTAAAGTGTTACAAGCTATTATCTCTGAAAGTACGCATCATAGCAAAAAAATGCTTAAGAAAAAATGGTGTGATTTGAAAAGGGTCAAATAATAGTTAAGTTAATTTTAAAAAAATCAAATTTTCAAGGTTATATGAAGGTCACTATTGATTTTTTAAATGGAATGCCTTACTTTTGATAGCAGATTCTTATAGCTGACATTGAGACGTTTTCAAAATGGTATAATTAAACCTCCTCCCATTAAAAACTTCCTGATTTATAAGTCTTTAAAGTTACAGTAGCGTTGACATTATATAAAGTATATCAGGTGATTATCGTAATGGATCCGCCGTATTAGGAATATTTTGTTATGTACCTAATAGTTGTGTAAATATTAAAATTATCCACATGTATAAGAAATATTAAATATTTTCATATGTTAGATTGATAATATTAAATTTTTTATCACAGGTATCCTTCTGGGGAAGAAAGATGCATTGCTTGTAAATTATGCGAAGCAATATGTCCTGCACAAGCTATTACAATTGAAGCAGAAGAAAGAGCGGATGGATCTCGACGTACTACAAGATATGACATTGACATGTCTAAATGTATTTATTGCGGTTTTTGCCAGGAAGCTTGTCCTGTTGATGCTATTGTTGAGGTATGTCAATTCTATTGTTAAAAATATATAAAAAAGGCAAATAATAGATTAATAACTATTAGGTTGATGCATAATTACCCGCCGTTTACTTTTTGCGTATTTATTATTTATGAATACTGGCGTTTGTTTACTTTTTTAATAAAAACCATTCTTCTATTTTCTATTCTACTATTCTTCTATTTACTTAATAGAAATGTGTGTCGAAAATCATATTCACCTGCGCCATATTATGCTCTACCACTTCGAGAAAGGATGGGCCGCAGCACAGTCGTTCCGCGATCTTAACAATCTTTTTGGCGAAGGAACAATCAGTGAGAGGCAATGTCGGGAGTGGTTTTCTCGTTTCAAATCTAGCGACACAAGCATGGAGGACAAGTTAGGAAGAGGATGGCTATATCAGATTTCGACGATCAGACACTTCTGGCAGTCGTGTTCCTTCGCCAAAAAGATCATTGAGATTGCGGAATGATTGTGCTGTGGTTAAAATTAAACGGCAAAATTAAACGGCGGATAATTATGCATCAACTCAATATAAATAATTATAAATATATAGATAGGTAATGTGCGCGCGCGCACGCACGCGCACACACACACATTTATTTACAAATATTAAAGAAAAATTTTTTTAGGGTCCAAACTTTGAATTTTCAACTGAAACTCATGAAGAAATGCTATATAATAAAGAAAAACTCCTGAATAACGGAGATAAGTGGGAATCTGAAATTGCAAGTAATATTCATGCTGATCATTTGTATCGATAAAAACTGTACTGTAATGTAGTCACAATTAATGTTCCATGTAAGCAAGTATTGTATTAAATAGTAAAAGAATGTTATTCTTATTGTTAATATGTACGAGTATATATGAGTATATGAAATTACTCAAATAGTACGAATAAATATTAAACGTCATGATTGTACATGTTAGGGACTTGCTAAAGATCGTTCGATTTTTAGCCATGTTTTATTAGTGAAACGATATATAATAAATTTAATGAAACTATTTTTCATCATTATCTATTTTCTGCCACTTTTCAGATAACTATTTAATTTCACGTTTGTAAAATGACCAATCTTCTACGTCAATATAATCATCAATAATCCAACGAACTTTTGCAAGTTCTTAATAGTTTAGTAATTTTTCAATGATCTTATAAAGAGAAAAATAGTGAAACGCCCGTTCAGAACAGGCAGCTCCAATGGTTTTGTTTTTCATATACAGGATGTCCCAAACCGTTCTCGGTTCCTGTAGTGTGCAGATAGAAAGAAAGGGTGAAACTGAGCAGAAAAGTCATGTACCATTTTGCAAAATTCGCAATAGTTAATAGAGTTAGAGAATTGATTATTTTATCTGAGCTAATGAACGTACGAGAAAAGGTATACCGGACATTGCACAAAGAAAAATAACTTAATTCTGAGGATTTCCTAGCAACAATGGATATTAACTGATAGCGAGAATCATGTTTTTTTCGGCGCACAACCTTGTCACATGTCGCTCGTTGCTTGCTGTGTTACTCCACCTTTAGGAATCAGTTAATGCTCATTGTTGCTAAGACATCTTCAGAAGTAAGCTATTTTTCTTTAGTGTCCGGTCTATCCTTTGCGTCTACTAGCTCGAACAAAATAATTTTTCACTAACTAATGCGAATTTTGCAAAATGGTATATGACTTTTATAAACTATTAAATAGTATATGATTTTTTTGCTCAGTTTCACCTGTTCTACCTGCACATCACGGGAATCGAGGACGGTTTAGAACATCCTGTATATCAAAGATATCATTTTAGACATTATCATCCTACTGAGTAACAATAAAAAGATCTTAGCCATCGCTTATTATTACTTTAGTAAATAATAACTTAAATTTTTTGTTAATACTTTTAAGTTGTTCTTGTAACTGGTTGTTGACGTTTTTTTTATTGATCTCTCGTCTTACTAAATTGATTAGTTTAGCATATATTAAAATAAATTATGAGAACATTAGCAAAGTCCCTTACGTAAGGTTTGGGATTTCAAGGATCCTGTGTAATCGCTGCAACTGTCCTTGTTTAATGACGCCAGAAGCGAGGAAACATATGCCGGGAATTTCGGCGGTATATGTTCAAATAAAAAGATATACTCGTAAAAATATCTATAATTCAGCACATTAGTAAAATGTTTCCAGTACTTTTTTGCCCCAATAACCAATAAATAACTGTTAAATTAATATTGACCAAATTATGAAAAAAAAAGAAAGGCATATTATGTTAATTTTATGGTAATTTATTGATTGTTAGAGCAAAAGGAAATTATTAGGAACATTTTACTAGTGAATTGATTACAAATATTATTTTGTGCATATATCTTTTTATTTGAATGCTTACCGCAAGACTTCTCGGTATGCGTTTCTTCGCTCCTGACGTCATCTTATCTTAGTACTTTTATACGCAAATTAAAAAAAACAAAGGCAAGTTTCAGGTCTTTGAAGCTACTCCACTTAGAAAAAAAAACGTTGCCACAATAAAACGACTGTTTCTATACTATGTAATTTCTGTTAAATAAAGAACAATGTTGAAAAAAAGTCGTATTTTGCCTATTAATGGAAACTTGAAAAATATACTGAATCTTATAGATTTCGACCTGTTGAACGCGATGATGCTATTAGTTGTCGTTAAAAATGTGGGGAATAGTCCTGAGTATTCAGGATATAATATTTGTTTTTTGTATTTTTTTGTTTTTTCCGTATTTTTAAATCTGTCCATGTTTTGAATTTTTTAATGGCCTTCATATTTTTCTTCATTTGCTCTCTGTATTTTTTTATCAATGCAATAATCAAAGGGACAACTTGATAAATGTGGAGAACAAAAAAGTTCGAAAAAAAATGATGAAAACATAGAAAAATACAGAGAACAAAGGGATGAAGATAAATATAAAGACCGCCAGAAATACAAAAAATTTCAAAATATGGAAAGATTTAAAAATACATAAAAAATACAAAAAAAAATAAAATAAAATAAAAGAGGATACATGAAACCGCCATGCTCGTTGACCCATCCTGGACCCAGTTGAGAGCGGTTTATAGAAATATGTAATGATAAGAAATCTTTCATGCGATCTTGAATACTGGACTGCTCCCCACATTTTCAATGAAAACGAATAGCACCATTGTGTTCAGCAGATCGAAATCTATAAGATTCACTGTTTTTTTACGTTAATAGGCAAATTAGGCGTTAATAGGCCTTTTTTTTTAATTATTCATTTTCTCTTATTCTTATAATTTCGAAGATATTCAAAATGGCAATAGTTTTTAATTATCATACCCTGTATAATAAGAAAAAATTAAATTTTAACATATTTATCATATCTGTATTTTATAACATTTTAATTGAGAGATAAGAAATTTATTAAGACATGTTTGTGATATTGGTTGATATTGGGGTAGAGGGATATTTTAGTCTCTAAAGTATAACAATTTTCATTAGTAGATTTTTGTTGATAAGTCATATAAAAACTTTTATTTATGTTAAAAATAGTTGAAATTCTTCTCAATTAAAAGAAAAATTATGCAATCCTTGAACAAATAAAAGGATGACATTAATAGCTATTTACAAGAATATTTGCGCAGAAAAATATAACAACATTGAATAGCAAAGTCAAAATTATCAGTAATTTATTTATTAGTACACATAAAACAACTATAAAAATTTAAAATAT
>NW_014554529.1:84565-88691 GCF_001313825.1 Dinoponera quadriceps | reverse complement strand
CAAAACATATTTCATCCTATAAACTTGTATACGTATATAAATGCAATACATACAAATTTTAATCTGGAATCAAAATTTGTTGAACCATGCCATAGATACAAATGAGAATGTGTACTGGATCAAATTTTAAAATCATCTTTCTTGATAACAAAGCCTCGTACGTAAAAAAAATTTATTCTATATTTTCGACTTATTTTAACGTATGAAGATTCACCTTCATTATTATGTATCACGATTTTCGCCACAATCTGTACGAGATGTGTGAGAACAGGAATACTTAAATATTTCCATTGCTGTATATAAATATCATTGATAAACTATTATAAGTAAATATCAAATTGTCTCTCTCAATGGCAGATTATTAATCAATATAATTCTGTAAGTCATTTTAAGTAATTTTTCATAAAGTTGTTGAAATTTGTTAGGTCTCATTTAGGTAACAACGTATATAAATTTACATTGGATGCCTAAGGGTTAAGAAAAAGCTTACATGATGTAAAAGAATGGAAAGAATAGACTGTTAAAAATCGTTTTGATCATATTTAAACGAATTAAGGTAATTTTAACGTTTCAAGGATAAAAATAATCTTAGAATTTTTGTCCTATTATATATATATATATATATATATGCTTCTTTGAATTGTAATTTTTTTCCTAAAAAATTTTTCACATCTTTACAATCATCCTAGGTATTTAAGTGTTTTGTTTATCGTTACTCAGAATGTGCGTGCCGTGACATTTCTGTGTGTATGTCTGTAAAGATTCTTTTAGAAATTTGATTTAAATTAATAATTTCCGAACATAAAATTCTTTTTCTCATTAGTCAGCGAGTTTCCTGTTCTTTGTGTGATTTAAATTTATAGATAATTATTTATTCATTATATAACTATCATATCTTGTGACTGTATTACTCAACAAAGAACACATGCGACATTCGTAGATCGCAATCTAAATATTAGGAAACGATGTGTTGCAGTAAAGGCAATCTTTTCGGTACTAATTATTAGCAGTCGCATTCAAGTGTACAATATTAAATTTGTACCTTGTGTTGACGGTTCAGTTTCCCAAATTTTTACATCTTGACAATATAATCAGTCCTAATTAACATTGTTTCATCATGTTTTAATTACCTACAACGTATAACTCCTACGGTGTTTTAGACCGTGCATATCAATAGTGTTAGGCAAATGTTACAATGAAGTATCCGATGGTGGTGTACTTTCGTGATGACTAATCTGACTTAAAGAGTGTTGCAGAGCATCGGGTGTTAACCATTCTTTTGGTAAACAACGTTGAAGAAATGGCACACATGAACTGAAATATGCCAGACGATTTACCCAACCAGGTATTTCCTGTCCACATAAAATCTGAAAAGTGTTAATTTTTATTATCGGCTTAAAAATACAATATAGACATTGATATTTTTAGAAAAAAAAATATACCAGTGTGAATTGACTGCTGAAATGGTTACAGTTTTTATTCATGAGGTGATAACGGTCTCCCCTAAAATCTTTGCCTAACTCTGTAATAATTCTAGAAACATCTTCTTCCGTGAAATCTGTATATCCAATGTGAACAGACTGTCTATAAAATAAAGAATTAAATTATACTAATTATCTATATATAAATATGTTAATAAATATTTAAAAAAAGGTATAATGAGAAAAAATATAAATTTTACCTGTATCTAAACTGTTCACCTAATTCTTCGGCTACTCTTGGTGTGATTTCAAAAATACCACTTCTAGGCTGAGCATGACCACCATATGCGTATTCTATAATAGAAATATATTATAACTAGAAATATATTATAAATTATTATAAACGCATATTTTTCTATAATATAATCATCGTGCTATATTCTATCTTAAATATAAATACCTGTTCCGTAAATTTCCACTCCTGAATGAAATACACCAAGACCAATAGGTGTTGTATATTCATTTATCCAATACTATGTAACATAATATTTATTCAATTAAATTTCATCAAATAAAATACAAAATAGTTAAGCCATTTATAAATATTAATAATTACTATGTAACATAATATTTACTCAATTAAATTTCATCAAATAAAATAGAAAATAGTGCCATTCATAAATATTAATAATGAAAATAATAAATAAATGTTGCTCCTACAGAATATATTAATTAAAAAACCTAAAATTACTAATTAATATTAATAGTATCAATAATGCAATAAATTATTCTTAAAAAATTTTTTATTTTATTTATTATATGCCTGAGAGAGAGAAACAGTGACTTACCATATCATAAACATTTAAGATGATTGGCTCACGTGCCATTTTTGGAATTAATTCTTCACTATCCTGTGGATAACCCAAACAACTTGGGAAAGAGAGATTACAATTAAGACCTGACGAAAACATCATTGGAAGCTTTGTAGTCTCCGGAAAAAGAGTGATAAATATCCTGATATACCTAGTAAACATATAATTAATTAATCCACATAAGACTTATGTATATAAGCAAATTAAAAATTTAATTACAGAAAGTTCAATAAATAGAGAAGGTATATATTTTTCTCTGTGTGCATGCACCTTACCCCTTGTGAAAATCCCAGGATTGATCATTCACTTATATGTGAAGACCCATCGATAGAAACTAAAAAAGAAATTGTGGATTTTTTTGACAGTTCTCAAGAATATTGCTTATAATTTATACGACCCTTTGTGTATGCAAAATGTTAATATAAATTCGAACGTATTAATTACACAGTATTATTTCTTACTAACACTTTCGCTATTAAGATCACATTACACACACGTATCGATTTCTCATAAGATCAGCGTTACATGTGTGTATAGTGACAGTTTTTTTTTCCTCTTTATCTGCGTAAACAAACTAAGTCTGTTCTACACAATACATTAAAAAAAGTTCGAGATGACCTATGAGGAGAATTTTCTAAATAAATCCTGGCCCATAAGTATGGTAAAATATTTGAGTTTAATAGTGCTAAATTATTTTTTCTGCAATGTTTAATAAAATATGGAGTAAGTAAAGTTTGGCCAGCCAATATTGAAGATCAATTTAATCTTTTTTGTCACTGCCTTTTTTATATTTTACTATTTAATTTATTTTTGAGAGAAAATTCATTAATCTTAGATAAGCATAAGAAGAGTCAAAAGTCGTACACGGGTTGTGTGGACGTGTTGGAAATGGACTTGACACATCCACATAACAAATAAAGAAATTGTAATCGATTAAATTAAAACTTCAATTAATTTCAAAGTAGGTTTTTTCCGAGTTCTGCATATTTGTTCAGCGATTCTTCAATATGCCTTTATTATAGTTTGAAAAACAGCCAGAAGTATTAGGAAGTCACATTTGGAAAATAATGAAGCACTTGTAATTGTTCGTTAAACTGAAGATACAATTAAAAGATCCGAAATTTGAAGATATCGAAGAGATTAAGACTAATGTAACAAAGTACCATTAGTACAATTTCGAAAAATAACTATAAAAAATACTTTTGGTAATAAAAAAAAGCGCTGGAACAATTGTGTAAAATCGGGGGATATTTTGAAGAAAATTGGAATCTTAACTCTCAAGTTGAGTTATTTTTTCTTGCCAGTCTTAAGCAGGATATTTTTTGTTCTTCATTTATCGCGTAAAGTGGCATAAGTGATATTTGTGAACACAATCAGTGATAGTGACACAATCCTCGATTGGTATTTTAAGATTAAAAAAAAACTGCAATTAGAGCAAATATAATTTGATTAATATAAAAAAAACATAATATATTTCTATAGTATGAAATTTAGAAGAGATAGTTCTGTTTTAAAATATAGCTAATATTCTATTTTTTGAAATTAGACACAAATAATGATTTATCAGAAATATTCTATAGAATAAATAATCTTCATATAAGTTATATCTAAAAAATGTATCCAGGATAAATTTTAATGACTTTTTAATGGTTTATTTAATATATTTTTAATGGTACCATTTAATGGTACTATTTAATATTGATATCGAAATGAATGTTTATTGACAGGCTTGCTACTATATATTTCAAGTATAATAAATTAATTTGTGTGTGTGTGTGTGTGTATATATGATGCAAATGATACATACATATATATATATATATATATATATAT
>NW_014554529.1:10583-84148 GCF_001313825.1 Dinoponera quadriceps | reverse complement strand
CAGATTAAAGATAATTACTTAGTTGACGAATAATTTATTTCCATTAAATTTCAATAAAATCAAATTTGACTCAAACATTAAACCAAACTTTTTAACTGACTCAATATGATTACAATAAGTATGCTATAACTTTAACATTTTATTGCTGTTTTCTGTTTTCACATTAAAGTGAGATATTCACAATTGTGATAAGCATAGAAATATAGACAATAAAATCATAATACCTTTGCAAAGATATAATGCGATTAACATTATATCATGTTTGACGCATGTGCCTGATGCTTTATATTTAATTAAATATTCTCTTATTATGTGTTATTGGTTCAACTTATATCTTCTTTAGTACCAATATTCTAAGATGGAAACAACTGTCACGCTTATTAATAAAAACCATTGCTAAATGCTGCATACTGTTCTATAGTACAATTATTCCTCATACTTCATTTATTTTTATATCCTGAAGTGTGAAAAGCTCTTCGGTGATGAAATATTTTTCTAAAAATCGACATTAAGTATCTTTACATTCAAATAAGCGTTTCTTTTAACTATAATAACACAAATCACACATAAATAAGATATGACATTATTTCAAAGTAGCGTCATATTGTTATTCTTCGAAATGGTACACAACACTTTTTTGCGACACTAATATTTATTAAATTAAATGAATGAACAAATTGTTTTCGTTATGAAAGTAATATCCTTATTTAAAAACCTACTGTTGAGGGTAACGTAAACGAAATTCTGACAATTCCTCTTGTCAAAAATTGGTAAATATCACTCACAATCTGCTTTCAGTTTCCCTTTGTAACATTGAGTACGAGATAGAGCGAAAACTGAATATTAGGCTGATATTACACGCGTCGTACGATGAGTTTGTCGGACGTGCTGATTGGCTGTCGGATAAAGAATTTCCAGTGTCCCTAACATTTTCTCTAAATATCTTAGAAATTCCCTATCCAACGGCCAATCAGCACATCCGACAACGATTGTTGAACAATGCATTTAGTACTAGCCTTAGGCTTGTTCTACAACATATTGTAAGTCGGAGAAGGATGTTGGAACGCAGTCGATGGTCCAATGAGAGAATTTATTTTTTGAAAATGAGTTCTGCTCATTGGACCATCGATGAGTTCTTCTCACTGGACCACCATCGACTACATTTTGGTATCCAACATACGATGTATTGTAGAACAAATTTTAAACGGTATGTCAATGACTACGTTTAAATGGAATCTACAATAAGAATTTAAGACATAAGATTTAAGAAATTAACTAACCATTAATTTTTTTCGATTGTGATTGGTCAATTTCTTAAGACATAAGGCTTAAGGCACTTATTGTAGACTAGAACTTACACAACAACGTTAATCCAGTTTAATTAGAACCGTAATTAGTGAACTCTGGCATCCGATTAATATATTCTCTCAGATAGGAAAATATTTTATTGTTACTATACCGGATTAGCATAGCCGTGTAAACAAAACATAGACGGGAAGGTCCTGAAAGCCTATATCAGACTATGGATTAGAGATTGAGATTGAATTGAAATTTGATCAATCAGTGCAAAGTTCACTAAATTTGAATTCAGTTAACATTACACTGATTGGTCAAATTCAATTCAATCACAATCTTCAATCTATAGTCTAATACAGGCTTTCGTCCTAGTCTATAATAGATGTTTTAAGCCTTAAGCCTTAAGAAATTGATCAATTACAATCGAATTATAGAAGAATAATCAATTGTGATTGGTCAATTTCTTAAATCTTACGCCTTAAATTCTCATTGTAGATCTCATTTAAAACAGGGTCTATGAAAATTCAAACTCTAAATCTTAAGAAATTGACCAATCATAGTCGAATTTGAAGAGAATAATTAACTGTGATTGGACAATTTTTTAAGACTTAAGGCTTAAAATATCTATTGTAAACCAACATTTATGACGTCATTGATGGAACTAGACGCTATTGCAGCACATTGCATGCTAATAACCGAACAATATTTCAGTATTGTTAGCACCAGTCAGTATTGCCAGTGTCGGAACACACTCTATGTTGTTCGTCCATGGCACGTCATACATTATTAGACAGCGCACTCTGCAATATCTTAACAAATAGGGAACGAAATGAAACTTGTGTGAGATCTTTGTCATATTCTATATGGGAGGAATAAAAAAGGAAATCTAACCTAATCTAGTGGTTCCTGATCGAACTCACTTCAGTATTTTCATCTCTCCATACTTGACAAGCCTTGCAGTAGCAAATAGTATATCTGCGAGAATCGAAACGTCGCCCGCGTTGAATATCGAGCTTTGTTGTGTGGAAACTTCAAGGTATATTCGCGTTTCTTCACTCTTGTGTGCAACGTGTTCTGTTTCCCGATCGGAAAACAAAACAGTTTATTCTTGATCCTCGACCTCCTCGACTAAAATCAATTAACGAGTGCGATTGGTGATTGATGTGCAAAGAATAGGAACCACTTTTGGTAAGTTCCAGAGATAATAAACTTGACACCTTTCGTCACGTTATATTTCTATGCGCTTTCGATCCATTTTTCGATTGTGGAATTTTTGCATTTCTTTCGTGTATCTCGACCTACGCCATGTAAATTTTTCGAAGAAATTTGTCAATATTTTTGTTTGAATATACTGAAAGCAAGTGCATTCTGTACGCTAATGATATATACGAGGCCATCCAATATTGCTTCATTATTTGGCCAAGTAACGTCAAATATTAACGAGCTAAAATGCTGGAGAGACAAATATATTATTTTCAGTTAACTAAATATATTTGTAAATCGCATTGAAGTGTCCGATAAACATTAATGAAAGGTACGTGATGAAATGCCTAAATTGTAATCTTTGTTACCTCATTAATCAATCTTGTAAATCATAGTATCTTGAATAGTTAAGTTACTAAAAAGGATTTGATGTGTTATTGACAATACTTTATAAAACTATAGGATGTTATTAAATTATAATAGCACGAAGCAAAACAATCTTGTTTCTAATCTATAAATAATACTGTAAGAATTGTATTTGTCGCTTTGTGCCATGGATATGTTTTCTTCTAACCTTGAACGACATGCAACTGAACTTGCTGTAACATGAAATATATTGTCAATGTAACAATAATATTAAGTTACATGTCTTATATTTTGTAATCAGTTAAAATCCTATGAATAATTTTTGTTTAAAAATTGCTTATAAATATTCTTTATCCGTAAGATACATAATATTGTTTTAAATAGGTAAAATAATCAGTTTTTATCAACAGTAAAATATTTAAGACAATATCTGGAATATCTCAATAATTGAGCAAGTTTAAATTAATATGTATGTATATATGCATATGTAATTTGTTTCTCAAAATGTTTAAACATGTAGAAATAAGTATCTCTTTCTTCTTTAGTAGATGTATAGTTTTCTTTCTCTTTGGTATGGGTAATTGTAATTAATATAATTATGAACTTAATTTATATATAAATTTGAAATAGACATGTTTTTGTAGATAATGTGTAATCTGCTTAACTGTTAGGTTAGGTTTCATATATTGGGATGTTAGGAGCTAATTAAAACTGATTGATAGTTTTCTCATTATTCACACACATATATGTATTTATTGAATGCTATTTAAATCAATATTGAAGTGATTTTTTATTTATATAAATACATGTCTGAGAATAGAATCTTTTTAATGTAAAAATAAAACAATAACATCCAACAAATTATAAGGGAATATTATATTTGCAGTGATATCTGTTTACATTGTGGACAATATTATACATTGTTTACATTTAATACCAGAGAAATGATAGACAAATGATCATAGTGTATATTCATTTTGCCATATAATATATAAACAATTGAGACATAAATTATATCCGAGACAAAGGTGATACATACAGAAAAATGGACACAAGTGAGGACACACTCTCGCGACAGGCATTCAAAATCCTTTTCCTTCGATATGTCGTTCTCTGGCCAAATATGTAAAAGTGATGTCATGTGGACGCCCACTGAAATCGTTTCTCTCTCATTTATCCTGCCGGCACATACGCATTATATCGTTTTTCAAATGGGCAAATATCTTTTTGAACAAACGCGCGCGTATTTCTCGTAAACTTCGTAAGTTTAACAATCGATGATTATAATAAAGCTTACCTAGTTAAGCGGGATCTACAATGAGAATTTAAGGCGTAAGATTTAAGAAATTGACTAATCATAATTGATCTTTCTTCTATAATTCGATTGTGATTGGTCAATTTCTTAAAGATCTTTCTAGAACTTAAAGTATTTTATTGTAGACCGGGACTTAAGCAGGATCTACAATGAGAATTTAAACTCTAAGCCTTAGACTAGGACTTAGTCCCGATCTACAATAGATGCTTTAAGCCTTAAGAAATTGACCAATCACAATCGAATTACAAAAGAAATGTAAATTATGATTGGTCAATGTCTTAAGTCTTACGCCTTAAATTCACATTGTAGATCTTGCTTTAGGACTTACGAAGCGTTTTATATGTTAGAATTTTCTTCTCTTTTTCTCGCGAACTGTCGAAACTCTCGGAATTTATATGAATTTCAATGTGCATATTAGCGATAAGAATATTAACGGGAAAATAGATGGATAGTAACAGTTAAATGAAAGTGTAGAGTTTCGAAATAGTGTGCGTGCGTGCATCAAATTCATGATCCGATGTCGTTACGTAGTTGGAAGTCGAGTTGGAGTGGACGCGCGCGCGTCACGTCGGAAGAGGCACCCACGCCGTGTTTCGCGCGCATAAAGCTTTACCTGAGAACACACGCGTAGGTAGCGTAGGTAGACCAAAATCAAATCCAAAAGTAGCGTGAGTCACACTCGTAGCTTCGCGCTATTCCTAGGTAAAAGCATGTACACATACGCTTGTTAGTTCACATTTAACCAGTTTCTTCTTTAACAAAGTCTGTACATATGTAATTCTATTTCGATTTGGCATTAGATTTTCGGTAATCGAAGGTAAAAGTAGTAGTATCGGCAATTAGTCAAAGTAATATCGAACATTACATCGGCCAGATACTTCGAGGGAACGCACACGATCGCGATATACATATAGAAATTAATGTTCATAAGCCGCTGACGTGCTTGTTTCGCTTCACTTAGTTTCGTCAAATTAGCTAATCCAGTAATGATAATCGATACATCGATACGTAAAAATGTTGAACTACCGTAGTTACAGTAGTAGCTGCAGCGCGACGTATCATAATGACCTCCACCTCCATGTTTCTAACTATTTTTGATAGTCAACTTGGCTAACTTTAGCAACTTTCGTCGGTGGCCGGCTCTTCGAGTTTAAGCTCAGTCTTCCATCGAGATTCTATCGACGCGCGCAACACTCCGATAGTTCATTATTGTTTAAAATATCGGTACGGTGCAACAGCGATAACGTTAGAACATTATATACGTACTCTTATATGCCTGTCTCGTCGATTTAAATCGTTAATATTATATATATATATATATNTCGAACAGTTGTGTACATATATATATATATATGTACACAACTGTTCGACACAAAGGCATATCGAAGTATCATCGAAACATTGAAAAATGTATCACGATAATAATATCGCCATCGTGATCGTAGCGAATGCGCAAACGCTCGAAGAAACATGGCGACGATTAACAATATCGACATCGGTCTTTCGATCGTACGTTTTTTCGTAACGCCGTGTTTTACAACGCGCGAATTCGATTCGTTAATTGTCACGTTGGTTGGTTGATAAAAATACTCATTAAGGGATATCCGACAGGTGGTTGCCTAAGCTCTGATCTACAATCAAACATACCAAACGATGGTCGACTACTACAAAGTACTCGAAGTGCAACGGACTGCTACTGGTGGTGACATTAAAAAGGCGTAAGTTCAAATTATCCGTTAGTTTAATCCTTTTGTTTAGGCTCGGAGCAAATCATATGAAATAATGAATATACAGTGATTGCTTGGTGATTCAGTTTTGATATTGTCCAATAATATCGGGTGTATCGTAATTCTACGCTAATTAAATTTCCGACATATCTGTTTTGTAGATATAGAAAATTGGCCTTGAAATGGCACCCGGACAAGAATCCGGACAATTTGGAAGAAGCAAATAGAAGATTCAAGGAAATTTCCGAGGCTTACGAAGTATTGAGCGACGGTGAGTAGTACTGATTTACCGATGATTTATTTATTAGTCATTTATTGACGATAAGAGAATAATTCCTCTTGGATGTGCGAACGAAAATGCTATATAGTTCTTTTGTAATTGAGAATTTTTATCTCACTAAGAAATGTTTCTTCATTGATGAAAAGCGCACGATAAAAACGCACGTGACCCTGCAATGCGTATCGATACTTAATATCGTTAGATTCTATAGAAACATCCGAATTTTAGAGTTTAACAGCTACGGTTAAGCCGCCGCTTTTTTAGCAGGAACATCAACTAATAACTTCCTTTCGTAAATAGACCGCAAATTGTAGCTTCTTAGAAATTTGTGAGAACGAGCACGAGCGAAAAGTATATATTCGTGAGTGAAAAGATACATATAAAAAAAAAGATCGGGGCGATATAGAAAATCTTTCCAGATGTGAAGAGACGTACTTACGATCAACGCTTATATCAGAAGGCGGCATCAAGGCCCGGCCGTGGATTCACCTTCCGGAGTTTCTTTGATTCTCCCTTTCAACGATATTTTGGTACCATTTGAAAAGAATACAATTTGCAGAGTGATCAAAGCATTGTGCACTGTAGTTTTCTTTTCTTTTTTTATTTACCTTAATACTACAGAATGCTACAGAGTACTTTTTCGCGTCTTATATTGAAAGAATTCAAATGCAAACCCCGTAAAAAATATCCAACGCGACAAAGACGCGAGCGACTAAAATATTTGAAATTTTAAACGTTCGAAAAAAAAAATTACGCGTGTATGCTCTGTGTGATATATAATTTGTATAAATATCTTCCTATTTATGAACGAAGACGATTTCGTCGAATACAAATAACGAAAATATCGATATCGCTCTAATTTTGTTATCTATTTGGACAATGACAATGTAAAAAGATTTCACGAGTTTTCCCATCTAATGTCATGCCCGAATAATCACGCGTTGCAGTTAACCTTGCCTGCATCATATTGTCAGCGTGTGCTAACAACTAGCGAATTATAACTATGTTGGAAATCATTCTCAACGGAGCGTGAAATTCAATTATATATATTATAGTGTAAATGATCAAAAAGATTCATGATACATGATAAATTGTCTCTAGTGATAGTGTGTCGCTCTTTATCAAGATTTTCCCTAGCATTATATTTTACATTACCAGGCAATATTGGACTAACCTTTGACAAGTCTTGCGGAACTCGCTTGTTGGATTTCTATTAAAATGAACAGGAGTGAAATAGCGAGCTTGAGTTAAGAAAATTAACGAAAGTTAAAAAGTAAAATATTCGTTTGGAAATTTTCAGAGAAAAAGAGACGAGTTTACGATCAATATGGCAAGGATGGTCTACAAATGCCCGGGGGTAAACGGCGCCACGGAGATGATTTTGATCCGCACTTTGCTGGCACGTTCGTCTTTAGAGACCCCGAAGAAGTATTTAGAGAATTTTTCGACGGTATGCCATTCGAAGATTTGTTTTCCGGTAAGATCCACCATACCTCACTTGAGGCTGGATATATTGAAATGAAAAATTAAGCATTAAACACTTAAAGCATATCAAACACATCACGATCGTTTCGTGCCGAATTTCACAGGATTTCACGGTAGCGGTCCTCGGAGAGGAGGTGCAAATAGACACAATTATTCGACTAATAACAGTCTTAGTACTTCTTTCTTCGGGCCCTTTGGATTTGGCTTTCGTCTACCGTTCGACGATTTATTGGAAAGCGCTGGTACCCCTACAAACTTCACTTCCTTCGGTACTTTCACCAGTTTCGATGGCATGAGTGGCGGCACCTCCATGAAACGTACCAGCACCTCGACTCGCTTCATTAACGGGAAGAAAATTACGACCAAGAAGTAAGTCATTTGGCATTTTAACCTTTATCGTACGTACATACGTATACGCGCACGTGTGCGTATGTATACATGTGTATATTAAGAATACAATAATATTACATATTGATTATATTTCTATATATAACTACTATCTCTTTTTTCTTCGGTATGTTTTTTTACAGAGTTTTTGAGAATGGGAAAGAGACAATAATGTCCTACGAAGATGATGTACTCAAGTCAAAAACGGTGAACGGCGTGCCACAGTCAATAACGTACAGTTAAATCATATCTCATTCGCACGATCTCTCCTCCTTGGCAATTAAGAAATTCCTGTCGTTACTATTCAAACACCTATAGACGAATATCTGCTATCTCAAACACTGCGTTAGCATTCCCAGCTTCTTCCGCTACACTTTTCATTGTTTATCATTGTCAGATATGTTCTTAATGTCATCTTGTCGAGATCGATTATCGATGACAGTGAGAGGCTCTCTAAAGTTTGAGCGCGCGATCGGAGCATTAATAATTATTAAAATTTATATGTGAAGTAACAACCAAACCGACTCTCACGAGCCTTTCCGACATTCTGTTTGTTTTATGTGTGTATTAGGTTCGACGAAGCATCGACGAGTCGTCAAGTCTGTGAGAACATCAACGATAACACGATGGGTAGCCATAGTTCGAACGCGGCGCACGACTATCTAAAAGCTAGCAGAATAAAGACGCATCATCATCCGCACACGAGTAAGAAGCATGATAAAAGTAAGAGAAAATAATTCTTTTCGCCAAGTTCCTTATGTATTCACACAAGTTATATATGCGCTCCTAATATACAATAGACTTGATTTGTGTAAATTTTCAATTTTGTCATTATCTCTCTGTCTATCTATTATCAAACATTGTCTACTATCCCATGGAAATAAAAAGGCAAAAAAGTAATGTTAAAATGAAATATCAACTTCCTAAGAGGGAAAAAGTAACTTCGTCTCTGATGAATAACTACTAGTCTGGCTTAACATATCGACATGTGTGTGTGTTGGTTCGAGCTCTTGTTAATAAAATATATATTTCAAAAGACAACATTATTCGTTAGCTTTTGGTTTGTAAGAGAAACGAGGCAACTTATTATCTGCTATCGTTGGACCGAGATCCGTTTAGCTTTGTAAAAATAAGCTCTTTGAGTTTATTCAAGCAGCGTATGTGACTGCACGATCGCTTATCTTGCGAATCGGAATTCTACAACTTGCGGATAAAACATTTATTCGTGGTGTCTGTAAAGCTGGCACGATGTTTCAATAACTTAAAAAAAAATGGTGGTTCCTGTAGTACTTTTCCTAGTTGTACAGTTCCTGAGAAACATGAAAAGAATTTCCGCATTTTTAATATTAAATATAAAACATGGAGGTCGAAGTATACATGGAAAAGGATTGCGCTCTGTTTTGTGTTTCTTGCGTTCTCTCTTGCTTTTTGTGCGCGAACGAGAGAGAGAACGTCGAGATATTTGTATATCTCGTTGTCGTCGGGATATACAAAACACAGAGTGTATAATTTTCTATGGCCTTCAGGTGCTATACGATTTGTCATTGGCTACGATAAATCGAGAATGAACTTAAAACCATCTTAAATATAAGATTCGACTATGAATGCCGACTGCGTATACTTCGACTCCCATTCCACACACTCGATCTAGATACGTAGGCCCGTATTTTGAACTCTCTCTTATCGATAAAAATGCCTCTAAAAGTGGCTTGGGAACCACCTAATTGGCTAAGGAACCACATTTAAAGTTTTATTTTTATCGATAAAAGAGAGTTCGAAATACGGATCGTTATGTCTATGTCCTGATCTACAATAAATACTTTAAGCTTTAAGCTTTGAGAAATTGGCCAATTACATTCGAATTATGGAAGAAAGATCAATTATGATTGGACAGTTTCTTAAATCTTACGTCTTGAATTCTCATTGTCGACCCCGCTTATGATCTGGACCGAGCGTTTGTCTTTATTTGAGGAGTGAGGCTCGAGTTGCACGTAGAAAAAAAATGCACTCCGCATTTTGTATTCCTCTGTTCTTTTTCGTTCATGCGTAAACACGAGTATAGACCACGTGAATGAAAGAGAATGCAGGGACATGAAGCAGAGTGCATCCTTCTCCACGTGTATCTCAATCCCCGCTTCTTCGATAAAGGAAAATGTCCAGTCTAGATATATTATATCTACGGTTACAAGTATTATGAAACAATAACTACGAGCGCACATACTGGTGTATTTATGCGTTTTCTCTCATATAAACAAATACATTATTCCTCTCTTTCCTTCACTATATTCATTCTTATTCTTCTATTTCCCCTATATTGTTCCTTCTTACAGCGCTTTGTGACAGAGAAAGTATCACTATTAGCATATATCTGTCTTTCGATCTTGGCTTCAGCTCTCCGATGGCAGTGTTCATGGCAAATTTGATTGGATGCACTAAAGTTTTTTCATAGCCTGTTCTTATATTCAAAGATCTTAAATACATCTTCACTAGGTCTGGATCCCTGATTAGCGCTGATAACATGTTCGCCGAACACAGTCCAGATAGGTAATGTAGCTGTAGCGTTCTTGTTCGCGTGGAAAAATGCAGGGAGATCGATCAATCCACGATCCGAATACATAGGAGACCTATTATATGAATATCAGAACTGATATCGCTCATATGATGAGCGGTATCACGTGATAGCGGAGAATAAATTCAATTTCTCCCAATACTTTCTCTAAACGTTACAAATAGATCTACTTACACATCACTAGTAACACTGGTAATGATAATAATGGACCATTTGACGGAATTATCGAGAACAAAAGCATAGGAGGGGGTGTTTGGAGTATGTGAGAGCGTTAAACGGATCACATTCGTAGAATCGCAGAATAATTTTTAAAATAACGGGTCATTTTTTAGCCATCTCGCAGCTGTCACGGCCGCCTGAGTGATGACTGAGAAATGACTTGTTATTTCCGAAATTATTTTGAAATTCTATGTAACACATCGGAGATACCTTGTCCGTTTGTCGCATATTTTACAGATTGCAGAATTACGAAACTATTATGTTTTTTCAGGGAAAAGTAAAAAAGTAAGACTATATATCGCGAGAAACTTCTTGCATGTCATTTCTCGCTCATGACATCGTAAAATTGATATGGCTGTCGGAAAGAGCAGTCTTAAAAATGTGGAAAACTCTTTTAATTTTGATCAGGAATTGTAGGAAGTATTACAGAAGAATTACTGTTTCTTAGAATTATTAAAACGTCATGGCAGTTTCACAAACATTTGTGTCTATGTAGCCGTAGAATCCATGTAACCGATGCTAATTAGCCGTTCGCTAATTTAATCCCCCATTAAACATAGGTTACCACAACTGATTTACACATATTTTGGAATAATAAAAATATCTTATCTCTCATATCGGTTAATAATAATAGTTGAAAATAATTTATTTCTTGTCGCTGCGTATTATTGTTACTGGCTAGCGTTATTTATCGACTTAAGTTATAATTAAATATGCCGTTCAAATTTTATTAGACACATCGTATTCAGCTGTATGTTTCCTTCGATTAGTTATTTACATATGTGTATATAATGATAAGAATGTTATAGAAAAATATGTTATTAATATGCATAAACATCGTAAATAAATGTAAATCTTTAATATGGGGCTACGCAGACGGCAAAGGTAAAATTATAATTGTTTACATGGAGAAATAAATTAACGACAAAGAGGTACGCAAGAAGTAATATTATGTCCATTTTACTGCGACAAAAGAATAGCTACAAAATTTGCTGGAGATGAATGAAATAAAATTAGAGAAAGTATACGAATTATATAAATGTCTTGGGATTTTTTATAAATTATTAAAGAATACAAAATTAGGATTGTATTGTATCTATATACAATATACTGATTACTGATTAATGTATATTGTGGTGCTGCTGCTATCTGCTTGTTATTGAAAATGAAGTTTTCTAAATGAAGCCTACACACAGATGTGTATATAAGAAGGCAGTTGACAAATTACTTCTTTCCAATTGAGGCAATTAATGCTTCTACTTTAGCAATATATTGCTCCTTTGCCGTTTTTGGTTCCATGTTCTTTTTGCCGTTCCAAGCATCCCATTTTGCTTTTCCTTTAAAATCCAACATACCTGGCCTCCCTAGAAAATAAAGTAAAAAAAAATTGGTCAAATTACGTTACGTATGAACATGTTTTAGTAATGAGCCATGATAATAATATGAGAATTTTGCAAAAAATTACCTGTATTACAATCACCAATGGTGGATTGTTTATATAATGCATATAATTCGAGTAGATCCTCATCTGCTGGTGGTGCAGCTAGTTCTTTTACTGCTACAGCTGCTGTATTAAATCTCTGGAAAAATAAGTATTTTTGTAATAACTTCATTATTTAACAAATTATAGCTGAATAAAAAAATATGAAAATGCATAATTTTTATAATAATTTGTCGAGACAATATTTATGATTATTCGATATTCCTCCTTATGATTATCGATTTTTCTCCTTTGTCGACATTTGATTGATATAAAACGGACTACTTTAACTGCTACGTAATGATTGAGTCGAGTAGCCGATAAAATTAACGCACGATATGAATAACCTTAACCTATTTTAACATTACGCAATTGATCGTGCCAACGTAAACACGTCTACAAAAGTAGAAACGTTTGCAAAAACCGAATGACAGAAACATCATTCTACATTGATTTATTCTTCCATTTAACGTGAACAATTGGATGTAACTAAAAGAAAAGACCAGCTCCATAATGTCTCATTCGCGTAAAAAATATAGAATTATAATAAAAATAAATTAGTTTTGATTCGTTATCCTTACTTCGTCCAAAGACATAATGGGAAATTTTCGTTCGAAATTCTCGATGTTAACTACGAGGAATCGCACAGGAGATTGTAACACACTTGCGACAGCGCTGTTATAAAAAAATAACTAAGTACTCTATATACGTGGCGTACGTGGCTATGTACATCGATTGAATGTGGCAATTAATGTTTAACACGGCTATTATTGATTTTTAGAACTAACAAAAATATCGATAAACCGTTTATTTTCGCTAATTTATTTGACAATGATACAGTACATAAAAATATGGGCGATATTTGCCGGTTGTAGATAAAATTATCTAAATAACAATCCTGATGAATAAATAAATCATCTTTATCTTTATCTAGTGGAAGAAATACAAAATACATTCATCTTCATTTTAGGTAAAAAATGTTATCTCATCTAAAATTTAAATGAAATGACGTTATGGTCCATATTCTGAACTCACTTTTTGATCAAATGAATTAAATAATATGGACTTAAGCGTTAAATCCGTATCAGACTAGAGATTGAAGATTAAATTTCAACGAATCAACATTTCGGTTCGTATTCTTTGGTCTGTTCTTTTTAGCTACACTGCAGAACAGGTGCAATAAGTTAGGGCGAGACAAAATATACTTATTTCCCTCTAAGTTATTTCATCAGCAGTGGAACTAAAAAGAACAGACCATTAATTCAATTGATCAATCCAAATTAAAGGCTTTTTCACAGGACGCGACAATGCTTGCCGTGCGGCAAGAAACGATGCGATAGCCAATCAACATGCTGTTTTTTCACGAGAACTAAAAGTTTATTGGCTGCCGCGTTGCTTCTTGCCGCGCGGCAAGCGTGCCGCGTCCTGTGGGCAGAAGCTGTTAACCTAGCTGATGGTGATGGAGACGAGCCTTAAGAGCTATATTCGGAGAGTACGCTGTCAGCGCTAACACGTAATTTCATCTTCGTCCCTCATTAGATGTACGATAAGGATAGATTGATTTGTTAGCGCTGATTAGCGTTAATAGCGCACTCTTTGAACGCACCCAAGGTCGTGTCACCCATAGTTAGAGAAACAGAAACAAACATTTTAATCTATATGTTATTTCTCTTGACAATCTAAAATGCATGATAAAGTTAATATTGTCATAATTTCAAACAATATTTTCGACGTAATTATTTATTTTTACATGACCTATTCTTTGCAACATCCTATATATTAGATTGAAGATTTCTAATCTGTTATGATCTAAAATAACAATTATTAGGATTACGTTGTTATAAAATTTTTATTAAGTTTATTTTGTAAGTTTCATTATTGATTATACATTACCATCATTGTCTTTATACCGCGCTCTGATTGGTGTATTTCCACCCATTTTAAAAAATTCATCAATCAGAAGGTAGTATTTTAATCCAGTAAGCAATCCAGCGCGAAAACAAGCATTGTGCGTCGCTGGCTTTACACTAGCAGAACTCTGAGGGTGCATTCGAGGAGACGCTATTTAGCGTTATCATGTTATTCTTTCCTTGTACATGAATAAAGACTAATAAAGATAGAATGACGCTGTAATGCTAAATAGCGTCTCCTCGAACGCATCCTGTGCTGTTCTCATCAGTTCTTGTTCAGTTCAGTGCAGTCCTAGTGCAGCTAAAAAGAATAAACCTTTTGTTTTGCTCTAACTTATTGCACCAATTCACAATGCTGCTATAAAGAATAGACTACATGTGTGAATGCGTACATCGTGAGGTGCGATGTTATGTGATTTTTTATATGGAGTATTAATTTATATGTTGTCAGATCATAGTGGTGAGAATGAATAACATGGATGAGGAAGATGAAGATATCGTGATAGAAGTACGTAATAGAAGACTTTGTTTTATAAAGATTTATGAAGTACAACTTGAGAAAAATTACATTGCTATTATAAAAAGAGATGATCATATCATACATCGCAAGTTACATTTCGGCAATTATTTAGTTTAGCTATATCAGCACAAATATCGATAAAATTATGCTTATTCGACGCGTTTTTGCACGAAATAAAAGAACCTGGCAGAAAAAAGTGTCGCTCTACCCCGCGAAATGAGTTATTAATCGTCAAAGTTGATGATTTGACAGGTTAGGAAACCTGTCAAATCGATGAATTGTTGCGATATGAGCATGTTTCGTAGCATTAAATAAATATAAGTATTAAATCTTCGCCTTACTAAAGTGTGCGCGATGAGTTTGTTTTATATTAAAATGAAAACAATGACTAAATAGCAAAGGCCCCTAATTCATATAAGATACACCTTTAAAACTTTAGTTATATTTAGGTACACTTCAAACTTAATTTTTTCGTGAATACTTGAGAGTTATATCGAGTGGCTTTACCACGCATTAGTGGAGGTGTAACACTACACATATTTCAAGTCTGGCGAAGAAAGAAAGACACTCTCTGGTGTTCCCCTTATAAATAATACATGTTTATATTAAAAAGGAAACACAGGACACAAAAGTGCCATTAATTGAGAAACGAGGGAAAATAACAATCAATACATATGATTATTAAAAAATTTTTTTAAATTTTTATTGTAATATATATTATTTTTAAAATGACTTAACTTTTTATTTGTATCACAGGGTAGTGCCCTTCACGAACATCTGTCAAAATTTGGCTATACAGACTTTGAAAGTGTGTTCATACCTAAAAGAGCATATTTTGAAGAGGACCGTTCTTTAAATATTGTAATAATCATATTCTGTGACATTATTCTTTTTCTTTTGACAATGTATTTTATGTGATACAAATTATATAACATTCTGTTTTCCAGGATGTTAAAAGTATATTGAAAAAGGTTTATATGCGGCTATTTTCTCTTTATTCTTATATAACACAGGTATTTTTTTTAAGAACAATTATACATAATTATTCTCATTGTGCATATTAAATATAATTATATTTCGCAATTTATCTTTTGCAGGAAAAAAACATTTCTAGAAATCAGCTAAGCATTATTTTTAATGCAGATGTTCTATTAAATGATCATTCTTCCATGATTAATAATATTCTAATTAAGTACAGTAACAATTCTAAAAGGTAATTATTATAAAGTCTTTTTTACTATTTTTATAAAGTACTTCTAAAGTACACATATTTGTCTTGTTTTTTTTATTTATGAAATGTTCTGGAAAAATTTGTATTCAATTTATATCTGAAAAACTAAATAACATTTTATATACGTATAAAACTGAATCATTTAACAATAATTAAAATTGGACAAATGTCAAGTTAACACTCAAATTTTTCATTTTGTTTGTAGAATAATATTGCAAGACTTAATTGTGAATGGAGTTATATTAATCTCTTCGACATACATTTTATTACGTAAAAGTAAGATTTTACCAGCATTATTTGCATCATCTGTAATTTGTTGTGCTGGTTACTTACAACGTTTACGTTTTTGTGCCACCCAAGATTTAAAAAGTCTTATATCATTGCAAAATGAACTGTTTGTTATGTGTAAGGAAGGTCTTAAGATTTTGCGGAATGTGTTCAGAATAAAATTGGGTTTTAAAACACACGTACAGCAATTTTTGTAAGTTTATGATTTTACAAAAGATCAATGATATATATACGCATAAGTTTACTTAAAAATACTGTTATTCTCTTATTTTTGTATTAGTCATTTTCTAGGAGAAAAATTGCAATATCTGCAACCTTTAACAGAAATTTTATTAAGGTTTTTGGAAAATATTTCATATATTTATTATGAATGTACCTTATTGATTGCGAAATTAATACCATGGGACATATTTAATGGAGATTTATTTACAAAATTTGAACGTAATTCATTTTGGGTATTTGGTGAAATTAACTATCAAGTATTAAAGGTAAATAAATAGTATATATACATTATTATATTTCTAAATATGTATGTTTATAAAGTTCCTTTTTTACAATATATTTTAATTTCTTCCTTACAGAAATCATATCATACTTATCTTCTGGTACAATCGGAAATGTTATATTTATTAGCTATTGCGTATGACAAAAATACCTGGATAAGTTATTGCCAAAAGATTCCCGAAACAGAATTGGCCCATATAATTCATATTTTAGTTAGATATTTGGCAATNTCAATAAAATAGTAAATTCTGCTAAACTTTTAGCTGTGCTAAATTCTTTAAATGCTGTGTCCAATTTTTGCATCAGTATCTTCGCTGTTTCACTACTGATACCACTCTCTTGGCTGATGCAGTCATCGATGTTTTTAAATATTAAAAACACCTGATTATAGGCCAATTGTAGTTTGTAAGATGCCAAGTCCAGTTGGACGGACGGATTATGCCATTTAGCTATATCTCGTACTCTAACAAGGAAAAATCTCATGTAATTTATCACTTATAATTAAAATAAACATAACAGCGCTGCCATCTAGTCACCGGAAAAGAAGAACAAGAAAAGTGAAATAATAGTGACTGCTTCTTCGCAGAAAAGATAACAAAATTTGACCTCTCCGATATCAAAATAATGACTTTTGTCAAATTCTGAGTTATTAAGGCTATTTAAACAAAAAAATAATATTTACTCATTTTCCCAAGTTTATTTTTGGATAACTCCTATACAGAATTCTTCTCATAATACGATTTGAAAGTTCATAACGAGGAAAGACTAAAGGCATGAACGATATAAATACACTTTCGGAACAGTTTTAAGAAAAACGACAGAAATAAATAAATAAATAAATATATATATATATGTATATAAATGTCATTATTTTGATATCGGAGAGGTCAAATTTTGTTATCTTTTCTGCGAAGAAGCAGTCACTATTATTTCACTTTTCTTGTTCTTCTTTTCCGGTGACTAGATGGCAGCGCTGTTATGTTTATTTTAATTATAAGTGATAAATTACATGAGATTTTTCCTTGTTAGAGTACGAGATATAGCTAAATGGCATAATCCGTCCGTCCAACTGGACTTGGCATCTTACAAACTACAATTGGCCTATAATCAGGTGTTTTTAATATTTAAAAACATCGATGACTGCATCAGCCAAGAGAGTGGTATCAGTAGTGAAACAGCGAAGATACTGATGCAAAAATTGGACACAGCATTTAAAGAATTTAGCACAGCTAAAAGTTTAGCAGAATTTACTATTTTATTGATAGCAAAATCAGGATTTAATAGCCTGAAAGGCAATCAACCTATAATTGATCATATTACGATAGATAAGAATCCTGATTTACCTGTGAATTTCGATTCAGATCCAGAGATTCTTGACGAAGTATTTGAAGAATATATCAAAGAAGAATACTTGAAAAAACCATTGTGTGAAGAAGAGGACGAATATTCATTAGAACAATATAAATTAGATAAACTTTTGATGAAAAATTTTATGAGCGAGTTAAAAGAGGCTTTATTCGACAAAAGAAAATCTATGTCCGAACGAGAAACCAAAGCGCTACGACGTATATATAAAAATATATCAGAAAATACTGCACTGAATAATGAGGACAATATATGTAAAGATGATCAATTTATACCTATTCCACCATCAATGCCTCCTCATTGTTTATGGTCATCCAACAATATTATACCCAATGCAAGTCACGAGAAAATAGCTTCCTCCAGTTGTAAGATTATAAGTGATGGTTTACCTATAAGTGATAATTTACCTATTCAAAAAGAGGTTGACAAATTAAATGAAGAATTAAATGAAGAATGTAATCTTTTAAAGCCATTAAAATATAAAAACATTTCCAGTATGTATTCTACTGAAACTTACGAGGAAAAAGATGATGACGAGTCCCTTTCATGTTTGCCACAGATTCTTTTTGAAACTCAAGCCGCGCAATATGTCATGAAACTACCATGTGCCTTTATACAGGAGGAAACATTTATGGGGAGTGGTGAGAATTCCGAAGACGAGATTGTAGATAATGTGGTCGATAAAAATGATGATGATAAAAATAATGAAGATTCTCAATAATAAATATATCACATTTGGATTAATAATTATTGAATCATTTTGAATGTGTGTATCTTCTTATTTCAACGTATTTTGCAAATTTCCGAATATGTATTTTCTCGCTTCTGACGTCATTAATCAGGATGGTCATGGCGAGGAAGTATCAAAACCTTAGATCCGGTTTTTCATTTTCCGGTAAACTTGTAGTTTAGGCTTAAGAGGGATGGACATGTTTAACATTTCGGAAAAAACAATTTTCAGTGTTTTATATTCTTTGATAGCGCGAATTTTTAGAAATATTTTTCAGATCTTTTCCTACTTCCGGCTTTAGAGATGTCTACAATAAAGAAACATCTGTTTTTTAGTAAAGAAGTAACTTTACCAATTGTATTTTCTTTCGCGTGAATACTGTTTATTATGTTCATTGGTAGAGAGAAAAATATGAACTTTACTATAATAAAAACTAAATTGCTATAATAATAACAATTGTAATAAATTCTTTTATACCAGTGTTTATTTACAACCGAAAAAATGCGACTAAATAAAGATTACAGGCTTAGTTTGAGTCAGATAATGCGATAATTTCATACAGAACGCGGACCATAAATTAATACAGTATTTTCATTTTATGAAATTGTTCAAAATCTTAATATAAAATTCACATTTTATTATTGTAACAAGACGTGTGAAAGAAACAAATTGAAATCATAACAATTAATGTGTTATAATAATTATTAATTTCTTTTATTATCATTAACATTATAAGAAATAATAATAGGATTTATTATTTCATGCATACTTTAAATGTTAAAGAAAAAAGTGTTTATAGATAAATATCTATTGTATTTATGTCCTGAATTTTTTAAATAGAGGATGTTTATTTGCTGTTGATGAACTAGCAGCTTTCTTGTATTCATAATAGACAGCATCATCCGCGCCTGACATCGATGCCATAGTACCAGCTTTACGTACAATCTGAGAAAAAAATTTTATATATCTAGACCTGTACTTTGTTAATGATAATGTCGTTATGCTATTGCATAATTTTTTGCCATGTTATACCCGTGCAATAATACCATAACGACACAACGATACTGCTGTTAAAAGTTATAGAATAGAGACTTTAGATTATACTTTACTCTTATAATACTCACTGGTCTTGGTCCTTCACCAGGTATTCTTTCTTCATCTGCATCTGTATCACTAGCTGTTAAAACCTGTTGCAACAATTGACCTTGTTCTTCTCGACTTGCGTACATTAAATCTGGTTCCTGCACAAATTATACTTATTTTTTTCAAACATGCTTCTAAACAGTAAACGATAAAAATTGCATTGTTATATTATTCTCCAATAAAACATTTTTTAAATAATTGATACAAGTATAAATCCGTTTACTATCTTGATAATTATTTGCACATTTTATAGAGAATACAATAGTTAAATAAATATATGCTAACATTACAAATGTGACAATATATTTTGTTTACGAATTTGTCCAACCAATTTGTAATTCTAATAAATAGTAATAATGTAAATAAGGTTTGCCATAAATTATACGTGTCTCACATATTTCTCTTAAATATTTTACAATTTTTTTTACTTTATTTTATATACTAGTGAAAGGTTTTAATTAAATGGAAAAACAAAGATATGAATTTTTGGTCCATTAAAACTGTTTCTATAACATTTTTAATATATTTTAAAAAATATATTTTAAAAAACACTAACAAAAAAATTTAAAATATATTTAAAAAAAACACTAACATATAGCTAATTATTTTACTATCTTTAATTTTACCTCATCCATGCCTGCAAGTTTTGTGATAACTTTATAAGCATATCCTTGATTTACGAGAAACCGTTGGCGCTTTCTCGAATAATTCATTTCCATTGTATCTTGCGACACAAGAGTATAAAAAAATGCATTATATTCTTCTGCGATTGCACCTACAATAAAAATGAAATTATTTAATTATTTAATTATTACTATTTTAATAATGATAATTTACATATACATAATGAAGGGATAAAAAAAAGTTGAAATATTAAATCTATACCTTTTTTAGCCCTAAGTATGCGTCCTAATCGTTGTGCTTCTTGCCTTCTAGATCCACCATGGGAAGAAATTTGGATTAAAACGTTAGCTTCTGGTAAATCAAAAGAAGTATCTGCCACTTTACTAACAAATATCGTATTTACTTTCATGTTAAATTTAAAATTTTGTAAAATTTGTATTCTTTCACTCTGAAAATATGAATAAATCATTTTTATTAATAAATATTAATAAATATAATAAATATAAGTTGTAAAATTAGACATCCGATAACATTTGCTGAACGCATGTATATATCTCAAGTACTCAAAGAATGAAAAGTTAACGTTGTGCTACGTGAAGCACAAAAACAATATGATTTGTACTTACTTGACTAGTAGGACCGTAAATATACGGCTTATTCATTTTAATAGCATAATGCTTTAGCGCAAATACATTATCTGAGAAGACAATTGTTTTGTCTCCACGTCTCTCATGATATCTGATTAAATATTGGCAACAACGAAATTTATTCGGATTCATCACATATAACAACTGAAATAAAAAAGAAATACCATATTTTAAAATATACACTAAAATTCTATTTAATAATTGTATAAAAATAGTATAGAGAAGTGATCTAACTAATTTCTTGCTCATTTTGCAGCCAAGATATTCTCTGTAAAATTCCGGAGTCATGGGACACCATACTTCGGCGCATTGCACCCTTGCGATAAATCCTCTCTTTTGTAATTCCAACCAATTAGCCTCGTATAACTTGGGTCCAATTAAAAAATTCAGATCGGCAATCTTATCATCTTCTCGCAAAAGCGTTGCTGTTAAACCCAATTTACAATGGGACTGAACAATCGTTAAGACTCTGCGGAACATTTTTGCAGGGATAGTGTGTACCTCTAAAAAAAAAAAAAAAAAACAACAAAAAAAGATTTGAATTATTAATTTATATAAAAAAAAGATATTAGTGTGCCGCACAGTAATATAAATAACGAAATTTACCATCCAAAACCATAATACCCCACTCTTGTTCTTGAAGCCATCGCATCGTTTGTTCAGCTTCCCAGGAGCGTTTTTGAGTATGTGTAATCATGGAATATGTAGTTATCAATATCCCACAACCCATAGGTTTATCTTTTGCTTCGCTGGTAAATCGACAAATCATCGAATCATCGGCGGTAGACCACATTTTGAATTGCTGCTTCCATTGTTCGACAGACACACCAGAATTGCATAATACTAGAGCGCGTTTACGTACTGTACAACAAGCAGTAACTCCGACTAAACTTTTGCCAGCGCCTATATTTTACAAAATCCAATGTTGACAAAAAATAAAAATATACAGCTTTTTTGTTATATTTCATACAGTTAATAAGAATTCTAATAATTATTATTGTTATATTTACCACAAGGTAAGACTATTACCCCGGATCTAGCTCGTCCATTACCAAACATTTTACGCAGACTTTTCTCTTGATAAGGTCTTAACACAGCTGATGGTTTTAAATCAATACTGTAATGTTATAAAGTTATTATTTTTTTTAGTCATTTTTATTGTATATATAAAAAAATAAGATCTGTTGATTTTCGTTAATTTTACTTACTTTATATCTGGATTTATACTATCGTTGCGGAAATCATATTCTGCTAATAAAGGATATTCCAATTCAATGCATCGTTTTTGTATAACTTCAATTTTTTCCTTTTTACCATAAGAGTACATGTAATTTTGATATAAAAATTTTAGAACATTTTATATAAATCAACATAATATTAAATATGTTCAATACTTCAAATAAATTTATATAATTTATGTACATACCTGATTCACTTCAAAACTAACTGTTTTTAATTCTTGATATTCTTCTTCATCTTCATCCTCTTTATCGATCTTGTCATAAAACGCAGTTATGTCTTCTGGAATATTAGTTGTTTCTGCTAATATTGGGCCAGACTCAGGAGTCTCCGAATTTGTTTTACTAGGTGCGGACGTATTTGCGACTGGTTTTGCTCCAAACTGTATCCCAATATAAAGAAAATTAACATATATTTTACTACAAAAATCAATTAATAACAGAAATATATATTTTACCTGAGGAGCTTTTACTTTGGTCTGAATATTTGTAATAATATCATCAGCCTCAGTTTCTTCCACAATTTTCCTCAATCGACATTCTTGAATTACAGAGTCTTTTAATAATTTTTGCAAAACTTCGGGAAATGGAGATTCGATAAAATACTTATTATGTTTTAAAACAAGTTTGACCTACAAAATATTTACAATGTCTTACATATACAGGATGTGTCTGACACGTGTATATATAGGGTGTTGCATCAACATGCGATTCTTTACGATTCATTGCCTGCCTAAAAACGCGCGCGTCCAGTTAATAATTCACACTATTTGCTGCCGGCCAATATTTTTCATTTGGTCTGTTCTTTTTAGAACTGGCTGTACTAGTTCAAGAAATATACATACATATTAAAGTACATGAAATTTTACATATAACGTACGAAATTCTTATTTTTCAATGTGCATAAATTGAAATTAGTGCAGTCAATTCAGTTAGAAGAAACAGACCAATTGTAAATAGTCAACACACAGAAGCACGTCTGTTTAGAACTGAAGGGCTTTTACGTTTCTCAAGACAAGGTGAAAATTACAAAAGTGATTGAACTTATTAAAGTATTTATAATTTCATTGATCAACACATAGAGAATTTGCTTATTTTTATAATTTTCACCTTACGGACACACTTGCAGAAATTTTTCTAATCCACTGTACAAAAAAGAAGCGTTTATATTTTCATAATACGCATTAACAAAAAATAAATAACTTGGACTCCCCTCTCTACTCTGAAAGTTGTAATATCAACTAATTGACATTTTATATATAAAATCTGAATCTTTGCAGCATCACAGAAAAGTTTTTTACTTACCTTTCCATATGATAATGTACACAATTTTATGAACTCAATGATGCCATCAGGAATGCTAGTTTTACTCAACCTTTTTAAGTATTCTATTATATCCTCTGTTTGTAAACCTACACTAACCGCAGCATAGAGTGAATATGCAGTTAGCTTATACTAAAAAAAAAATGGAAAAAAGTTAACATATATATGCGTGTCACTAATATGTAATAATTTTAATTAACAATATATTTTCAATTAATTCAACCTCATGAATATGTTCTGGCCGGCATATAGGTTCTGATATGGCTATTAAAAAATCATGAGCATGTTTATACACAGGAGAAAAGGATTCCAAAAAGATATGTCCATTTGGTGCCTATAAAATATTACAAGAAAAATTAACACAGTCCTTTTATAAAATTTGTATACACTTAACAACTTACTACCTATACTTACCACCCATAATGGTCTAGACGCACAATCTGGTTTTAAAATCATTTGTAAGCGATAATCTTTTGCTCCAAATTCATCTTCAATTGCACTATCATCTTGTTTTTCTACATCATTTTTTGCTGCATCTGGCACACCATCTGCTTCATTACTATCAATCGAATCTTCATCATTGTATTCATCATAGTCATCTTTACGCTTTTTCCATTTACCTTAATTAATAAAAACAAATAATAAACTTATACAAGATATCCATTATACAGCTTTTTAATGAATATATGCCATAACAGAGATATAAAAATAAATCATTTATAAATTAATAATTAAATCATTAATAAATGTAAAAAATCGTGTAAAGTGATTTATAGTAAACAAAAGATAAACGTGTAAAGATATAAATTACATACTATTATCTCTTTTAAAACGTTTCGGTGGACCCATTCTTTCAAGATTCGTTATATCAATTTCTAATTTTATTTTTTCTCTTATAGTTAAGTATGTTGGTTCGAAGTTAATACACAACTCTCTCTCTCTCTCTCTCAGTATGTAGATTCAGCTGATCAAAAATGTCCCAACATCGTTTTCATTTTCTAAGGAACAATATGACAAGAAATTCAACAAAGAATAGAAGCGAGCACGCGCATAAGCACATCCAAACTGCTCAGCTGTTCTCGCGAGACACTACCACAGTTTAACTACATACAAGTTGCGACAGTGCTAAAAATTGAGGGTTTGATTTTCTTCTGCGCGTGCGTTGGCTGTACAACTAAGAATATGGCGGACTGTCATAGCAATATCGGCGAGTGAGAGCACAGCTGAGTATTAATACATTTAAAAGTATTTATATTATAATGGTAATATAAGATGAATGAAAGAGGTGGTATCTCGTGTACGTTTGCTACATGTAAAAATATTTGTGGACAGGGAGAAAATGAAATAAGTTTCTTTCGATTTCCGAAGAATAATGAAAGGTATGTTAAGGTTACGTAAAAAGTTATCACATATACACAATGATATTAATATTTATAGACCTTGAGAGCTTGTAAATAAATAATTTCTAAATATTGTGATATCAGTATATTTTTTGTATGTGATATATGAAACTCTCAAGTCCTTTAATAATATGAATAGTGAGTAGTACTGTGTCTCACTACGTCACTTGATATCATTTAAATTCAGCGCCGGTACAACCCTCAACATGGCTGACAGTCACGTGATCGATGACCACTGACATCAAAGAAGCCGAGCTTCAGCTATTGTTGCAACTGTATGTAGTTAAATTGTAACACTACCATGGACCTAAGAATCTAGGGAATATAAGGTGAAATCTATCGCCACCGGTAGAATGCACTTGAACATTGTTGTTTGAATTGAAGAAGAAAAGGGAGGGAAAACTATTATATTATTTATGTGAAGACCCAGACAGTATAATGTCCAAAATCGGGACATAAGACGTCTTTTAAACATCTTAAAAACATCTTAAAGACGTCTTATATCACGACATCTTAAACATGACTTCAAGACGTCTAAAAGACGTTTCATATCCCGATTTTTGACATTTGTGCTGTCTGGGGAGCCTGTATCGCGTATTATACTCAAAACTCGAATGAGAGTCTAAATGCTCTTATATGGAAGATCACTCCAAAGGAGATATATTAGTTAAATCGGAAAGTTCCATTCGTTTTTTTGCAAAAAGTATGGTTTTACTTAAGAAACAAAATGAAAAAGTACATCAATCAAAATATTGTCAATCGTTAGCGATGACTTTTTCCCATCTTTCGGGCAGCAAGCGAATTCCGCGGCGAAATCTTGGCGGCACTAGGATGGGATGTCTTACCTCACCCGCTCTATTCACCAGACATTGCTTCTTCAAGTACCATTTGTTTCGGTCGATGCAGCATGGCCTTTCTGAGCAGCACTTCAATTCTTTCGAAGATATCAAAAAATGACTCGATAACTGGATCGCCTCGAAAGAACCTGAATTTTTTCACCGCGGAATCAATGTGTTACCCGAAAAGTGGGAAAAGGTTGTAGCTTCCGAAGAGCAATACTTTGAATAAGATATGATGTACCATTCTTTTGAAATAAACTTGAGTTTTTGTAACATAAAACAGCGAGAATTAATTCCAGTACCCAATATATATATATAGAGTCATTTATATATAAATTCGAATTAATTCATCTTTTGTTTGCCTATCTATCGTAGAAAAGCACAATAAAAGTTCGAATTTTCGCAATACCCGCAATTACGTTTCTTTCCTCTCTCGCATTCTACGCAACAGTATCGTAACCCGGCGTGTTTTTCTCACAAAAAAAATCACGTTATTACCTTGGAAAATGTCAACCGTTAGCAGAAACTATGATTTACGCCGGTCAATACGTCACATGTAGGTGAACTGATAGGTAGTAAAGTTAGATAAGAAACATCGAAGACACCTGCTCCGCACGAGAGCGTTTATCCGATTGATGTGCGGCTACCGCGCACAGCGCCTAGCTCGCGTTACGTGTGCGTGCGATTCGCGTGACATGAATGCATACAAACGAGACTGTGTGTGCGTAGCGTGTGCGCGCGCGCGCGAGAACGTTTGTGCAACACATTATCCACTGTGTATCTAAATATCTACGCCAGCGCGAAGTGTGTAGTGCACCTCGTCGATTTTTGGCCGACGCGAGTCGTATCGTGCATACGCGATAGTGTTTTTCCCGGTATCAGGAGTCGTGTAAACGACTCGTTCTTGCAGAGACTCGACAGAGAGTCTCCGTTTTGCTTCTTTACGAAGCGCCAACGGACTAAGGGAACGTCAACGTCGGCCGCAACCTATATTTGTGTACTACATGGAAGGGCCATGTAACCTACGCTGTAAGTAATCAGCGAGCAATCGTTCCTTCAGTTTGATGTTCTCTGCGCGATAACAGGTTCGTAACTGTGTGAAACTGTGGCGTCGACGAAACCCTTTATCGCGTTCCGGACCTGCTACCGCGTTTGAGGTTATATGATAGCATTTTTATGTAATTTCTGGCTGCACCCATCGTGTACAAAGCTTTTTCCTTGTCTCTTTACTTCAATTTGTTTTTTGGATACCGTTGATATCACACATCATGGAACGTACGTTAAGCGAATAAATTGATTTCACTTTCAGAGTGAAGTGTAGCAAATGGAAGGTTTTAAGGTGAAAGATGAACCGATGGATGCATTAGCCATAGACAGTCAGGTTATGGTAAACTTTTTGTATGAAACACAGCGGCACGGTATACTGCTGGTCCTGTCCAGAGTCTAACATAAGAATTACTTTAAGGATGAGAACATTGTGAGCGTCGTGCTTAAAGAGGAACCAGGTGACAGATTCGATCCCGACTACATGGAGGATATTTGCTCTGGTACTTTCGAGAAGGTATTTCTGCCTATCGAAAACAATGAAGTGGATTTCTCCAACGAAATGGTAAATCTATAATGTTAAGGTAAAGGAACAATGGGCCGATAAGAGCCTACAGGTAGATATCTGTGTGCAAATTTGTAATACTTATTATTTTATATCAGAGACCAAATTATAAACCAAATGTTTTTGGTCATATTTTGAATGATTTTTTCCAGTAGTTAGTTCCTAATGACAGTAATAAGAGAATTACATCAGAACTTAATGGGCCATAAGTTTCAGCATTTGGTTTATAACTTTGTCTCTGACGTCAAGTAATAAATTTTACAAGTTTGCACAGAAATATCTGTGGGTAGGCTCTTATTAATCCATTGCTCCTTTAATTTGATTTTACATTTATCAATTTACAAATACTTCATCTTTCTTTTCTCTTTATTAATTTATAATAATTATGACCATATATTAATTCTTAATGTCACATTAATTTTTTTCTGTCCTTCAAAGAATACGGGTGTTTTTATTTAATATTATATAATTAGACAAATACATTAGTCTCTCTCTCTTTCTTTCTATTTTATATATATATATATATATATATGTATATATATGTATATATGTATATATATATATATATTTTATACTCTTTATAAAATTTCATAAATTATTGCAGGTAAAGTTAGAGTTGGAAGGAGAATCTACCAGTCATCATAATTGGACGGCACAAATAAATGCTAATTTATGCGACAAGGAAGATAGCGTAATGCAACGATGTTTGGCTAACACAAATTTTCTACAAGCACAAGACCCTGAGAAGCACCACGGATTTTGTCAGAACGGACAACAAGCAAAATTTTACAAAATACAATGCTCAATTTGTAAGAAGTGGTTTCTAAACAATGATTCCATGGTAACACATTTAAGAATGCATTGCAGCGGAAGTCAGTGTGAGGTTTGCCAGCAGAATTTCCCCGATAACTCCAGTCTGCACGCCCATATGTTGACTCATGTTGGAATGAGCCCATTAGAGTGCAATATCTGTCAAAAAAGATTCGCTTATAAATGGTGCTTAAGAAGTCACATGCAACTACACGTATTGGATAAACCGTACGATTGCGATGCGTTGCAGCAAGCTTTTATGAAGCGGGCAGGTATGAACGATCAGATGATGCATATGGAGGAGAGACCTTTTGAGTGTGATGTGTGCCACGCGTCGTTTAAGGAGAAAATTACTTTAAATCGGCACATGTCCAGCCACGTGGGAGATAGATCCTATAAATGTGAAATTGCGGCATTTAGAGAAAAGGCAAAACTGAATATGCACATGCCGCTTCATATGGGGAATAAGCAATTCAAGTGTACGTTGTGTCACAGAGCGTTCGCTCAAAAGGCAGCGCTCAACAATCACATGTTGGCCCATAGCGGCGAAAAGCCGCACGCGTGCAACGTTTGTGAGAAAACGTACAAGAGAAAATCAGAATTAATTAGGCATACTATGGTTCACACCGGCGAGAGACCGTACGAGTGTAAGGAATGTTTGATGACTTTTCGTGAAAAAGCCAAATTAAATTCCCACATGCTGGTGCACACGGGAGAAAAGCCGCACGAGTGTCACATTTGTCATAAAGCGTGCGCACGGAAATCAGATTTAAATAGCCACATGTTGCTGCACACCGGTGGTCAATACGACTGCAAGGTCTGCGATAAGATTTTCACCAGGAAGTCGGATCTGAATAGACACACTCTGATACACACCGGTGAGAAGCCGTTTGCGTGCGATCTGTGCGATATGGCATTCAGGGAAAAAACCAGATTGAACTCTCATATGATCATACATACGGGCGACAAGCGGCATGCCTGCCACATTTGCAGCAAAAGCTTCAAGGAGAAATCGTCGTTGAGGAAACACATGTTAACCCACACCGGTGACAGACCGTACGAATGCTATGTGTGTCACAAAGCCTTCACGCAGAAGACTACGCTAACCAGCCACATTCTGGTTCACGCCGGTGAGAGACCTTTCGAGTGTAGTTCTTGTCAGAAAATATTTAAAGACAAAGCAGCGTTGAAAAAACACTTGTCGATGCACGTTAACGAGAAAACTCATGAATGTCTTATCTGTATGAAAAAGTTCGCTCATAAGACGGCATTAAATAATCACTTGTCCACGAGCCACATATCCTAACTACACGGATCTAGTCTATTACAGCTTTCTGTTTCTTTACATTGAGCACCGTATGTTTGTAGTTGTATAGCATATTTCCAATAATTATATCCTACCTATATCTGTTTTATATGCCAATAGGTGCGAAAGTCGTATTTTTTCCTGTGTGTATGAAGATAATAAATTAATTTCTAAGTAATAACTGCCAGTCACTTTACGCTCCTACCTAAGGACGAATGAAACCATTAAAACGCTTATATTTCTTACATTCCATCTTGAAACTAATATTGTTAGATCTATAAATCTATAAAAATCAATAAATACACAATACGTCGTTGATAAAAGAAACAGAAAGTATAATTTATGTTATTCCGCTAAATTGAAAATGATAACGGACGCATAAAAATAATGGGTAATAAGCCACTGCATAACGTTTATTTAATCCATGTATACGAGAGAATTATATTGGTAGTAATTCTGTAATTTTTAGCAATTGTGAGCTAGATATAGTCAATCATACCTGAAATAGTATGACAAGATTCTATAATTTTATATAAATAATACTGTATGTCGAGTTGAACAATTGCGAAATCAACAAATTAAAATTAACTAAACATAGGGTTATGATGCGTCAAACATGTTGGTGGCCATTTACAATTTATATTTTGAATTTAAGTTATCATCACAGATTTTTCGATTAACATTACAAAGTCTATATATATATATATATATATGTATGTATATATATTGATTTTGTAATGTCAATCGAAAAATCTGTCGTGAAATCTAATTTAGCAATTTTTTATTTTTCAAAATACGATGTCACCTATGCATATAGCCAGAGAAAGAAAATTTCATACATCGGAACCAGACCATTACTTCTAAGCCGTGTTTTTAAACAAACACATCTGGTTTCATGTCATATCCAATATTGCCGCGACTATCTACAATTGTCTCAATTTTCCCTCCCTCGATTATTATATTAACTTTTGTCCATACCTCTATTTAGCGCATTACTCCAATGGGCTCTTTTCCAGACCTAAATTATACATAAATACATGTATAAAAAAAAGTTGTAAGTTCCCAAACTGTCATATTAAACATAGCATTATGCATAGCATAAAATAACAAATAAGGTAAAATTTAATGTAAATGTTAGGATATATTTGAATCCCGAAAGCCTTATGAGATCTACCTAGATGATCATCTCTAATTAACGACTCAATGTTATTTGGTAGACTATAGCAATAAGTGTTATCCAAGATCAGCGATATCTTAGAATATTTTGAATCATGACGTGTGAAAAGTAGAAATAAGTACATACATATACAAATAATTGTTGCGATTTGCGTGTACAAAAATGATGTTTTATCAACTAAATTGCTTTATCTCGATATGTGATACGAACTTGGTAAACTAAACGATTAATGAATATCATAATAGCTGCCCTGTTGAAAGAAACCAGGTGGGAATCCACATAGGAAAGGTCTATATGGAATCCCATGTTTGCATTAATTTATAGAATCTATAATATCTGATAATGATAGTTTCTGCGATATACCTATCTGCGATTTTGCGCCAAAATCTGAAGTCCTAAGTAGGAACCCCTGTAAATTCCTACATAAATTTTCACAAACCATGTGGATTCCTATATGGATTTTTATTATTCTATATGGATTCACATGACTTCCTAGTGGATTTTCATGGCAATCCACCTGGAAATTTTCAACAGGATGTTTATCAATAATTTAATAGTAGTTTCAATGTATATGTGGTATTCCAAATTATTTTCATGCTAGTATGTAATATCATTGGCTGCAAAATTACCTGGACGAGTTGTCTCTCTGAATTATATTCTAAATTATTCGATTTGATATAGTTTTAACGAGATTAAAGCTACATCAATTGTTATTAACTTGTTACTAACAAGTCAGCTTATCCAATTTACATATTTGAACCAATAATATCAATATAAACGAAATTAACACGGTAATCTTCATGATTCTTATAGCACAATGGACTCGCAATGGAAAGCCTTAACGAAGACAGCTGACCCTATGCATTCAAGATATCCTTTTATATAATTCTCAGCGAGTTATGATTATATTTGCACTGTAAAAAATATCTGATTAATAATTCGTTTGCATGTACCGGGTGGACGGTATGGATCGTCTTTCAGAATGTTCTTTTGGAATGTTAGAGATTAATGTTACCATCTATGTGTGCGAGATGGAATTAAATTCTCCATTTATATATTTGTATAAATTAGTTAAGATATGTTTCGATTGAAGCAATTTTATTACAAAGACGAAAGTATTATAATATCGATGTATTTTTTAACGGACCATCCTATAACGACTTATCGTGCTGAGAGCTTTCGAACGCTGCAATTCGATGTGGCCAATTTATCGATCACATAACAGATAAATAGCGTTTGCAACGTAAATAAACACGCATATAGTTCTAGGATGCTTGTTTACTTTCTATTAATCAATCGAAATAAGCGTACTGATGAATAGTGTACATACAAGGTAAAAATTCTATTTGTCCACGGTCGTATTATGATCGCATTGATTAAATGAAATACGTGTAATAAATATAAAATTTTTACATATAAAGCATATAAGGAAACTAAGCGTTTCAAGTATTAAGTACAACAATTGGTAGCGTCAACTAAATGTATATTATATTTTGCAATTATGTCATCATCTGCATGTATTCAGTTCCGCTTAATATTCATCTTAGTGAAATGTTCGTCGAAATTTGAATTAACCCTTTACGTCGACAGGATGATTTCCTGATCCGCCTGTAACATAACAACATAATCTCTTACACACATACTTTATTGAATATTATGTTCATAATATCTTTCAGTAAAGAGATGTCGAAAAATGTGAAGAGAATTAAATTTCGATTTAAACAAATAATTACATACACAAAGTTCATTATATTTTATAACTAATATTTTTTAACACAACTACCTTTTAAATAGTTACGTTTAATGAAATATTTCTTGGATGGAAACTTACTTCCGGCACTGCTTCCGGCAAAGGCAGAAGCACCACTGGAAGCCCAGGAATTGGGTCTACCTTGATTTTGTGCACCACTGGAAGACCAACTTCCGCTGTTAGTTTGATCAAAATTACCGCCATGTCCTAAACATACAAAGTTGTACAATATATTTGATTATTATACATATTACGTGTAAACCGATTACATATTTATATATATAAACCGATATTACTTTAATAGATACGTATACACAAACATTTATTTATTAAACGTTCTGGAAATATTCGCGTATTCTTTTGAAATAAAAAATTACTATTAAACGTTTTCAAAAAATAAAATTTTACGGGTGGAATTGTTGATAATATACTCGACGAAATTGTGATATTTTATTTTAAAGAGAATTAAATATTTTTTTCTGTGTATAGAATATTCTGTATATATTATTATAAAATATAAATATCGTGCGTATATATATATATATTAAATTACAATTTTGTGTGATTTTTCGATTGTTTTATAGCAGATAAGTATACTGCAGAAACTATCATTGTTAGATATTATAGATTCTATAAATTAATTACACTAGCATAGGTCGTGTAATGACTTTCATAGTCAAAGAACGAAAACAGATACTTGGAGCTAGCGCTTACTTTTAATTAAGACGCTGCTGCCTTTGATTTATGCATTATTATACAGTAGCATTATTATACTGCATCAATTACACATTTTTCTAATACTTCTTGTATAATTACATACAGTTGATCTTGAAATATTTTTCATTGTGAGTCTTTTATTTTACATGTACGTAGGGTGTTTGATAAGTCAGTGAGTTTGATAAGAGATGGCGCTCAGAATGCAAGTTTGATATTATTTATGACATTTGCCATTTTTTGTAGGCATACTCATATCTTAAAGTAATTACGGCACTTATGTATGTGCAACCATTTTGAAAATAGGGGGCCAGAGCGGTATTCATAGGTATCATTGTTATGTTTAAATTTTATAATTTCATCAATATTATCTCAAAAATATTATGGGAATTATATAGAAACCTTGGTGCAACGTTATTTGCAACGTTATGATACTCCCATTTCAATATTATCGAAATTTCCAAATTAGTGTTAAAGTTTGTTCATAATGATGTTGCATACAACACTAAATATGACAAATTTTAAAACATTACATGTTATTGAATATCGTTGTAATAACATCGCACTAATGATTTTTTACTTACTGGGAATGAGTTGATACGAGTATGTGCGAGAATATCTACATCTATTGTTGAAACACTTTTATAAGGTACGAACCTCCTGTACCGGACGAAGAAAAGGATTTAGCGTTGGCAAAACTGGAACTGGAGGCTTGAGCGCTGCTAAAAGATCCAGCGTAAGTTCCAACATGAGCACCGGATCCTGCCAAATGATTTCCTGCTGATCCGGGATGACTTGCACCAATATTAAATCCGTCTCCATAATTGTTGGATACCGGACCGGTTCCAGAATTTCCGGGTTCACCGGGGCCACTGTTAACACTTCCTATACCGGCTCCAATATTTCCACTGATTCCTCTATGTATTCCTCCCGGATGTTTACCACCTTTCGTAGCTGTATAGCTTCCGCTACCGGGTGTTCCACAACCAAAAAGACCAAGTTTACACTGTAATGGGCTAGTACTCTGGCGATTACTTCCTGCAGGATAAGGTATATTCCCGCTTTGCGGGGAAGAAACTTCTCCAGAATAAAAATCACTTTTTACATCTCCATTACCAGCAGTTCCTGATCCAGGAAATCCGGCAGGTTGTCCACCATATGATGGACCATTTGAGCCATTGCTTTTACTCCCAGGGACTGCATTAAAAGGATTATTTCCCTCGGTTTTCCTTCCTCCGAGCGAAATCGCTTCTTCATCATTATTGACTTGAATATCTCCTCTTCTCTTGTTATCATTCAGAAAAGGATTTCCTTCAAATGACTTAGTATTTTCTTGATTAAGGGGAATTACATTTCTGTCATTGTTTGCGTTAATGCCGCCAGGCTTAGGAATACTCTGACTGGAATCCAAGAACAGATTTCCCTTGCCAATTGATTTAGGTGTAGTTCCACTCCAGGGACGTGAAACATCACTTGGAATACCGCCTAAAAAGTGAATAATACAAAATATAGTCAGATGTACACATATATATATTTTTAACATGTTAAAAAAAAAATATATAAGGTATATCCCTGTTTTTATACACCATATATATGTATATATATATATACATATTTTTACATTTAATTTATATACATACATTATATATATATATAATATATATATACATTATATATATAATATATATATACATTATATANATATATATATATTATATATATATTATATATATTATATATATATTATATATTATATATATATATATATATATGTACTCGAGAGCGTCTCGAGCGTAAGGATCCCGGAGACTCGGTCGCCTTTTCCCTTCGCCGGTCGCACAATCGTCGTAGAATTATTGTCGGGATTGCATTGGAGATTGTATATTGAGCCGTGTCAGGAGCTCGTAAAGTTGTTCGTGGAAACTGCTTCTGGCGAGGAGCTAGATCGGACTGTGCGGGATCGGCCGGAAGCAGTAACCACTGTCGGGGAAGACCCGGCTGGCGCTCAACGGAAAACCCGGCGAGATTCGCGTAACGACGCCGGGCAAGAGAGCTTTTTCGTTAACATGACGCGCGTATTATAGACGCCGTTGAGCTCAGATCCGCCGCATAAAGCATCTCGCGGAACATCTCAGGCGAGAGATCGCTCTCTTTTGATCGCGTTACGGAATCTCCCGTGGTATTGAATTTAGTTGCCTGTACTTGAAGGACACAGGCTAACTAACGAGTTATTTCAATGTCACACCGTATAGTCGATTATCAGTAGGATTGCGTAATTATCGGCCTTGAAGTCCACTCGGATTAAAGTGTTGTTATTTTACTGTTAATCGATTTCTAAATTATTACCCCTCTCGGCTCCTCTCCGACGTGTCCGCGGAATCGAGGAAGAACGTGTAAGAACCACGACGCTCTACCACGAAGAATAGCGAAGGATTCGACTCACCATTTAGAGAAATAAAACTGAGCTAGCTGAGGTGGGTCCGTTGCCGCGCGAATGCGGGAGCGAAGGAGTTCCGCAACCGACGCGGACGCGAATTGTGGTGACAATATATATATATATATAAATTTTGGACTTTGAAAGATATCATACAAAAAAAATATGTTTCAGAAATGTTTTTCATAAAACAACAAAAAATGGCATCAATTTAAAGAAGGATATCAGTAGAAAATGCAGAAAATATTCAACATTTGTCTCTTATTTGCTTTTCTATTTTTAATTAATTAGATTAAAAAATCTTGAGAGCTTTGATATATATTTATATAACAAATTTAATAAAGATATTATAACAAATTTATAACAAAGATATTATAACAAATTTAATAAAGAAATATAAATGTAATGAAAATGATACTTCTTAAACATCAGTGTTTACTACAAACGTACCTACAGATCTATGCAAAAATGGATTTGCGGAATTCCAGCGATCAGGACCTCCTGGTGTTACATCTCGGTCACCTTAAATTCAAATTAAATTAATAATCGAGAAAATTGCTAATTAAAAATTTTAAATATTAATTAAAAAATTATATTATATTTAAATTTTAGAAAATTTTATTATATTTAAAATTAAGACAAACAAATTATTACGAATACATGTCACGTTTATTATAAAGATACTACTGTGAACACACATTATCAATACTACTTTTATTACCTTGATTACGTGAATTGTCTCCAGTTTCACATGCAGGGTTATAAATTTCAGGGTAAACTTGACTACCAATACTAGGAAGTGAATTTGGTTTGTATGTATTTGAGATATTTGGAATATTGCTATCGCCAAATCCAACGGGATAGTAGGTTTTATTAACACCGCTGGGCCCGCTTTTTTCTCCACATGGTCCATGTATCGCCGATACATTGTCATCTCCTTCACTGCAATCGCTGCCGTAATTACAGTTCTCTCTACAATTTTTACTTCCGCTGGATGGAATAGTAGGACCTTCGCAGCTTCCACTTTTGCATCCAGACCCGCTTCCGTGTTCAACTTGTGTACCTGGCCAAAATCCACTTCCTTTTTGTTGAGTAGGCCAAGTATTACTTCCACCTATGGGAAGTCTTCCAGGTGAGGTTCCAATTTCGGGATGACTGCCCGGCGTAGTTGTACTTCCGCGCCCAGATTGTCTGCTAGGCCAAATTCCGCTTCCAAGATGACTAGGCGTAATATTATTTTCTGGTTGTTTTTCAGACCAAGGTGCATTTCCGCTGCTAGATTGTGTGTTAGGCCTGGCTTCACTTCCGCTTCCGGGTTGTTTTTCAGGCCAAGTTTCTCTTTCACCTGCGGTAGGTAGCTTGCTAGGCCAAACGCCAGTTCCGACATCAGGCTGCGCACCATAAGGACCGATTCCATAAGTAGGTTTGATATTTTCAGAAGGACCCTTAATACCAGGATAACTTAAAATTCCCGTATGGGATACCGATGGTGTTCTATGATTAGATGTGGTCCTTGTTATATCAGGAGTATTATATGTTCCAGGAATATTATATGCTCCAGGCGTATTGTATGTTCCAAAAGATGTGCCAAACGCATTTGCATTAGCGCTTGCAATTGCACTACTACTTGCAGCGTTGAAATTGTTTGGTTTCGCTCCTCCGTAAGGACTACCGGACGAATCTGGCGTGCTCACGTGGCCAAATGGAGTTTTAGTTGTCCCGAACGCAATATTTGACACTGGAAATCCAGCGTGAGGTTGTGCTGTTCTCGAACCGGGCCAAGTACTACTTCCGCTTCCAATATGACCAGAACTTGGCCAAGAACTAGCAGTAATAGTTCCACTAGTAGATGGATATTCTTTCTGCTTAAAATTGTCAGGTACTCCGCTATAAGACGTGCTTCCAAAATTAGGTTTTACGCTCGCTCCAGCATGAACGCTGCTAGTACCTGGGGCGCGCAAAATTATATCACGTTATTAAAGAAAATGTATAAACTAGTGGTGGGCGATCTCGATGCGATTTTCAGGAAATCGATTTTTTTTATCATTATAACTATTGCGAATTTTGCAAAATGATACACGACTTTTCTGCTCAGTTTCACTCGTTCTACGTTCCCATGCACTCCATGGGAACCGAGATTAGTTTGGGACATCCTGTATATATACGTTGTGACGATGCAAATTTTCGCTCGTAACTCAGGCCGTAGCTTGGCCGAGGAGGAGCCGGAGGTTCGCGCCTTCTTGTAAGAGAAGGTGACCGAGTTTACAGATTTTTGGTTTCACGCGCCGTTTGCGCAAAAGCCATGCGGTGACAAAATATATAATATAATAAAAAATAGTTTTTTATCTTCATAAGCGAGTACCTGCTGTTTCAAATTGCCCGTAAGGTCTGTTTTGATTTCCACCTGGACCTCCAGGATTATTTAAAGGAAATGTATTACCTCCTCCGTATGGCGCCCCGGGAGAAATATTGCCCGGAAATTCATTACTTTTTCCAAAAGCAGTGTCGAGTGGTATCGGACTTACTTTTACAGGACCTTGTTTTCCTAATATGATATTAATGCAAAATAATATGAAGTTTTTTTATATAAATTACGTTATTTTTCTATAATCGCATATAAATTATTATATAAATAATAGTTATATATATATAATCGATTAAAAATATATGCAAAAATATCGTTTTGCTTTTCTGTAAGAATGTTATTACACTTACCTAGACTACAAGTTGTTTCAGGTCGAGTACAATTAAGTGAACCAAAAGACGTAGTTCCTTGACTCGGATTCCAACTTGACCCAGGTTTGTCGTCGGATCCAATATTCCGATTTTGCCCAGGTTTCGGTGTTGTTCCGGAGATTTCAACAAATACGTTATCATGTCTAGTACTCCAAGGTTTTTGCGTAGAAGGAGTTCCTGCCGAAGTATCATATCCAGGTTTCCAGTTTGATCCTGGTTTCGGTGTGGTCCCGAAACTTCCAATAGGTTTATCACCATGATCAGCATTCCAACTTGGTACAGGATTCTGTGAGGAAGGGACTCTTGAAGTTCCAAATCCTGTATTCCAACTTGATCCAGGTTTCGACGTGGTCCCGAAACTCCCGACAGGTGTGTTACCATGGTCTCCGTTCCAATTTGACGCAGGTTTATGCGAGAAAGAATATCCCGTTGTTGGAATACTACCAAATCCAGTGTTCCATCCTTGTTCAGGTTGCAGTGTCGTGCCATAGCTACCAACAGGCGTACCATCGTGTGCACTATTCCAAGGTGTTTCAGGTTTCTGGGAAGCAAGAAATCCACTACCTGGAGTAACGGTGTTCCAGTTTGTTCCAGATTTCGGCGTGGTTCCATAACTTCCAACAGGCTTCTGCGGGGAAAAAAATCCTGTCGCCGGTGGAGTACTTCCGAGTCCAGTACTCCATATTGGGCTTGGTGTCGTTCCGAACGTGTCGCCATGTCCGCCGCCCCAAGCAGGTTTTGGCGTGGAGCCAGAACTAACCGATGTTGTTTCTCTGTTCCAGCCTGTTCCTGGCCCATAACTCGGTATTGTCACAAAATTATGTGCGGTTACGCCGCCGTATCCTGGCTTTGACGTACTGGTAAACGGAGTGTTCCAGCTAGATCCAAGATTCGGTGTCGATCCATAATTACCGGTTGATCCTGCGTGTCCGGTACTCACCGGGAAATTGGTAACCTTAAAAGGACCATCGGGTTTACTTCCTTTAATTCCTCCTTTAACATCGTCGCCATATATAGGTCCTGTTTTATGTACTCCAGGTGGATTCGGTCCAAATGTGTGTCCTCTAGGTCCATTTCCACCATGATGATGTGTTTTATCGGGTTTATATTGGCCATCATCACCGTCGTCGCATTCGTCTTCATTGTTCTCATCCCTTCCCTCTTCTGTCTCATCTCGCTCCCAGTAGTCGTCATTTTCCCATTTGCATTTAGAGCAGTCATCACCATCCTTATTATGGTCATGACCTTCGCTTTTCGTTCCACGATGATGACTGAGAGATTTTACTCCACGATTAGCGTCGCTGTCGTGAGGGAAATTAATATTGTCATAGTTACGAATTTCTCTATGTCTTTCGTTGACTCCAGGAGAACTTCCTGTTCCTGCAAATGCACCTGTAAACGCATTGGCGCCATTTAATGCAGATGCGCCGGCAGTACCGGCTGATGCCACGGCTCCAGCATACGCATTGGATGATGCACTGCCTGCAGCACATAAAAATATGTTTCTTTGTTATTATTATATCTTGGTAGAACGCCATCGCAAGTTACGACATCAAGATTTATTTTTATTACATGATGCGATGAATAAAATATAATTATATCGCGAGAAATAAATGAAAAGGAAGATATGCGATTTCAAGCGATTTGGGGAACAGGTAGAAAATGTTGGATATTTTTTTATTTTTTCAATAAAACATAAATGAATTTAAATAGTATTTCTCAATGGTTAAGAATAATATTCCTTAATTTAAATATTTCTAAACTGAGAAAAATATCGTATTTTCCTAAAATTTGAAATCTCGATTTTTCCGCCAATAAGTCATAAATTTGTAATAACTCGTTTCTAACAGAAAATATCTTTGCGAATAAAAAATCACGCTTTCCTTCGTAGATAGACGAACAATCCTATATGCAGGATGTCTGTTGCAAGCCATGTCATTCATTATATACTTGTAATTTATGCCAATGTGGATAAAGAAATTCTCTACCATTTTGTAAACACACGAAATTTCAAATTATTAAGTATTGAAAATAGCCATATATACAGGCTTCTTTAATTAATAACTCAAAAATTTGCTTGTTATTTGCAAAATAATAAAAGATTTTCTTGTTCAAAATGACCCAATCTATCTTAACACATTAAGGGCGGGAGTCGTAGTACTACGATTTATCTCGACTGCGGCTTAAAGGCGGGAGTCGTAGTAATACGATTTAGCTCGACTGCGGCTTAAAGGCGGGAGTCGTAGTAATACGATTTAGCTCGACTGTACCTTAAAGTTTTTATGATCACACAAAATATCGCCCGCTCTAGGCCGAAAAACGAGGCGGGCGGCCGCCGCGCTACCTAGCATACTTTCGTCGAGATTGCCCGCCGTTAATGTGTTAAGTGTATAATAGCTATTGTATCTAACGACATGTTCAAAGTTCGAGGTTCCATGTTCAATATTGCTATCTGTCAGACACAGCTGTCATATACTTGTAGATTAGGCCTCTTTGAATAAGAATGTTCTTTATCATTTTGCAAATTTTTAAGTTATTAATTAAAAAAGCCTATACATGAGGATTTTTAATAATTAATAGCTTGAAATTTTATAGTTTGCAAAACAGCACAATACTTTTTTGTTCACATTAACTTAAGCTATAAATATTTGACAGATGGCTCTGCTTGCGTCAAACACTCTGTATAATCATGACGCGATGCAGAGAAGGCCTCTGCCATATAAGATAAAGATGATTTCACTGGCATGCACACATAAAAAGAAATATTTATACGTACTAAAAGCGTCACTGCTGCCTGCATTGTTGGTTGCACGTGCATCTGAGAAATTAAAATAATATATAAATTTGGAATATTTTACAAACAATAATTGTTAAGCATATAAACAAAGCGCAAATTAAACTTTGGATAAAGCACTTGTTTTCGAAAAAAATAACAGTTGTATGTCGCGTGAATTGAATCGATTGTCAAACGTATTTTTGGAAATCACAAAATCCCAGGTAGCCAAATCTGCGCAAGTAGATTCCAAGTAGAGTCTGCTATAAATTTTTGATGGCAGAGAGGCAACAAATCTGACACAGAATCTGTTCTACCCGACGATATTTTCAAATTGCCACCAGAAATTTGACAAAACCTGCTCACATGCTATGCCAGCAGATTGACGGCAGATTGATGACAGAAATCGAACATACTTTACTAAACGCAGTTTGGTGACAGGATCTAGTCGGTTTCTGCGCCAATCTGCCGGTAAATCATGGCAACAGGTTCTGTCGATAGAACACGAGCTTAATGCAGACACATGGATCTATAGACAGGTCGAATTTGTCGCCAATCTGTCGGCACACTGCTAACGGATTGTTTACCGGGATATTTTCATATATTTATATATTTCTTTAAACACAAACAGAAAGAAACATAAATAAAATATCCGTTAAAGATGTTAATTAGTATTTAAATAAAAATAATAAGAATCTTAAGAACAGAAATTCCTTTCTCAAAGAAAAGAAAAATGTGTTTACAATAAACATATTTATTTCTAAAGTATAACTCGGACTTTCGTTTTCTACATGCAATTCTTTGAATAAAATTAAAAGGCATTTTATATATGTAATATTAAACATACGAGTAATCAATTCCTCCATGTAGTCGTAATAGTTTACGTGTAAAAATGTATTTTCATTTTTAGAATATACAAATCGTTCAGTTTCTCACGGATGTAATCACTCGAATGGTATTAAAATTAACTTTACGACGCGAAACTACCTGAGCTGATGAAGAAAGAGCACATGACAGAAATCTGCAGAAAACATTTCAAGATGTCACTCAACATTTCGATTGGACAGGAAACGAACGCGTAAGAGTTGCTTTGCCGATTGCTCTTCGTATACTGCGGCACCGGTTATCGATCCTTTGCCAGGAGGATTCTAATCGGCAGCTTATATATACACACACACATATATATATATATATATATACATATATATATATACAAGGATACCCCCAGCAGTGAAAGGAATCTAAATGCCGCAAGCGATCATCGAAGGTAGCATCATCGGCTACATGCGAGTTAATATACATTGTCGAACGGCATTGAGTAATTATTATTTCGCGCTATTGCTAGTAACAAGCGTACTTGTGTGATATAATAGAAACAGCACAACTGGTTTATGAAACAATCCGCTACGGTGAAGATGACTGCGTCATCGTTCCTTAGGAGTTTCCCCGCCCGAGACATCAATATTCGTCACGTTTGTTGAGCATCCTGAATGGTATGCCGTGAGCAAATAAGCTAAATCCGTGTCTCTCATGCGTTTTCGAACACTCGAAGTCGTCAATCTTTCTTTGATTTGCCCTTGCAAATGATAATTCGCGTAAAGATAAAAATGATTATAGTGTCATGATCGTTATAAATTATGAAGCCACATTTGTTTGTATATAAATTGCGGTTGTAATTTTCGTTCAAGAGATATCATTAATTAGTATGCACGTACTAATCTTCCAAGTTTGTTCTAACGGATTCCAATGGCATTCTTGCAACCCAGATGATGATTGTAAAATTGATTTTTTAAATATAACTTTTATTTCGCGAATTTCGATCAGTGTCCACTTGTTGATATCATATCTATTTTTAAAAGTATATCGAAAAAGTCCTCTATTTCATAAATTATATGTATACCCTCTTTTGGAAATATACCTGTCCGATTGTTTGACCAGAATAGCGCGGATTGTAGTAGGTGTTTTGACAACAGTAGACTGGTTTTTCGGCGAATCATTTGCATCGGAATATGCCGGGATTCTTTTCGCATTGTGTGAACTTTGGTAATATGAATGTCGCAGAACTATGCGATTATTATGCGAATGTGTTAGAGAACAAAGCGAATCTACGATTCATTGTGTAATAACTCGTGACCATGTGCGTATTTTTAGAACGTACGTACCTATTGTAAAATATCACTTCTATTGTCCTCCAAATGCCAATATCCTGGATGTAAAATACGATCGTAATTAAGAAAATACAGGAAAAAAAAAACAGCGCAGATCTTACAACTGACTAACGTAGAAATCAACGAAGATGTTATCAGAATAAAGGAATCAATTTTCTTATTACCATACGCTACATCCATGTTAAGAAATTAATCGCATGACCAAGAAAATTCACAATAGCGGATATAGAATTATTTCAAACAAATTTGTTAGAATTTATCTGTTGAATTAAAGAAAATCAATATGAAATCTGCTACATGCCAAGTTCAGTTATTTAATGAAGTTTAATTTATATCATACAGTTGCGCCAGATAGTGAATAGAAGTTTATAGAGAATTCATTTGAATAAATACCTACAGAATTAGAAAAATGATATCTAAAGGATTCTTGAAGAATTAATCGCAATCAAATTTGTCCTGAAGTATTCTTCAAAATGTATTATAACGTAACTCAATACTTCGAGTATTTGAAAATTCGTAAGAAATTACTATCCAATGAACATCAATTAACAATAACATAACATCAATGTTATAATTCAACAACGTAACTGTTATATAACACATGCATTACATTGAATTGTTATATAACACATGCATTACATTGCATTTATATTGTTGAGCGGGAAGTTATAACATTGATGTTATATCCCGACAAAAAATATAACTGCTATATAACATAGAAGTAACATATAATATATCGGATGTTACCCTATTAACATTGATGTTAATCGCTTTTATACCTAATCCGTAACTTTGTTTCATAATTATAATACAGAGTGACCATTGGGATTGTGTCTAAAATAAACGATTATATTTTCCTTCTTTGATTTCGGCGGTTTAACTAATTAGGTTCCGGCACTTGAGGCCTGTCAATTTTATTCAAACCGGTTTATCAATATTAGAACGAACGCTTTAAGCATTGAAGAAAAATTAATGTTTCATATCTAGTGCTTCTACAATAGAGGCAAAAATTATACAGCGGCGGTATCGTGGATTCCGTACTAAATATGGATAATTTCAGTTTACTTCTTCAAGATGAGGAATAACTCGGGATCAACCTGTAATCTCGGGTCGCATCTCATTTTAAAGAAATATACTTTTATTATATCATGAATATACGCATTTACGCATATACTTCCATTATAATATTTTAAGCCCATATTAGATTACGGATTGGGAATTGAGATTAAATTAAATTTAGCCAATCAATGCAAAATTAACTGAACTCAAGTTTAATGAAATTTAGTGAACTTTGCATTAATTAGTTAAATTTCAATTCAATCTCAATCTCCAATCCGTAGTCTGATACGGGCTTTAATAACTATAATAAATGCTATCGTATATTTACGCAAACTTGTTTATGTCATCGCTGTTCTTCGCTTAACCCTTTGCTATATTCATATTCCTATCCCGACGCAGAGCTCTCAACATCCCAGGTAGCGCTGATGAATGCAGGTGGACCTAAAATAAGAGAGTAAACATCATCCTTAATGACTTCTGCCCGCAGGATGCGGCAATGCTTGTCGCGCGGCAGAAGTTGGCACAGTAGCCAATCAACGTGCCGTGTTTCGGTGAGAACTAGAAATTTATTGGCTACCGCTCAAACTTCCGTCGCACGGTAAACGTTATCGCGTCCTGTGAGCAGAAGCCATAATATCCTAGTGGGAATAGGGACATTACATGTTATATATGTTTCCGAACGCAACTCTTGTACATTTATTATATTAGTGCAGCCAGTTCAGCTAAAAAGAACAGACCGAAAGTTGAATCGATTGATTGACGCCACGACGCGCTTCATGGTCGCCATTCGCGTACAGTGGATCTTGAAAGTTTAGAGTGTTAAAGGTAGTGATACCGTTTTTCGTAGTAAATTTCATTTGGCTTTGTTTTAGATTTCGGCGAGAAGATATTGTTATTTGTTAGTGAATTTGTTAAATCGTCTTTTTGTATTGTATACTTCTTTATCGAGTGCAACAAATATATTCCAAGCTATGTGTGAAACTTGGTCTTTTCTGGACACACGTTTGTCAATATGTAGATTTAATTTCAAGAGATTTTTCTTATGAATATTATATAAATTTTACTATTACTTCAACTTCATAATCTACAAGATTCATTTGATGTTCTTTATGCACCAAAAATATGGCTTCATACTTGAACATACTTGACATAATCATCTGTAACTCTTAAAATTAGAAGTAATTTTCTGTTATAATGGTGGAAACGTTATTCTTGATATATGCTTATATTAAAGAAATTTATAATTATTGATCAATTATTACAATTTGAAGTATCCTGAAAAACTATTGATTCACATACTGATCACAGCACCTAATTTGTAATGTACATGATGTACATAATGTTAGATTGAATATATTAAGTTATATGTTTTAATCAATTATTTCTTTATATTTCAGTTATAAACATTTAATATTTTATAAAGATGGCAGACTCCGACGATGAATATGATAGGAAAAGACGTGACAAGTTTAGAGGTGAAAGAACAGAATCTTATTCACGAGAAGGACGTAGGGATGATCGTAGGCGTGATGATTGGGTAGATAGGTATAATTCACTTCAAATCATCTATACTGTTTTCTACATATATTTTTTGTTTTCTACATATATATTTTTTATATAATAAATGAAATTCTTACTCTGTTCTCTTGATGGTGTATAATCTGTTTAAAGAAATTATTATTATATATAGAGACGTATTTTTTAAATATTATTATAGTTATACTAATAAAGAGAGTGATTTTTATAGAGATTGGTCTAGTCGTCCTAGACAGCGTCCTGATTATCGAGATTATCGAGGTGGAGGCAGTGGAGGACGTGATCGTTATAGTCCTGCAAGGTCTCAAGAAATGGCACCGCCTATGAAACGAATGCGATTTGACTGGGATGACAGACCGCGATATGGACACGATTATTATGGTGGTCGAAATGATGGTGGCAGTGGTGGAGGTGGTGGTGGTGGTGGTGGTGGTGGAGGAGGTGGTGGTGGTGGAGGAGGAGGAGGAGGAGGAGGCAGCGGGGGTGGTGCAAGTTCTTGGAGTCCAGATCATTATCCACCTCCTCACCATAGTAACCATCACTATGGTAACCACAGTAACAGTAGCAGGTTCGTTTGTTCTATCATGTCTGAATGTTTTTGCTTCTCCAAATTTTATTGGACCAGAATAAGTAATAAATAATGAGGAGAACAGGATTTATAAGAATTCCACTGAAACGGAGTCGTTTAACTCCAAGATTATTAGCTAAATTAAGGTAGTTTCACGTATAATACTTTTATTAAAAGATGTACCATTGCTATTTATTTTTTAAAAATCATTTCTTACAAGCATATGAATAAGATATATTGTAGCTTAATAGTTAAAACTTAATACATAAAATACAAATAAAAACTTGGTAATTATATAATATGTTAAACAACTTAAAATGGTCTATGTTTTATATTACACATATATTCAATTAATAGTACAAGTTGAGAGAAGTTATTTTATAAGAGTAAATATAAAATATAAATAGTATAAGTAATATTAAAGTATTAATACAAAATAAATATAAAACATAAATATAATTATAATTTGTTTTCAGTCGAGAAGTAGCTGGAAATTTCAGTAATTCAAATGTCGAGACCCAGCCACCAATGATGTCATTCAAAGCATTCCTTGGCACCCAAGAAGACACTATTACTGATGAAGAGGCTATTAAACGGTACAATGAGTACAAGTCGGAATTTAGGAGACAGCAGATGAATGAATTCTTCGTCGCCCATAAGGACGAAGAATGGTATATTAATTTTTATATTTTTCTCTCATATATATACATTTTTTGAGGGGGGTTTTGTTTGTTTTTACGTTATAGGATTCGAATCAATTCATCACAGCATTTCCAATGGAAAATTAACTTAATTTCTATAGTAGCTAAATTTTCCTTACTTTTAAATAAATAAACAATATTTTTAATATTGCCAACTTAATGCAAAAATTGATTTTTCTTACCATTTTTTTTCATTGATTTACTATCCATTGAAGAGATCGACAAATTAGTAGAGATCAAAATAGCCGCTGTAAGATTTGTCGGTCATACAGAATTCTATTTGTGCATGTACGTGTTTAACTACATGCCTGGAGAAAGTAGAAGATGGTTGATAATTTTTGCTACATTGCAGACATACGATGTTGTAGCTAATTCCAAACAATATGACCAGTTCTGTCTATTCCTACAGCATATCGCCGCCATCACCTTATACCTTGGGCACTGGTCATCTCGCTCGTTTATTTTTTCATGCAATATTTTATGCATTTCGCGTTTCGCGCATCGCTGAAGACACGAGGTGCCTGTTAGGTAGCTAAATAAATTGCGAGCTGGGCGCGCAAAGCCCAAATATGCTCGCGTATAGGCCGCGTTCTAAACCCGTTATTTATTTTCACATTTGAGTACTTTACAATAAGATTCTGTGTCGACGAGAAAACCAAATGCGAGTAGAAATATGACTACAGGTGAGACCTCATATTGTAACTGACAATGTTGATATCTCGTTTAAGATATATTCGCAACATATGTCGGATTACAAACCATAAGTAATAATTCGAATTTAACTAAAGCAATATTTCGATTTTGAATTTATTATAGTTGAAATTAATGACGACAGCTACGTAATAATTTGAAATCTTTTACTAATAATTCATTCTGTCATTTGATTATATATTTTCTTCCACATGCTCTACCAAGGCTACATTCCGAAACGTTCTTTTCAAGGAAAATTTTACTTTCAATGACTCGAAACTTGATGAGCATTTCCGATTGCTTTCTCTTCTGTAACTCAAAAGCCACCGAGTAAAATTTTCCTCGAAAAGAACGTTTTGGGATGTGGCCTAAGATAACTCTTGTCATTAAGTTATACCACAGGTATATTCCCATGTAGGAGTTATAATTGATTTAAAATAGGAGTTTTCAGTTTATGGGTATATATATATATGCGTATTTATGCATAATATGAAGAGGTAAATGTGATTCGAGTATTTGTTTTTGATTCTGTAATTTATCGAGAAGAATTGTTCTGGTTTAGATATTTCGTATATATATATATGTGTACGAAACACTTATTTAGAGAAAAAAGGCGTTGGTTTTATACGCGTTGCCTTTTTTAAATTACAGAATTTGCCGCATCACTGAGCTATACGTATGTGCATTTCAATTCAAGATTTATATAATATCGGTACCGATGAAATTACTAATTGTTTTGTGAGCGTTCGCTTATTGTGCTTTTTCTTGTTGATCGCCAGGTTCAAAATAAAATATCATCCTGAGGAGTCAGTGAAGAGGAAAGACGAACAAGTGTCAGCTCTTAAGGTAGATACTGTGTTAATATTTACGACGCATCTATTTTTGAATTTTTTTATACAATCGACAAATTTACTTAACATTGGTCACCGAACGAATCTCGATTTCCTTTTATCTTAGAAACGGGTGGAAGTTTTCCTGGAGATGTTAAAATTGGGCGAAATAGATAAGGTGTCTGTCGATGCTGATCAAGCTGATGTATTACTTCGCCTCTTGGATGCAGTAGTTATTAAACTGGAAGGGGGTACGGAGGAAGATTTGCAGATTTTGGATGTTAAGCCACCCAAATTGTTGATGACTAAAGATATCTCAAAGGAGAAAGAAGAGAACAAGAATAAACTTGTTGTAGAAAAGAAACATGAGAAGAGGTATTATAAAAAAATTATATATATTAGACGATAAGATATTAAAGTATAATATTCACTCTGTTATATTCCATAATATTATTTTTCTCTTTTCTTTATTTTAGTGATGAAAATAAAATAGATGATATACAGCAGAGTGAGAAAGGGTCGAAAGATTGTGAGAACATCAATATGGAAGTCGTCAATTCGGGAAAAGACGAAAACGCAATATCTGATTCTGCCAAAATGAAGGAAAACGACGAATATAAAGACGTCGAAGAGGTTGCTAATGACGACAAGTCACGTATGTAACTAATGTAATCTAAACATTTTACACAGAAATTCTTCACTCATATAAATTACAACCTATCTCATTGCAGCAGAAAAATCAGAAATGACGAGGAAACGAAAACGTACCGATAGCAATAGTAGCAGCAGCAGTAGTACCAGTAGTAGTTCTTCTGGTAGTGACAGCAATAAACCAGATACACCAAAACCAGAAATTCGTAAGTACAAGTAAAAAAAAATTGGTACTTTTTATGTATTTCATCCTGTTACCACTGTTATCTTTGTTTTGAAATAAATTACTATTATCATCAGCTGTTAATGAGAAAATGGAAGCCAATAATGAAGAAGTCGATGAAGGAAATACTAAAGAGGAGGATCAAGAAAGAAAGATGGAATTAGAAGCTACAGATAGCAAAAAGGCGATGATTGAACCAGAAGCAGTGATTGATTTGGCCAGTGAAGATAAAGAGAAGGAACCTAGAGCTTTGCACAAAACTAGTAGCATTTTTCTTCGTAATTTAGCGCCCACTATTACCAAGGCAGAAGTCGAAGCGGTTAGTTATGATATTTCATTTATTAATTAATATTTCAATAATTCCCCCTTACATTGAATAATTCACAGAATCTTTCCTTCATTTTAAGCATAACATTCATATTAACTATAATTTATCAGTATTTGCAATATTTCGTTATAGATGTGTAAACGGTTTCCCGGATTTTTACGCGTGGCTATAGCAGATCCACAACCGGAGAGGCGATGGTTCCGTCGTGGTTGGGTTTCGTTCGAGAGGCAAGTGAACATTAAGGAAATTTGTTGGAGTTTAAATAATATCCGAGTAAGTTTATTAGTTATTTTTAAAGAAATATCGCCAAAATGAAATATATCTTTAATCCATATATTTTTCTTATGCAGCTTCGCGATTGTGAATTGGGCGCTATAGTGAACAGAGACTTATCTCGACGTATTCGATCAGTAAATGGTTTAACCTCGCACAAACAGATCGTTAGGCATGATATTAAGTTGAGCGCTAAGATTGTTCATAATTTAGACAACAAGGTGGGTTTATGGAACGAAGAGAAGAAAAACGAAGGCGCGAAGCTAGATGACGATAAAGAAAACAAAACCGTCGAGAGTAATCATGAGATGGAGCAAGCCGTAAGCAAAATTTGTTGTATGTTACTATTTATTAAAAGTGATCAAATGATATCAAATTGCATGCATCACTTTAGGCTTTTGGATTGTCGTCGAAAAATCCAGTATTGAAAAATATAACGGACTATTTGATAGAAGAAGCATCAGCTGAAGAGGAAGAATTGCTGGGCATGTCGGGAGATCAAGAAGAAGGTCAATTGGGTGACGGAGATAGCTCAATTGAAAGAGATCCTGTTTTAATAAAGGTAAGTTAACTTACAACGCGGATTGTGATGACTAGAATATGATTTATCTTTTACACGATATTAACATTGTTTCTCTATGTAGGTGTTGGACAGATTAATATTATATCTGCGAGTCGTTCATTCCGTCGACTATTATAATCATTGCGAATATCCAAACGAGGATGAAATGCCAAACAGATGCGGCATAATGCACGTGAGAGGATCTCCGCCTACCGCTAAGATTGCAAGCGCCGAATTATCGGAATATTGTCGTAATTTTGAAAGTAAGATGTCTGCTTTTTTACAACCCGTTGCGACTTTATCTACCGAAGAGTTCGATAAATTAGGTGCGAAGAATGCCGAGGCGTATCCTTTTCTATGTACTACGAAAATATGCAGAATAATCAGTAACAATGATTTATATTTAAGAATTTTATATTAATTGTGGCTTATTGAACATTTGAATTGTAATACAATGAACTTTAGTCTTTTGACTTTATTATCACTTATTACTATATTTTTTATTAGTGATAGTCATATTTCAAAATTACCTTCCATTTAATGAAATATGTCATAAACCATATTTCCTTAATATAAAAACAGTGAAGTTGAAAAATTCGTACAAGCCAACACTCAAGAATTATCAAAGGATAAGTGGTTGTGTCCTCTTAGCGGGAAGAAATTCAAAGGGCCCGATTTCATTCGCAAACATATCTTTAACAAACATTCTGAAAAAGTTGCTGAAGTTAAAGCAGAAGCTGAATATTTTAATAATTATTTGAGAGATCCGAAGAGACCTCAACTTCCTGAACACCCTGGCAACAAGACCCCATTGAGAGATGGACCGCGCGAGAGTTTCCCGCCATATGGTTGTAGCTCGTAAGTACAGAAATTATAAGGAATTAGTCATATTTGACACATACACATACACACGCACGCACGCACGTATGCCCGCACATATCATTATTACGTATAAAATTATTTTCTCATTTCTCCAATATAAAATACAAAAGATTCTTTATGTAACACGCGTGGAATGCTTTCAACAATATTATAACACACACACACACACACACACACACACACACACACACACATGTATGTATGTATGTATGTATATACTATATATGTTCTATATGTTAATATTATATATATACATAATATTATACAACATATATAATATATATAATATATATAATATTATACAATATAAATATGTTTATTAACAGATTTGGAAGTTACGGCGGTGGATATGGCGGTAGCAGAGGTGGTTATGGTTCTAGCTACAGCGGTGGATTTGGCGGTGGTTTCGGCAATCCACGTCCCAATCGAGGCGGTTTTAATCGAGGCCGGTAAGCAATTTTTTTCTTTTATTTTGTTGCAGAATATCGATGAAGTTAAATACGTCCAGATACATGGTCGGTGAATTTATAAGGAAAGTTTATACAGGTGGTGCACAACTTTATTTTGATAAATAATGCGTTGATAAATTGTGCGTACGTAATTAACGTTAAGTCAAGTTTTAAGAAGCTCATGCTGCAAGTACATTCATGGCCCATTGGAGTTAATAGACTGAATATGGTGATACAATGTTTTACAGGGCAGCTCCGGATACTTCAAGACCTATTGTTAGTTATAATGACTTGGACCAGCCAGACATGGATATGTTCTAAGTTTTGTTGAAATGTACGCAAGTAATTTCCGTCGGATTTAGTAATGTCAAACATTCATGCTATTACAGATTCTGTGCTAACAGATTTATATCTGGATTATGTAACACACTGTTGATAAAAGAGATAAAATTAATATCGTTGAAAATGGTGTTACAAAATCAGCACAATTTTTTATCTCAATCATAAACGAACTAAATTCACTTATAGTAGGAGAAAAGATATCTATACGCACACCACGTATCTTTTTGGAATAACCTTACATTAAATATAAAAATTGTTGCTACAATGTGTTATTACCTATATGTCCACAATGACTGTTATATAACGGAAAATTAAAGCAATTTATATTTTATACTAAAAATTTAGCAATATTTCCTTCTTTGGTGTAAATTAAAAATAAAAATTTCCACGATTTTTCCACTTTTGGCATGAAAATATTTATTTATCTAGATTTAGATGCCCTAGATTTCCAGTTAGCTACAAAAGCAAACAAAAAAAACATCTTTATGTTGATCTTCATTTTATTGAAATAATTTCAGAATATCATAATGAAATCTTAAGACGATGCCAGTGCAATTTTTTGAATCCGAGGATCCGCCAACGTTGTAAATTTATAACAAAAATAAAAAATAAATCTATTTGTTATTAATAATATCTTATTTTATTTTATCCTATTTCCGTTTAAACCCTATGTCCGGTTGGTCATCGTATCACAATATCATGACGTTATATTAATTCTCAATGGCCAAATTGCATATGTAATGTACATAATAGTAACAGTAAAATAGTATATAAAAGTAATAAATTATTGCTAATAAAATATATATTTCAACAAGATTTGTTCAGTATATTATTGGCGAAGCTCTTAATATGAATTTGTTTCTTTCTCTTCGACAGAAGTAATAGAAGATATGTTTTAACTAAATATAGAAATCTTGCATGTACAGGAAGCCGAATACATTAATGTGATTATTTTATATAATATTGATGTTCTTCCATTTGTTCTAAATAAATTTTTAACATTCCAGTGGCGGTAGTAGTGACTTTCGACCAGTCATACATTATCGAGATCTCGATGCACCACGAGAACCGGACGAATTCCTATAAGATGATCAAGTGTGAGGAGTGGACTAGAGAACTAAGAACAATATGAGGATATAGTCATTTTACTTAAAACTGTTTAGAATTTAAACATTATTAGTGTGAAAATAATTACCATAAGTACGCAAATACATAATTGTGCACGAAATATAATGAAAGCTGTTATATATGTCTCACATACCAAATCGATTTCGTATATTTCTGAACAATAATTATATTCAAAGAAAGTACGCAACTATGCATTATGAAACAGTGAACTTTGCTTTTGTTTGTTGTAGTAATAGAATATGTATTGCGATATGTATAATTTACGGTATTCTTATAGATAGAAAAAGGTTACAAACCTAGATTACATAATTTCGTGTAATTATAACCATGTAATAATGATTATGAATATATGTAGTTGTAATCATTATTTGCAATGTAATATGTGAAAATATTAAAATTTAGAATTATAATAAAAAAAAAATCATATAAAAATGCTAAAACGTGTTATTTCTTCAAGATTATTGAAAAAAATGCAAAAGAAAGGAGGGAAAAAATATTCGGCATTGAATTTAATAAATAAAGCTATTCAAGAATATATATTTTTTTATATTTCTATATTTATACAACACGCTATATACATTACTTACATTTATTTATTACATTACACTGTACTTACATTTATTTGTTTGTTTATATTTAATTAAAATCAGCATTTGACTTTTCCCTGATAATATCCCAGACAACACAAATATCTAAAAAAACCTCTTAATCTTTTCGCAACGAACGGCCACTATAATAGTCGTTCGCAAAAGTATGTAAAAATTGTTGCTAATGACAGAAGCAAAATCGAAATGAAATTATGGCCTGAAGATCAAACTTTGTTCTATCTGTGCGTGAGTTCTGTCTGCCATAAAATGCATGCTCACATCTTGTTCTTCCGTACAGCCTTCGTATAGTGGCGGTCAACTCCGCTGTCGTGAAAAGACATCTAAACAATGGGCCGTCTATTGGATGTATATAGCGTCTGTTGGGCGTCTTTAAGATATTTTTTTAGTTTGTGCTATCTAGGATCTCTCTTCTCACATACTTGTATTAGATAAATCTATTTTTACAATGTCTCTCGTCTGTGCCATCTCCACAGTCGTCCACTCCGTTACATTTCATCCCTTTCGTAATACATCTACCGTTTCTATATACAACAAAAATATTTATGTATAAAGATGTCAATACTATTGATGCACAAATTTACGAATTCTTTTCTAGAATAGAAGACTTTGGTAAAAGTTCACAATAAGGGCTTCACTGATAGTTAGAAAGAGTTTTGTTTAACAGAACGAAAATATTAAATGTGTATAAAAATTTTAGTTGTTTTTCTCATAAATATTCGCTTTATTTTTCTATAGTCAGAAGACTAAAACTTTTGCACACACATAATACTCATTAGTTATTATTTTTTTATTAAAATATGGATTTATCGTTCTTGAAAATTTTAAAGCATTAATTTATATTATTATATTTATATACCCAGCAAACACCAAGTTACAGTTACATAACTCAGTTATAATTTCCTACTCAACGATGTAACTGTTACGCGTGTGTTATAACTAACAGTTATGTAACTGTAACTTGGTTAGAGTTTGCTGGGTGGTAGCGTACTTACTGGCATGTAAATTCGTGTTTATTGCATTTTCCTTGGCAGCCGTGAGGTTCATCCGATTCATCGCTACAATCTGCTAAACCATCACAGAAGCGAACTTTTAATATGCATTCCCCGTTGTTACAAGTAAATTCGTTCTCCGTAGGGCAAGCTAAAATAAGAATCGGAAATTTATAGTAGATCGAAATTAACAACACATAATCTCCGAGTAGAGCCAAACCTGCGCAAACAGATTCTGAGCAGAACCTGTTACAATTCAGACAACATAATGTCTAAAAATGGGACATAAGACATCATAAAAACGTCTTTAATACACGTGTTATATTTAACAGTTACATTGTTGAGTAGGAAATTATTAACAGTTATGTAATTACAACTTGATGTTTGCTGGGATCTTAATTAAAGCCTTAAAGCAGAATGGCTCGGTTTAAGACAAAGTATTATGTCTTAAATTTTTGTCTTTAAGTAACGTACAATAACTATTTTGTGTCTCGAGTCTTAAACTAAAAAGCTGTTCTGCCTAATAAGCAAGAAATATTAAATAAATCTTTTGAAACATTGATCTTATGGATTTTATAAACATTTTAACATAATATTTTATAAATGTTCTTAAACTGTTACTTGATAATATAATATTCCTAAATATTAAAATCATATTGCATAAATATTATTTTTAATGTTTGAGTCAAATATTGTTAACAATGATATTTTGTACAACATTAAGAACTGATTTGATGATTTCTTGCTTACTGGGTGCCCTAATAGCACAATTTATGTGCGATATATTAATCCAATATTGATTGTATTGGCATTTATTGGGAGCATATAGAATGAATGTTGCCTAATATAAAGTCAGCCAAACAATCGAAATTTTAAAAGCAGATTTTACGTAGATCTGATATACATTTTTTAAACAGTTTACCAGCAGAAATATAAAGGTTTGGTTAGCAGAGCATGGTAATAGATTAATCAGATAGATTATCAGATTCTGTTAGCAAATCCTATTATATTTTTGCTGATAAGCTATCGACAAAATCTGTAGCAGATACCGTGCAAAATCTACATCTGCAAGTAGTACTTAAAAAACAAAAGAGGAAATTACGAAGAAGCGATACGTGGATAACATGATATGCAAACAATATACTTCACCGGTGGAGGAATAAATGTCATTTCATAACTACCGATGTTACCGGTAGAATGTACCGTTTGCATGACATTTTACACGCGTAAAATCACGACACGATAGCACTATAAAACTTCTATGCGTTGATCTCACTGGTTCACAACATTCTTTTCTTTGAAAAGTAATAATAATAATAATTATTATTATTCGGCAGTGTGTAAGTGGACACATTCTTTAATATTTTTTTTTACAATTTTTCATATATTACTGTGTGAAAATATATACTTCTACATATATATCACATATCACCGCAATACAACATAACATTAACATTCAACGGACATATCGGACAAGAGACATGTTGTCTTATCGTTAATGCGATGAAACGCTGGAATGCTCACCTAACGTGCAATTAATTTCGTCTGTTGCGTCCCAGCAATCTATCTTTCCGTCACATCTTCTTTCCAACGGAAGGCAGGAAGTTTCGTTACCGCATTGAAAATGTGTCTCCAAGTTGCAGACTGAAAAAGAACATGTAATGCTATATAATAGAATTACATTCTACTTGCCTTACGTACTCTGCATCCATATTTCTCGGAATATTCGGTACGTCTATATTAAATGTAATGAGGGTATTCTCGTCCTATTCTCGTATCCTATTCACTTTTGACCAGACATCGTGTTTAAATGCTCTCTCATATTACGCACAAAATGATGTAATCCTTCCATCACGCATGTACCATATCGATAATCTTTCAGCTAAAGGCATATGTTCTAAGAACTGAGATAATGTATTCACCAAGAAATTGGAATAAGCAGCGATGCTGATGAAATCTTTTGTTACGAAGTATGTATAGAAATCGAACGAGGATATTCAAAACATGGTTTATAAGCACTAAGATAAACATCGAATGCGACACGTAGAAGCCAGTAAGTAAATCATGATGTTAATATACAAGAATGTTTGTATATTATTAAATGTAGAACTTAATTCTCTATTATTATTATATTATATATTATTTTAATAAAGTTTTTGTTCTTATGCAATTTTACTCTTCTTAGGAAGAGTCGAAAAATCGAAGTAAAAAAAATCATTCGAAGGAGAAATATCATGTATAATAGCATTGTAAAATAATGCTACTTGTTTTCAAATTATACACTTTAAAATAAATATGATTTAGACAACTTCGCTCTTTGTTCAAATCGTTAATCTCACTTATACTTACTGCAATCGTATTCGTCCGAATGATCGTAGCAGTTCATGTGACCATCGCAATGCTTGTTCATGGGGATACATAAAGTGTTAGAGCACGTCCACTCGTTTTCCAGGCAGTAATGTTCTATCTTTACGCACCTTTAGTAGATAATAAACAATAAAACAAATAATTCTATTGCTCAAAGTATATTTTTCTATTAAATAATTATCGCCGGCTTTGTATGTCACTATGACTGATCAACATGTCTCTCGTTTGAAAAAAAAAAACTCTGTTAATCGTCATCGGGTAATCCATCAATGACAAGTAATAGCAATGGAAAACGATCAATAACAAGTATCGACAAACCTGAAGGCGTCCACATCGAGACGATGGCATTTCTCCTTATTGATGGCACAGAAACCGGCGCATCCGGTAGGATCTTCGGGATCGTAAGGGCTTCTGCATATCGGCACTTCCTCGTTAACAAGGGCGATGCATACTTCACCTTTGAAGCAACTGTCGCAATGTCTGGTCGCGTTCTGACTCGCATCTTCCGTTTCCGCATCTGTCGACGGCAAAGAAATCTTCGGAAGTGACGAGTCGCCGTTTAAAAGCGCGCTCATCGGAAACGCGTCGGCACTCGTCTTCATCATCGCCAAAGTGGTCGTCGTGTTTACCAAATTCGGCACGTTGTTCGAAATTACGGGCGTGAGTGACTCGCCGGACGTAATGTTCTGTCTCGTTAACTTGTCGGTCGACGATTTCAAATACTGCTGAATGATTTGGAGTTTTTCTGGCTCTGTAAAAAAAGGTGCGACGCAATTAATCATCCGGTCGAAGAAGAGAAACTCTATGGCACTTTTTTGCCATCTCGAAATTTTTGAAACTTTTTACACATACTATAAGATGCGATTTTCAGCCTAAGGCCGAGCAAATCATTTCCTTAGCCTCGGCGGTATTTTTTTTCAGTTGGAATGTGAAAAGAAGGCAGTGTTTCAAATGCTGCTTTTCGAACCGCATCGCTTTAGCTACTGTTTTTTAAAATTAGCAGCACCGTCAACTATCATATCTCGTTTTAAGCTAAAAGATGGTGCTTTAAACGACTATATGGCGAAAAAAATTTTAATTTAATAGGTGCTGTAGTTGATTAAATACAGGGGCCGAGAATTAAACTGTATACTTTATGAGATACAAACATTGTATGTTAACATCATGATTTACTTATTGCCTTCTACGTGTCGCATTCGATGTTTATCTTAGTGTTTATAAACCGCGTGTTTAATATCCTCATTCGATTTCCATATATACTTTATAACAAAAGATTTCACTAGTAATTGTTGTTTATTTCAATTTCTTGAAGATATTACCTCAGTTCTTAGAACATATGCCTTTGGCTGAAAGATTATCGATGTGGTACAAACATGATGGGGGTCTACATCATTTTGTGCGTAATATGAGAGAGCATTTAAACACAGTATCCGGTCAAAAGTGAATTGGACGTGGTGGACCAGTTGCCTGACCTCCTCGATTCTCTGATTTAAATCCCTCGAGCTTTTTTTATGGGGGTATTTGAAAAGCATACTGCATTCTTTCGCCAATAAATGATTTAGGAGAATTACGTGACCGAATCCAGTGTGTTTGTCAAATAATTCGACGGAGACTTGGAATTTTCGAGAAAGAGTTCGCGACTCTGTAAGAAAAAGATGCCAAGTCTGTGCGGAAATGGAAGAAGAACATGTGGGACATCTTCTGTAAATATGGAGATAATAATTTAGACAGATTATGAATTGTTTTTCAAAAAATGTTTTTGAAAAAAAAAAACGAAATTCATCAAAATGTGCCAATAGAGATTGACGATTAACGTGACATGCTCTCAAAAGATCAAAGTGTTTAGAGCTGTTATTGTTACTATCATACATACATACATAGCTAATATTTGAAATTTTCTCTTTTAATTCAAAGTAGAGAGCACTTTTCCGCACCCATTGCTGAGTGTGCCGTATCGGCGGAAAACATACGGTTACACGAACAATTGTGATATTTTGGAGGGTATTGGAGGGTAACATTAAAAGTTACCTCAGAATTTAATCAAGATTATGTAATTTTAATGATAAAGGGTTGTTTTGAATCATCTTGTACAATCGAATTTTCAATCTCATTTTCCCATCTAACAATAGTCCAGATCTTAACTGATTTATAAAAAAAAATTAAAAATCCTTAAGAAACTAATTTAGCAAGAAGTTATAGTTTACGATGAGATAACGCTCGAATATTTCGCATAGATCGCTAAAAAATAAGAACGCGATATTGCAATATTAATTAATGATATAAAGCACAAAGTGATATAATTGGGTATACCCACCGAAAACAATGTATAATGCGATTCCTGCAACTCCTAGTAGGATTAATATGATAATCAGCAGAGGTACGAGCGAGCAGGAGCAGCCAGATGCCTTGAGGGGACGAGCCAAGTGTAACGTCCAACCACGGCAATGCTTGTCCAGACGCGCCGGATGCGGTGGCGGATCGTTTCTGACGCTTCGACGTAAATTAACGCGATTCTGAGAGATCGGGCTGTGCATTCGTACCGGCAAGGAATAGGTCTTCTGGAAAAAAAAAGGAAACAGAACAAACGGTGTTAAAATAGAATGCGAATTCATGAGCAGGATACATTTTATATTCGTAGGGCACAATCTCATAAAAAAGTATAAAAGAGACAATAAAAGAAAAATTACAAAAATCTTGAAACGGATACTTTGAAGGGATATCTTAAGTCCAGTTGAAAATAACATAGTCAGTGAAAGGAAGTTTGCAAACATTTTTACCTCAATGAATTTCATAGCGTCCTACCACAGTGTCCAATAGAAAAATTTATCCTCTGAGAATGATTAAAAGACAACTTCTATTGACAACCAAATGTTCTGTAATTTATCAAGATATAATATATAATTGCAACTTTCCTTCCACCGTGTACAGTAAGACAATTTAAATCAAATATTATAGATAATGACATAAAATTCTGCCTTAAAAGCCTTTCTCTGCTTATATATTCTATATTAAAGATAATATTTACAATCTAATTATTTTAAAGATAATATTTAATATTTATTAACAAATATTTGCGAACGCGCGTAAATCGGTCCTGAAAAAGATCTCTTCAAATTTTGTTAGCCAGCACGTTTCATTTTGCTGCTTTATTATAACGTACTTTCATCATTTTTGCCGAATGCCTCTCACTCTACACATCACTCGTTTACGACGACGCGCCTCGCTATGAACTGCCACGTTTACGCCGGGCTATAGATAGACGTCTTCCACTTCCGTTCTGTTTTGTTTCTTTACGTCGGTACAACGCCAGACGACGGCCGTTTCTTCTTCACTCGTTCTCATCTCTGATGCGTGCTGGAAAATCGCTGGTTGCCTCAGCAAATCGCCGATTATGATGTCGAAAAACTCGAAGTTTCAAAACGTGCATTTGATATTATTTCATCTACAGCTTATTCATAAAAGAAAACTGTATTTATCGCCAGTTTTAATCATCTGCTTCCAGTTTCAATTGTCCATTCAATTTATACTCTTTCGGGATTTCCAACACCAATCGACTATACAACACGGATTCGAATATTATTTGTAGATATATAATGGATGCTCGAAAGTACCACAATTTTCAGACTTTTTCATATTCTTTAATGCAAACCATTAATTATTATTACTGCAATAGAATTTATGCCAAAATAGCTCGTATACAACAATTGTTATAAAAAGATCGTATTTATGTATAAATCAATGTATTTGTATATGAATAGATGTATTTGTGTATAAATAAACATACAAGGTGTCCTATTTTAACTTTTTCATCAAAATAACTTTTTTCCTACGTTTTCTACAATAAAATATTTCAGACAGAAGTTGTAGAGTTTCAAGGAAGACATAAGGTAATCATTTTAACTTTGGTATATATACAGCAATTTAAAGTCATACCAAGGTTAACTTTATTTTTTTTTAATAGAATTATATCGTTTTTTTAACACAGTTTGATTCTTTCATTCATTCTGCATATAAAAGTTTAATCATTGTACACTGGTGCATGGATGCATTTGTAATAAATTTTTATTAAGATTTTTCTGTTTGCTTATAGTGATCAATTCCATCTGTTATTTTGCGCATAAAAATAAGATGATGTTATCGAAAAATGAATAACTTATGAGATATATCATATATTGTAATGAAAAAGATTAGAGTAAAAAATAAAATATCTCGAAAAATATTTACTTTTTGATGATCTTATTCTAGTGTTTTTATATACAGAATGAACAAAGGAATCAAACTGTGTTAAAAAATGATATATAATTCGATTAAACAAATTTTTTTTAATAAAGTTGATTTTGAAATGATCTTGAATTATTAACTATAAAACAAAGTTAAGGTCACTACCTTATGTCCTTTTCAAAACCCTATAACATTTGTCTGAAAATTTTTTGTATAAGACATAGATAAAAAGATATTTCGATGCGAAAGTTAAAATGGGACATCCTGTATATGTATACAGGAGGGTTGTTCCGGAAGTTCCCACAAAATCATACAAAAATATATAATTAATTTCTGAAGTTGGCTTTATTGTTTTTCAAAATATTCTACGTTACAATTAATATACTTTTCCATTCGATGAAACCATTCGAAGTATTATATCCATCTTTTTGAAGGCACTTCAGACACCAGATTTTTAAATGCCTCCACTGTCATCTGTCACGTTAAACCTTTACACTCGAGGGCTCCGGAGCGGAGCCATTTAAAATTTGTCTTCAAACTCGAGGGCTCCGCTATGGAGACAATGCAAATAACTTTCAGTTCATAACATAAGGACAAAGACAAATCGTAAAAACTATTGTGTATAGGATATTCCGCTCTTGCTATTTGCATTTGAGTTTGAAGAGTTTGAAGACAAATTTTAAATGGCTCCGCTTCGGAGCCCTCGAGTGCAAAGGGTTAAAATCACATATTTTATCCTTGATATATAGAAATAGGAAGAAATATAAATAAATAAATAAATAAATATATATATATATATATATAGGATCCGCCACCCAAATTTGGACAAAATGAACAATTTGTTTAAATAAAATTTTATTCGTCAAAATGTAAAAATTACAAAAAAAACTTTTTGTACATCACTAGTAGTATCCTTTTAGAATTAAATTATTCTGTATAATTCCCTTTTGCTTCGATGACTGCTTCGATCCTCGTCCTGAAGCGCTAACATTCTCTCTGCAACGCGTCCTTGTCCATATTAGTGAATGTTGCCTCGATAGTGGCCTGGCGATATGTCATGTTGGGATGTATCGAGTTATTGGTCATTTGTTCAATGCCCTACACGTAGCAGTCCAACCGATTCAACGGATCCAACGGATTCTGGACTGTTTGGAGGTCAAAAACAAATTACAGCGACCAACTCTGTCCATCTTGGTAGCCTCGGAGAGCATTTGTCGAACTTTTATCACATAGGACTTGAAGCGTAGGTCCTCTTCAACAATTCGACGCATTGTAGTGTCATTCACACTTAATGTTTTTGTCAATTTCGCCAGAGACAGCCTTGGGTCCTCTGAGATGATTTCTTGAACCCTTTCGATAATTACTGGAATCCTTACCGACTTTTCTTTCGAATAGCTCTTCCTCGTCGGGTTGGCAGAACCTTTTTTGGACGTTTTCGAAGCCAAATATTTAGCCAAATATTTAGCAACATCATATACAGTCGATCTCGAGTACCCGAAGAACCGAATAATTTCGGTTTGAGAACGCCCAGCGCGAAGGCCTTCGATTATCATCGCTTTTCGGTTATAATCCGCACTTGATCTTATCTGCTCGGACATTTTGAAGTTATGTACGCTTATTACAAATATCTGACTTGCCCGAACGTCAACTACGACCTACCGCCGAAGTCTAATGAGGCGGGAAATTAAAATTAAAATTTGTTCGGATTTTGCTGGCGGATCCTGTATATATTAGGTCTACCGGAAAGTTCTGTCCGTTCCGGTTATAGAGCAAAATCCTTTTTTGACAACATCGGAGAGTGCTGAAAGGCTTGTTTCAGCTCAACAAACCATTTCGGACCATATTCGGAAATTAGGATTGGTGTGGAAATATTCGAGATGGGTGCCACATGAGTTAAGTGAGGATTTGAATGATCGAGTCATCATATGCACATCTCTGCTTGCACGGAACAAAATCGAACCCTTCTTGGACCGGACGTTAACTGGGGATGAAAAGTGGATTACCTACGAAAACATCGTAAGGAAAAGGACATATTGCGAACTCGGAAAACCTACCCCCTCCACTTCTAAACTGAAGTTGAACCTGAGAAAAATTGGATCATTAATAGTAGGTTCGAAAAAATATAATCCGATAATCTGACCATTAAATATTCCAACTCAAACATGGAAGCTTCAACGTAATATTAATTGAGCATTTGTCGGGACTAATAAGGATTTATTGATGAATAACAATAACAATTGTGTTTATTGAGATTCCTAGTGCTTAGGAATGTTGCTTTGTTCCTGAAACAAATATTCCAAAAAAAAAAAAATCCGAGTTCTGTTCTGATGCATCGAGTTCCCATTTACAAAATCGAACCCTTACAAAGAAACGGTCGATTCTTACTGATTTTTATGGGCTTGAGATATATTATAAAGCATTAAAAAATATTATACCCATATTTTTTTTAGTAGCGTACTTCAACGTTTATGGGTTGAAATAACCCCTCGAAGAAAAACAAATTTAAAAATTTTTCATGAATATCTTCCAAAATATAAAATATATGGAAAAACGCTTCCCACCAAAGTTTTATGATATTTTATACTCTTTACAACGGTATATTTATATTAAAAAAAAAATAAAGTATTTTTAAAAAAGTAAAGTTCAATTTTTTTACCCTCCACCATCACCTGTTATTTTTGTAAAATTTAAAGATTGTGTAAAGACAAAAATTAAAAAGCATTGCGTGTCAAATCTATTCATATATAATAATAATATGTACTCAGACGAAGCCTCAGAAACATTAACCGTCACTATAAAAAATTCAAGCAACTGACAGTTAATGGTGCCGATGTCATCCGCGAAACTCTAAATATTTTCAAAAAAAGTCAAGACAATTTATTAATTCGCGCTGTAATAATGTCGAAGTTAGCGGGGGAATTTTTGAACATATTTTGTAAAGTTTCAAACAAGAGAAAGAACATTAAACAACATTTACTTTAATTCATATTTTCTTGCAAAAGCAACTTCAATACCCCATAACTCCAAAACTATTCGGATTCGAATATATATTTAGTAGGCATTTTCGACTTGTTTTCGTGCGCTAAAGCTGCTCTACTAGTTTTGGCACTGAGGTTAGGGACTTGTATATCAATGTTGATTTTCGTAATTGCATATTTAACATATGCGAGCGCCGTGCTATATGCGGTACGCTATAGGTATGCGCCACGTCTCTGAGATTTTATATATGACAACACGATTAATTAATCACTTTAGCATATTTTTATATACATATTTATATTTCAAGTAAGGATTTAAAATCAGGAAATATTATACAATTATTGAGAAAAGAGAGCGACTGAAAAGAAGAAAAGAAACGGAACTATTAAACTAATAACAATTTAAATTTAATTAACAGATAAGATTTAAAATCGATGAATATTTTTACTAATTATAAAAAAGGAGAAAATAAAAAATAAGAGACAAGCCAAAACTCTCGCACGGCACATCTTACCTGAAAAGGATTTTGATCCTTATGGTCGGTATAAAAGATTGGCGTATCCTTGCCATACCAACGATTCTGCGAGTAAATCGAATTAACTCTCATATCGGTTCCGTTCCTCGACATTTCCTGCTTGTTCTGGTTACTTTCCATCATGTAGTCTAGTATCTTGTCGTTTCGGGTGTTCGCCAGAAGGTTGGTCGCATTATCCGCCATTGGACGCAGCCCATTCTCGGACATGGGAAACGAGCGGGTTCTTTTAGTATCGAGATCCCGAAGACTCGCCCTGTTCAAGATCGGGTAGATCTTGATGTTCTGCGACTTCAGGATCGAATCACGGAACAAGAGGTTAGACGTTGGATCTGAATCTTTATCCTGACGATTGTTGTTCCCGTTCTCCTTAAGGATCGCGTCTTTGCTGCCAGCTAGTTCGTCCAGTTTCTTACTGGAATTCGCACCAGCCAATTTGCTCCTGCAGTGCTTGCAATCTTTCTTCCTGCGTCTGCGATTCGGCCTGGATAGACTCGTTGCGTCTCGTAATGAATTCTCGTTTAGCCGAGGCGACGAGGATAGTGCCTCTTCGACGTTCCCGTGGAGGACCCTTGAAAGATCGCAAGGATTTCTGCAGGACTCTTCGATGTCATCCTCGCTCGTTCTGGACACTTTCCACGACGAAGAACTGTCGTGATTCGCGCTAATTCTAGCCGAGGAGGATAACGAGCTCTGTTGGAAAGACTTCTCGATCACGGGAGACGCGATCGACGATGTTTCGCTGACCCAAGCTTGCTTGGTGAAGTCGGCCGTTCGACGATCTTGAATTTCGCAGATGTTCTGAATCTCGTCAGGGGAAGATGTTTGCTTGCAAAATTTAGAAGGATTTTCCGTATTGCTAGTAAAAATGTCCTCGTATACGTGATTCTCGTGATACGTCGCGGTTTTTGTGATGAAAGAATCGATGGCGTTTTCATGAAGCTGCCGAAGATTGCTCGAAGACTCGAATGTGGATTGCTTTTCTGCTGTACGTGATTGCTCTTCCTCCGCGTAACCTTGGTTCTCCATTTGAAACTGAAAGGGAAACAAATCCTGATTAACGCGAATATCTTGGTTCTTCACATGCTGTGATAGTAATCGAGCGAGTAACACGCTATGATTACGAATTATTATTCAATCAATTAGTCTTTTGAGAAAGATTGTACTCACAACAGAAATACTATTATTATCTCTCATGTACCTTTCATTAAAGCTACAATTATTTCCGTGAAGGTTTCTGCGAAACAAGCATTCGGCGTGCATTCGTGTCAAACAATGGAAGAAAACGAAGGAAGGATAAGAAGGGACAAAATAGCGCAAGAGGGAAGACGAATCGTGCGTCTCCTCGTTGGAAAGCATCTTCATGATTGCCACAATTATCGTGACTTGACTCCCCGATTAATCCCGCCTGGTGCCGATTGATGATGTCATCGAGAACGCGTCTGCGGAACCATTCGTTCATTCTCGATCCGTCTATGATATATACACGCAAGTAATACGCTTGGATTTCTACAATTTCACTTCTTCAATGAAAACTTGAGGAGCTTGGAGTAAACGTGAGATATTTATATTTCATTAACATACGTCGGACACTTATATGTTAGCATTTCTTCTCTTATATTATTTAATTTAATTTCATTAAAAAGATCGAGATGTCTATTTTTAGCCGAAATTTATTACTATTCCTTTGTAGAAACGAGTCACGCGTTATCGAATGTACATTTATAGAAAGCATATACATTTAATACTATATACTGTATGTGTATAAGTCAATTTATCAAAATTAATTTTCCGACATATTTTTGATACATGGCTACTTTCCACATTGCAATGTATCTATTTTCGATCGTTTGTTTATGCGTCCATGAAACGTCTTATATTTGCGTTTCAATGACGAGTACTTGGCTACGAAGGATATGTTGCGAGGTTAATACGACACAAAAAGCCCATTCACTAATAAATATAATTAGCGAGTCGCTGCACGCATATCGCGATTATTCAGTTGCGTCAGACCAATGGGTATGTGTGTTGAATATGTGTGCATACGCGTTAATATATTATCGCCGCAATTCCCAGCATTCCCGTTAGATTAATTCTGACAGCTGTCGCATTAGGAACTGATCGCAGCAATCTGATTAATTTCATGACGATTCAGCCGCACGCGTATTCTTACGTTCGCGACGATGCATTGTTCTGACCGTTGATGAACGTTGTGAAGCACATTTTTTATTCGTGCTATATCACGCACTTTAAGTCTGAGGTAATAATATTATAATCTCAGCATTTCTCTCCCTGGTAGAAATCTGTGCAGTTTTACTAGATACACCCAATCAGTTACTGTCCAATATTACTGCATTCTTATTAATTGTATCAATACTGTATAGGAAATGAACAAACATTTCATAGAATTTTGCTCAGTACCTACCAGTTTTCTTGGTAAAAATATGTACAGTTTGCATAGGCAATTGCCCAGTTATTGTCTAGTATTATTGCATTTCATAGATATATTGAAACTGCGCAAAAACTGGAAAAGAACTAAATATAGTTTTATTAAGTTTTATATCGCATGAACACGCATGATAAAGATTATATTATATTAAATTATATTAAATTTATTGTTCAAAACTACGTTATGGTAGAAGTGACAAGTAAGGTTAGAGTTGAAAGTGAGCAAACAATAAATGGGCTGTATATTAATAATACAGAATTGTATTGTAAGACAAGAACATAACAGACTATCTTAGAAACATACTTTAGATTTTTTGTACAATTGTGGACTTAGGGTTATCTGACTTTTTGTAATAAGTTTGGCAACCTAAAAATTATCCAATGAGAGAATAGTTCCTAAGAAATAAGTTTATTATTGGCCCATTCATTATGTTCTGAAACTTATTACAAAAAATCAGATAACTTTTATGTCTACGATTTTATTACGACTTTTATTAACCTTAAAATTGTATAAGTAAACATGCATACATATCCATTATTACTAGCATAAAACTGCCCATTTTATGAGCAGTAAACTTGCTTATCAATGAATTGAACAGTTTCTTTGTCCAATTATTGCTCAGTTTACCATGAGTGAGTTCATATTTTGCGCATCTTTTGTGCCCAGTAACTGCAGACAAAGCGTTACATCTTGATTAAGATCTCAACAGTTTTATTGAGCAGTTACTGGGCAGAAATTAATATAACTATTCATTAACTGTTTAAAAATTGCACGAAATTTCTACTACCGTTCACATTTGCGTTATATTATTGTTCCTCGTGCTGACTTGTATTTATTTGACTTTATATAACAACACGTTGACCGTGGCTGACTTTGAATGTTTATGTTTTATTTGTCCGTTGGAAATCCAACGAAGGATCGAAACGTTTGATTAATACACTTTACGTTAATTAATATGCACTTTTAATTAAAGAACCACATCACCGCGTAATCGTACTAATATAACAGTGCGTATACTCTTAACGGCCATTTTATGCGCTCTAATTTTGAATTACTTTGACTTTCTAAGCCATCTTGAAGCCTGATCATATGTTAATTTTGGCCTTTTTGTAAGCAAAACTAAAAATATTGCCTAATAACGCTTGAGGTATTGTATTCATTATGAAAATTGTCACTTTAACCTAAAAAGGTAACGTTCAGAATAACAATAAAGTATACACTATGCAAACGGGTACGTTTCAATCTTTTCAATATCATATATCAGATGACGCTATAGTCAATTACCGTCTTCAATTAAAACCGTACACTTTCCTGTGAAAAAGATTGTAAATCGGGCAACTGAGAGCTCATTAAAAGGATTGAAGTACGTATATTATAATATACAGGCTTATAATGAGTGATATTATCAGTAAACGGGTAGCACAAAGCCAAGGCTGTTGCGCAGCATCGTCGCATAGAAGACCGTAGTAGACACCAAGATCAGTCGCTCGTATCGGTTAATGGTTAATTACTTCTCATATACGCTTATAAGGATGCCGTCTCTTCTTACACGCCAAGTGGTGTCCAATTTATCGTGAACGAAGTTAAACGACCGACGAAGAAGCGCTTCTGCCAACCCGTATATACGTTAAGCTCGTTTTTCCATTCGTATCTCTTATTATATCACAATGTTAATATTGTTACATCGTTACCAATTGTTACATCGTTACTAATTATCTATATTATGCGTGTACGCGTTTTCATAGAGCTGTCCCTTCGTGAAATGTGTCGTATTTTGCTCAAGGAAGAATAGAGACAGATAAGAATGGTATGGGAGGGAGGAAAGAGCAACGGGAAAGAGCATGCTACTTAACGGTCGCCGGAACGAATCTCAAAAACCCTCTTTGGGGTTCGGCTTATTATTATACTCGCTAATAAGCGTAGTATATCGCGTCAATTATCCGCTAAGTATAGGGTCCAAACCAAAGGGCTATCGGCATCAGCCATTGGGCCGATGACTACACGTCACTGGCATGCACACAGCCGTAATTCATACGGTTAGCTATAATGGCCGGTCGTACTACCCGTCTACATATACAGGGTGAGGAAAAAATATAAGGAAATTCAGAGAAATCTTGCAAAATATAAGTTTTGCAGAAAAGTGTATCAGATAAAAGTTATATGGTTTATAAGGATCTATTTATTGATTTTATCAGTTTGACCGTGGATGGTGTCGCCAAAGTCAGGACAAAGTCAAGCTGAATTCTTATAACCCTTGTTGAGACGTTTTCAGAACACTATAATAAAGTTCCTTTTAGTTAAGCATTTCTTGAAATATTTTAAAATTTGTCATGATAAGATACAATACTTGTCATGATAAGATACAAACTTTTAAGATACAATATGAAATATCTCATAAAGTAAAGAAGAACATGATCCAGTCATCTAAAGCAAGATCGAAGTAGTGAAAACGAATGATTTTGAGTAGCCGTAAAAGCAACTGATATTGAGTAGCGGTGAAAACAACTGATAATGAGTAGCTATGAAAATAACTGATTTGAGTAGCCATGAAAATAACTGATTTCGAGCAGTTTTCTAATTATTAGAGTATTTACATAGTTTGTTTTATTTTGAAAAGGTAGATCCTTCTTCGATCTTGCTCCCGTAGTATTTAATGACTCCAAACCCTCTGTGCTGTGTGTGTGTGTGTGTGTGTGTGTGTGTGTGTGTGTGTGTGTGTGTGTATGTGTGTGTGTGATACAGATGAAGACTTCACAATTTGTTATTCACGTAGAGGGTTTAGAGTCATTAAATATTGCGGAAGTGACGAACCATGGGGTGCTTATCTCTGCTAACACACACACACACACACACACGCGCGCGCGCGCGTGCACAAATAAGTATAAATCCGACCGTGCAACCTCCATACGTTATACCTTGGGTAATGCTAATGCTGGCATTAGTGTAATTTTTAAGTTCCACTGGGAACTTCTACTAATAATTATTATTATCTGTACAAAATTGTTAATACATAGATCACTAAAAAAGTTTTGCAATACACGCCTTAATTTCATCGTGTCATATCAAATTTGATTAGTCTACATCCACAAACCGTTCATAAACACTGAGTGTTTGAATCAGTCGAGTTTGTCAAATATGGTCATGGTCGAAAAAGGAAATTCATACGGTAATTAAATACAATTTTGTGAAAGGTTTGACGATTGATGAGTATTCGAACCAACTCAAAACGGTTTTTGGCAATGACTGTCTACATGAAACAACAATATTTTGCTGGTACCGCTGGAATTTCAGCGTGGAAGCTTCTCTACGGATGACAACATGCAAAAGCCTCTGGGCAGTCTTCTGACGCCTTCTGACGCCTAAAATAACGGAAGAAACCATGAATAAAGTGAGGCACCTATTTGCCGAAAGCCGGCGGATATTGGCGTATTGAGGAGAGTCCACTACAAATTAGTGTATCAAGCATTCATAAAATTTTACATGGACGATTTTGCATGCATGGAAAATTTGTACACTATAGGTCTCTCATTCTCTAACAGTAGAGAAACAAAAGGCACATAGGGTGAAATGATGTCAGAAAATGATGAAACTAGAGAAAATAGAGCTCCGAAGCATTTAAATGACTTCGTGTTACGGGTGACGAAACTTGGTTATACTATTACGATGTTCAATCAAAACGTAACAATCAAGCATAGCTATTTGAAGATAAGCCCACGCCAATGCAGGTGCGAAAATCTTAATCACTAAAGAAGAAAATTATCGTCATATTTTCTATAATACGAGAGGCGATATTTTGACGCGAATCGTTCTGGAAAATCAACAACGAATACTGCTCAATGACGTGCAGACGCATGTTTAGCAATTAGGTAATTGCAGAGCTTAAAAATTTGCGTTCATATTCAAGAATGAACACCTGGCTTTTTCATCATGATAATGTTCGACCACATACAGTTCGGTTAATTCGAGAAATTTTAGAGAACTCCGGCTTGAAATTGTTTGAGCATCCACTTTACAGCTCTACTGATTTAGCACCTTACGATTTTGGTTTGTTTCTTCTTGTTAAAAAAGAAATTGAAAGTGTGGAAATTTTTATCAAAAAATTTTTGGAACATTTATCATAATCTTTCTCATATTTGAATTTCTTGAACATTTGAATGTTATAAAACATTTAATACGTATATTTTTCAAATATTTTATTTAAACATTTTTTATAAATGTTGAAAGGCTGTCTCGGCAGTACCGAAACCGAAATGACCGCTTTTCGACATCGTCTCAGTGCAACGGGCAACTGGTACAATTATCTAGTACCAATTTTGGATACTGGACGGGATTAGTACCAATAAATCTGCTTTTTTAATAGAGAGCCAGTACTGGGCCAGTACTATCGAAACATGACATCCGCTTTTTGGCGGTACTGACCAACTGTACTGTACCAGTATTTCGTATTAGTAGAATATATGTACGATTTCTTCATCTATAGATATATACGGGTCATCAATCCTTTCCGGTAGTGTTTAAAAAAAAGTAAATATCTACTATCTTTATGTCGGAAGTGATTTGATTATTATTTGAGACGATGCAATCGAAGCGTACGATGCGTATTTCGATTTAATTCGACTAGTATTCAGGTTCGTTTTACAAAACTAGAGTACGCGCCTGCGAAGGGAAAGAAGATTCTTCCGATACTTCAGGATAAAGTCTTTCCCATTATTAGGTCGAACGTTGCCAATGATGCGGAATTTTTATGTAAATAAGAAGGCATCGTGTTCGAAAAAATAACCGTGGTCGCGGTGACGCACAAAGGATCCAACAAACGTGCCGGCCAGCTGACAATGCCACGAGAGAGAAAAGAACGGGCAGTCGTTACGCTCGAGCGCGTTTATGGCGTGGCGGCGTTACGCCCGGTTTTATTTACACCTGGCGCGTATGTCTGCACTTTACCATCGACGGCACTTACGCATATATCGAGATCAAAATATTTCTGATGAAACCTGAATTTTTTCGAGTCAGCTCAACATTTCTGAATGTACCGAACGCTCTTTTCACATAAGCAAAATACTAATTTGGGATAGCGTAATCGCTATGTCAGTCCTATAAAGGCTTTCTACTGAAAACTACTGGAACAAATTTGACTTCAAATTAAGAAATCAACTTAAGCTTAAGTTATCAACGATTTGACGAATGATTTTGCCAACCCTAATATATATGATATATAATATACGATAAAATTGTTCTCAATTTTAAGCTGTCTCAATATATGAGTCTTATTTTGAAGATTTTTAATTGAAATTAAATTATGATGATGTTGATGTGCAACGTACTACATGTGAAATGTACTACATCAGTATCTACGATAAATGGCGATTTCTTTTGTTATATGTATGTGGAACGTCTCGTTTTATTAACAAAGTTTCGTCTTAGAAAACCTAAAACGACAAAGGGAGATTCTTTTCCTTTTCATTGTACTATATATAAAACGGACCAATAGTTATTAATATTTTTAATATTTTTGAAATTATTGCCAATATTATTATTTATTATTATTAGCAATATATCTTCGTAATTATACTTCCTATTCAACAAGACGGAAACGATAATTACAGATTAGTACTAGATTAAATTTCTCTTACCA
>NW_014554529.1:0-10576 GCF_001313825.1 Dinoponera quadriceps | reverse complement strand
ACCAATTTATCATGAGAGAGAAACTTTATATATCATTATAATTGCAGAATATGATTATCTAAATGCTCATAAACACAATTTACATGACAAATGATTAGGATAAAGTAGGACATAAACTAGACGTAACTACAGAGAAGTTTTCCTACCGGTACAGAATATAACATAGAGACAATAATGTACCTTTACCATAATATCGATTACGCTATTCAAGAGTTTATACACGTTGCCTTGCATCTAACTTTCAATTGCACTAAACGTTAGCTTTTATAAGGTAAGGAAGGCCTCGATGTAGTAGTTACCAATGCATTCTATAGATAATTAGATAGAATTCCGTGAAATAGCCCTATTAAATCCCTTCTTTTAAATCTTGAAAAAGATACTTTAGACAATTTTTTACATAAAACGTTGAAAATTGTATTACGATAAATATTACGATCTTTAAATCTTAAGATTATTATATATATCAATCAATATATATATATTGATTGATATATATAATAATTGTAAGATTTATAGATCGTAATATATATATATATATTGTATAGTATTGATACATTATTACTCTAACTAACTCTCACATTTACAAAAAATGATGTGACTATTTTAAATTTTACAATCTCTTCGATTAATTAAGATTCATCAATTTTCAAATTAGATTCAATTTTCTAAGAAACTAAACGTTCTTTTTATTAATTGTAAAATAAAATCTATAAGAAACGTAAATAAAAATTTTAATTTTTAATCAAATTATATCTAACATTAAATAATAGTAGTCTCACTGGTAGTAGACTAAATTTTGATAATAATTCTTGCAGGAAACAATATAATCCTCAATATATTCCCTGACATATCGCGCAAAAATATGATATATTGTGACCAGGTTATGAGCAGTAATAGTTATTAAAGTTTTCATATTTCATAGCGAATTGATGTCATCTGGAATACTTTACAGACTATATCGAACGATGTTTCAACCTTGACGACATAATCGTCTAAAATATACCTATTATTCGAAGTAACTTCGTTTGCAATGAAGTACCTAATATGTGAATGATATTTTATGCTTGCGGACAAACGTACCGTACATCTGCCAGAAAATTTCTTGCGCGTCAAAGTAAAAAACTATATTTTGTTAATGGTACACATATATGTAAAAGATAGATTTTTAATACAGTTTCTGAGGAAACATTATTATATTATAATATAGGAATAACTACATCCGTAGTTATTATTATATTGTGCGCGATTACTATTGCGAATAATTAAAGTTAACAAAACTGTAAGTAAAGTTAAGTTTAACTGTAAGTAAAGTTTACTTAACATTTTAATTAACCGTTTGTTACACAATACGCGTTGTGAACACGTTTTATTGCGTCTATTTATGTACTTATCACATCCATCGACGTAAAACAAAGATATTTGCTTCGACATTAATGCGAGATATATGAGAGAAACACGATGTAAAAAATAATAAAAACATATATATATTTTTTTTTCTATTCATGAAAATTGTGCTATAGAATTATATTATTATAATAAATCTTCGAGAGAGATTTATATAACAAGTCAGAAAAACCAATTATTTTCAAACTTACCAAGTAAAAATTAATTTTCAATTAACAATCTTTTCGTCAAAGTTAAATTCCTTGAAAATGTATATTTCCCTTGATCGACGATTTCGTTGATAATCAATTTAACGCCACATACAATGAAAGAAATTTCACGCCTATAAAGGATTCGGGTTTGTATATCATGAAATTCTAAAGTCACAAAAGTTTCTTTAAGTAATCCCTCATTACGATGTGTAAATGATCAACCCGAGATCGGTATGTACATCATATACAAAATAGTATCACGCTATTGAGTTCCTTGAATTCTCGGTTTTTTTATTCTTTATTCGTGGTAATTTTACCACGACGACGAAATTTCAATACATATGAATTAACAATGTGAGATCTGATAGATCTTCATATTAATATCACAACAAAGTTAAAGCTGGATTATATTAGTCGCATTCAGCAGTGTGGGCTACTAAATGCGATACAAGATAGTTCTTTTTGATCTGGTTTCACCGATATGCCATACTCGATCATGAATTTCTAACATCGCGGTATATGCTCTTTGAAAAAAGTAGCTCATTGAACAGACATACGCGTTGAATGGATATACGCGTAACACGTGTGCGTTACATAAAGTAGGCTTCGTATTATAGGGTCAAACTACGCTATTGAGTTTGCGTATCGCGAATACTCGATTAGCTACGTCGCGTTAAAGTGAACAAAATCTTGTTGAACTACGCGGTAATCTGCATTTTTAAACGCTTAAATAATTTGATGTCACACATGTCGACATGGGGAGATGGGTGACTAGTTTAGGATGGAAACCACAGAGAGATACATTGTGAGATAAAAAATGCAAAAATTAAAACAGCACTTTTTTTTTAATAAGATGATCTAATATTAGTTTGTTCCATCTTGTTTACATTATATAATTTTGCTTCAAACAGTATTCTGTAATCGCAATAATTAATTCCTGCAGTAATTCGCCAAAAAATCACTGAAATATTAATCAGTGATTAATTATTGGTATTTTTCTCAGTGATTACCATGAGTAATACTTTTCTTGCAACTAGTAATCCCGAAATCAATAGAACATTAATGATACAAACGAGAAAAACTTACTCATGTATTCAATTTTCAAAGAGCGTTTATAAATATGCTATGCTTTGGCTATAAGCTATTTTGTACATCCGACTAACATGATACACAAGCAAGTTATACTATAAATAAGAATATAATAACGTGTTTAGCGAGAATATAGCTAATGAACGTAGTATAGTACATTTACAAATAGTTTGAAAAGCGTCCGTTTTAGCGATCTTAATCTTGAAAATGAACTATATGAGCGACTCGAGTGACTCTAAAGTGGATAAGCTGTAGAGTGGAAGTGGATACACGTCAAACTACGCGTAAATTAGTAGCAAGATTTGACGTTTTACTATTTCAACGAATCATTTGAAAAAAATTGTAAAAAAGCTGGAGGATAAATGGGTTTCATATGAATTAAACGAGCGTCAGAAGAGAAGTCATCTCGCGCTTTTTTTGCTGTCATTTCGACATCGTATTGTTACGTGTGTGTGATGAAAAGTAGATTCTTTTCGACAATCGCAAGCATTCGGCACAATGGTCGGATGAAAAGATGAAGAAGCCGAAACACAAAAGTCCGAATATTCCACAAAAAAGCTAATAGCTAATGTCTATTTGGTGGTCCAGCGCTGATATAATTCACTATAGCATTTCATAAAATCTGGTCAATCGATTAGTCAACGGATGTCTATTGCAACCAATTAGAAACGAAATGATGAGGGAGCTTGTGAGTAAGCAGCTGAGATTGGTCAATAGAGACAACTTCAGGCCAAATGTCCTCTTGCAAGACAACGCTCGATCACATATTGCACAAACAACGCTGCTGCAGCAAATTACAGACACTGCTGGATTTAGAAACACTCTCTGTCACCTACCGTATTCACCGAACCACCTTGACCACCACCAACTGACTACTTGACTTTTTCCAAGTATTGAACCACTTCTTACAAGGAAAAATATTAAATCCTTAACAAATGTTGTGTGGAAAACATCTTTCGCGATTTCATTGCTACTCCAGACTTTTTCCAGACTTCTTCGCTGTCGGACGATAAACAAGCTACCGTTACGACAGACACAAAACTGTGTCGATAGTTTAGGTGCATACTTTGATTTTTAATTGTACTGCTTCTTCTTTGAGATATAATGAATCAAATTCTTGATTCGAAATCGGACATTTCATATTTAATGACTTAATACAATGATGACTATATATTGAACTACCCACCCATTGTGAAATAAATTTATACGTATAAATTTATAAACGCGAAAAAAGCGCACGTTGTTTGTGGATTCGATCCAATAATAGTGTAATGTCGCATTCATGGACAACGAGCAAATATCAAAATTAGAAAAGAAAAGATTGTTCGTTTATGTTGTTATTTTAGAGTAGAAACAAATGCGTTAAAAAAAAAAGATGAATAAGAAATTCAAAATTTTCTTTTAATGAATAAAAGGACAGACGATCTCTCGGAACTATTACCTACTGGCCCTACTGATTACTGGATTGCGGACAAAAACGGTTCATACCGAGTTTCTCAGTGAGCAACGTGGTAGCAACGTGCTCACAACACGGCTACGTTACATTCAGGCTATCTCCCGGAAGTACGGTGAGATTAATGTTACAAGAAGAAAAACGCGCTCTTTCACGACGAATTGTGAATGCAATGCAATGGGCCGTACTTGCAGAAGCCGTACTTGCATTTTTCACAAGCGGACGGCTTTGCTGGAGAATTTTCTTTATCCGAGAATGATAACGATTTAATGACTTTTGTATCAACGTATATAATTATTTTGTTGTGTGACCGCTCACAACTGATAACAAGGTGCAATCTGTGCGATTCGCTAAAAAAATTATAAATCGCAGAATTGTATACCGCAGATAGAAGCTATTATCCGAACGATTTGGGATAAAAATCTCCAAAATACTAAAAATAAATATTTTTGGTAATCGTTCAATAATACACTAGAATATACATCTCTATTCTCCTTTAACTTATACTTATACTGCTATTTTCTTATATTAATTATTTGTTTCAATGGTTTTCGTTGTTAATGTCATTAATGTTCATTCTAAGCTTAAGTAAAAGACACACGTCCTCCTAATTAGTCGATTTTTACATTTTATTTTATTTCCATTTTCTACGTTTCATGAATTTAAAACAAGAATAGAGTAGTGTTCTATTTGACTATAAAATATAAAAAGTTGGACACAAATATAGATAAATATAAAAGATACGTACACGGAAGAATTGCGATGTGAAAAGCTCGTGCGCGGCAATTTAAATCGCGCTGCGCAACACAATTCAGTTCAATGAGTTAATTTATATTGTACCTCATCGGTCTTCCGCAATATATATCTTCTCGCAATGTAATGTTTGAGAAAGTTATTCGCCTAATAATTGTTTCTTTCAATCGACATTCGGAAGAATTCATTCTTTCATGAAATTGGATACTTATAAATTTGCAACTGCCCGGCAGTAGCATAGTTAGTTTCATATACGTATAATTTTTTAAACGTATTACGAATGTTTATTATGAAACGCGTTACATGCGCTTAAAGAACGTATGTGAAACCAACAATTACGTGTTACTTGGGTGGTGATTAATTTCAATATTTTTCAATTCGTTCTATGCCTCATTAAATATGTTAACGTATAAATATCCAGCAGTGTAAATGACAAAATGTTGAATGTGTGAAATTTGTTGCTTAATTTGTTTTCAACATTACTTTTTCTCTTTTTCGCCTATACAGAGAGAGAGAATAATAATCAATTAAATTTGAACGAAAAAAAGAATTCAAAAATCACGGCCAATTTAACCAAATTTCGAAGAATACAAATTCTTGTAATGTCGCATGCCTGATATGTGTATCGTTTCTTTTAATTTATATATTTCTCGTGAGTGGTGGTAGACTTGCCATGTTTCTGATGAAATGAAAATAACATGACTTACCTGGAATGAAGTATCTTCAGTTTCTTACGGGAATCAAATTATATTCGCCGTCAGCGTACGTAGTTTCTCGTGAAGTACAAAACTTGACTCGTGAAGTACAAAACTTCTTCGTTTTCGCGAGAAACGAAGGTCGCAACGCAAGTGAGGAAAGATGCGCCGTGAAAGCGTCGCGAAATTGACAGAATCGCCTGGTCACATTTTAACGAAACGTGTGTGATCGCGCGCGCGATCATGAATGGCAACGAGTGCCGCGCGAAAAACCGTGACGAGAGCTTCGCTCTCACGCACGTCCGACGTCGCGTACGTTGTGCGTCGTGCGAATGTCGCGCGACTCTACGCGCTGCGGCGCGACCAGGCACGACTCGCGTCGTCGCCCCGGCATCGCGCCCCGGTTGTCACGTACACAACAACAAGCCTCCAAGCAACCAATCCGAGGCGCCGGTCGACACAATGAATGGCCAATCGCGCGCTTCTTCGATACTCATTGCATGCATTTCTCTTAGATCTATTACACATTTCCTTATTTATAAATTTTGGGATCATGTATGACATGAAATATATACAATATTGACGACACAATGAAAAGCATTATTTAGCACTATTTTATTTTGTATCATGACAATTAATCCCTATATGGCGGGCAACGTGGCAACGTAAAACGAACACCATATATCAAGTATACAAGAAAAACAAATAATAAAATCAAAATTGAATCAAGCAACCGGCTCAGGATAGATCTCTCCGGATAGATCTATCTCAAACTACAAGAATGTAGAATGACGAATGAAATTCATGCAAATATCCAGATGATGTCAGACAGAGATAGGTTGTCAGGAAAATCTGTGAAAAGAAATCGAGGACGTTTATGTGGGCGATTCCTCCGATGTAAAGAACTGAAATTGGGATGTCTCATGATGATATGAAATCTGTTAATGGAAAATATATTATTAAAAATGTTATGTAAATATATTACGATAGAACTACGTAGTCTCACGCATATAAAATAATAAGGAATCGGTAAAGTTCGGCGGCTGTTAGTGGTCTGTGTAACGCGTAATCAGGTATAAATAAATAACAATAGTAATAATAATAATACAAAAGGGTACCAAAAGCTGGAAGATATAACGTCTATTTATATATATCGCTGTGGATTGCAGAAGGAAATTATCACACACAGAACGCAAGCGTTATATGGAATACCAAAGTCTTTCTTCTGTCGATTTCATTTATGACTCATGTTTAAAGTTCGGATAGAATGGCTCGCGTCCATAGAAACTCTGCGAAAATCGCACGGATAATCAGCAACAATAGGTTCAGTATTCAGAGCAAATTTGCGATCAACAATAACAATAGGAATCCCATTGCATATATATGTTCTATAAGAACAACACTCATATTCGATATATAGCAACAATTGTTGTAGAATTCTTGTCTGTTAGTAAAAAAAATCTCGAAATTGAATCTCCAGATGGCGAGGAGATTCGTGTGTCCTTCCGGAAATTGATGATCTAACCGCGATTCTTCCTTTTGTTTAAGTTGTAACCAATTTTCGACCGAGTCGAATTGAAGATATATGAGATGGATCAATCGTTCTGTTATATTCTTTTCATGATTTGCGCTGGAAAAACTGGTTATTATCACTTTTAGTCGTTAATTAACTTTTTTACAAAAAATTGTCAAACGGAAAACAACTGAAAGAATCAAGGGACCCATAATAATTTAAAATATCGGCAGAAATGTAAATTAAATTATGAATGTTGTAAATTAATGTTTCTTTGCTGTAAAATAGTTATCCATGAAGTAAATCATAAAATTTTGAGCAATCATACATTGGTTATATTGTGTACGCATTCTTTCGGATCATAAAGAATTTTAACGGCACAGTTGAGAACATTATAATGTAAGAAATGAGGTTTTCTTAAAAAATAAAATTGAAGAACCACGGAGTCCAAATGACAACAATAATCGCAACACTCTGTCGCTTTCCACTGGACAATTTCTTCGAAAAAAAAATGCAGACTTTCGACACACAGCCGAAAAGAAGTATGCTTCTCGCTATCGCAGTTCTCATAATTGTTAACGGACAGGAATAAGCTTCAGAAATAAGCCCTTTTCCGTTATACAGTACTTCAGTCTACCTCCCTTTTGGTACCATGTTCATTCAAGTTCACACAAAAATAATTAATTCTTCTCACTATTTTGCAAATTTTGCAGAGTGGCAACATGACTTTTCTGCTCAGTTTCACCCGTTCTACCTCCGTGTATATCACGGAAGAGGAAACTGAGGACGCGATTTGGAACTCACTCTGTATAAGTAAATTTAATAAAAAATGTTCCAAGTTACAATAGATTAAAATTATATAAAAAAAATTATTAAATTCAAGAAAATTTACATTATAAAGTTTTTAAATTTAGAAATTTGCAAATGAATTGTAATATGTTTCTTTATGTTATTTATACTTTTTTAAAATTTAAAATACTTAAATTTAAATTACTTAAAAGTTTATATTCATTCTGTTCACTTAATTAATAAATATATATATATATATATATATCTACCTTGAGAGGAAGAGGGGGAGAGGAGGAGAGAGAGAGAGAGAGAGAGAGAGAGAGAGAGAGAGAGAATCCTGGATGCTCGTTCGTTTTACCATTTGTTTTAATTTCTTGTAATACCTCTACTTGTATTATTGGCTCTGCATAGAATTAAAAATCGTTTTGCACGATTGCAATACAAACACGTTAATAGGTAGGTAGGAGGACGGAGTGAATTTTATTCGAAAAACAAAAAAAGTTTTATAACTTGCTAACCCTTTTTTTTTTATAAAGTCAGCTGTCCTCATGTCTGTATTAACGTCTGTGTATTGTAATTGTGCAAAAAAGGATTTTTAATTCTGGGCGGTCAGTACATGACCAGTGAATATAGTATATTAGCGAATTTTTTATAAAACTGGGCTCCAGAATCCTCTTAAAAATTGTGTTTAAAATAAAGAAAGAGTTTACAATATAATACGTATACGTTTTCACTGTTAATGTTGAAAAACTATAATAAATATAAATTGTTTCAATAATTTTAATATATATATTATTAAGTGCCCTTATATATACAAAAGACATTTGCAGATAAATTAAACATATCTATTAAATATTAAAATATAATTCGGCGTTGCACTTAACAAAGCTATTTGAATTGAAACAACTGATGTTTCAATAACTTTTTGCCTGATGATTTTAATATAACACACACGCAATACAACAAAAGCGCTATATATAAAATGGCATTAAAATATTATCGTAACTTTTGGACTTATAAAATAAATGGAAACTAATATAAATCTAGAATAATTAAAAATTTTCAATGAATTATACGCATCTTTCTCCTAGAACTCTTGAAGAAAAATTTATCTTATTTTTATATAAAATTACCAGACCTAAAGTAAACTTACACGTTTACACAATAGCAATTTTATATATGGATATATATGTGCATTCATTATAAATATACTATTAAGAGTGTGACTCTTTCACCAAACTCTGACCAAATATAATCGACGAATATTACAACTCAGTTGGTGACGGTTAGTCAATTCCGTTGAGTTCTGGATCTTTGTCTCTCTATTAAAAATCACCCTAAATTATCTGCGCTATGCGTGCGTGTCACAGGACGCGAGTTAAATGTTTTATTTCTTATAAATCATATTGATTATATACATGACATAATCCTTGTACATTATGTTTCTTTAACGATCTTGACTGCATCATTCATTATACAATCTTAATTGTAATCATATACAATCATACAGAATTGGAAGCTTGTCTTGACTTATCGTTCCTGATGTTATATAATTTGACCACAAGAGCAGTAAATCAAAAACCTTAAAGATGAAATTTATATATTGAACTTTATTTTATGTTTGTGGATTTTATTTATGTTACCCTGATAGCCTATCGCTTAAGTCACATCTGATATAACGAAAAGATATACATATTTTACAGCTATGAACAGTAACTTATAAATTGCTTCGATAAGTTTGTGAGAAACTACAGTGAGATATATTGTGATATATATTACGATCGGGTATGAATAGCAAATAAACAAAGGCAAAAAAGAACAGATTAAAATAAAAATTACTTCTTATTCACATAGCTGAGAGAATAAGATTATAAACTGAGAATATCTTCCATATAGATTATTACAGGATTTGTATACATATTATTTTTGTTCATCATAATAGAATATACTAATGACTAGACATCATGTCATGTTGCTATTTGTACTTGTATCACATAAAGGCATATAGCTGTAGGTATAGGTTCTTGATCATTTTGCGTTTTTTCAGCAAGTTGCATTGCATCAAGAACAACGTGAAAAAAAACGTTCAAATAGCAACGTTCCGTTGCAAGTACAATCTATATGTTTATATATTTCTTTTTTTTTCTATCACGTATTACAATATAGAAAATTTTGATACGTGTGACACATGTGTGTTTCTTAAACCGCGATTAGCAATTATTATAATATTAATTGATAGATTGCGAATATTTGTGTAAATATATGTTTTTGTAGAAAACAGAAGAAAAGCGCGAGAGAAAAGACAAAATATTAATTTTATTTTTAGCTTTTCTCTTACAGATTTTAGATAGTAATAAGAGATATTGTGTTGTGGTTATAGAAAGTAAAAAGCAGTATGAAATATCAAAACAAATAATAGTGAAATTTGTGTCAAAATAATTAATAAATAATAGAAATAAAAAAGTTATTAATGTAATATGTTGGGTTTGCAGGTAACATATTTATACCTAAATAATAAATTTACATATTTCGATAGCAATGACAAAAAAGTAAAAATGAACTCCTTAAATGTTTTATCATACAGTACAGAAATTTTTAAAAGATTTTTTGTAATTTTCTTTCTACAATAATCTGTAATAAATCCACGCTATGTAATGTTACCTGCAAACCCAACATATTACATTAATAA
>NW_014554528.1:3809-19821 GCF_001313825.1 Dinoponera quadriceps | reverse complement strand
GAAGTCCTACCCCACCCGCCGTACTCTTCAGACGTTGCACCTTCGGATTATCACTTGTTCCGATCAATGGCACACGGCCTGGCTGACCAACACTTCCAGTCTTATGAAGAAGTCGGAAAATGGATAGATTCGTGGATTACCTCAGAAGATGACCAGTGTTTTTGACGCGGGATTCGTGCATTGCCCAAAAGATGGGAGAAAGTAGTGGCCAGTGATGGACAATACTTTGAGTCATAATTTTATTTCCATTTTTTTACAATAAAACCTCAAATTTAAAAAAAAACGGCGAAAGCAAAGTTTCACACCTAATAATTCGACAACTAATTGCGTAGTGCGCGCGGTAAACATATATTATATTAGAGGAAACGTACGCCGGCACCCATGTAAATGATCGCAAGGCACATTTAAGGTTGGCGCGAGTGTTTTTTTCCACTGTGTTTATCCGCGTTAACATCGACAGTATCGCCTTGATCTCGATTTCTCCTCGATTACTTGAGTAATCGCAGCGATTTCAGACTGTGTCCGTCCACGTCGTCCGTTCGGCTAGAGCTCGTCATCCGAATTGCAAACAGAAATATCTTCGGCATCCGGGATTCCAATCTTCACACGTCACAGCTCGTGATAAACGTTTGCTCCTCGCTGCGTCGCTTTGAGCGCTAACACAATCGTTTTTCCGCGACACCGTTTCCGCTGCACGGTCGCTGCTGTACTGGGAATTTGGGATCCTACGAAGTCGCACATTTCATTCTGTCGCTCGCCATCAGCGCACGAATTAGTGCCACGGCTACGGGAAAAACCCCGTTCGTGCGTATTCACTCTTCGGGCGGGAAACGCATCCGACGAAAATTGTTTCAGACGAAGAACAGCCGGATAATAGAGCTCTATTGTGTTGATCGCATCTGAATTATGGAGGAGCCCCAAAACTCATTTCGCGTTATTACGGGTTCACGTGATTGGACGTGGCGAGACGGTAGGATACATTAATAGACACATGTCCTGCGTGTTCGAAAAAAGCTGCAGGTTTTTTCCTTTCGACATTGCGTCGTGCCCACTAGACAGCGCAGGGCGCGGGTGTCATAATCGAGAAGTTCGTCAGCATGCAGCGAATCATAACGCAATCAAATAATATTAATTAATATTCAATTTAATTTGATTCTCGAGTTAGCACCGCGTCGTTCATTTACTTGCTTCACTTGTGAACATTTCAGTTCACTTTTTCAGTTTCGTTCCTCACCCTGAAGAGTCCACGAAACATTGGAAACAAGTCTGTGAAAGACGCGGTGCCAGCTCAAAAATATTTACCCTGACTTCGGAAGTCTAAAATATCAAGATATGTTAATGTTTATTATGCAAGGTAAGACAATAACTATCATCACTTTCAATATCTTCGAACAATAGGAAAATCTTCTAGCAATAGAAAAATCTTATTAACGATTTGATGAAAAATGAAAAAAGTTTACATTTACAGATTCGACGTGACCACCATTGGTTTCAATGCGATTTCTATCGGATAAATTTTTTCTCGTGTGTTCTCATATTTCGAAGATATTCGAAGATATTCGAAGATATTCGAAGGTGGTTAATAGTTACCATTTCATCCTCTCTCCGTTTATTTATTACTACATTCATTAATCATGAGTGTAACGTTAATTTTTATATTCGTGAGAGGGAAAATCGCGATGTTGTTCGTCAACAATTCTTTCGCGATAAACAGCGTGATAATAAAATAATAATCGACGGAATGAAACAACGTAGATGCAATTTGTTATAATGCGTCGACTGTGGATAAAACAGTTTGGAGACGTTGTCTATTGTTATAATGCGTCGACTGTGTATAAAACAGTTTGGAGACGTATTCATACCTTGTTGAGTTTCGCATAGAAAGCGCAATATAATAACGCGACTGACGTGGTGTTTCAAGCGAGTGGGATACCTGACATAAACAACACCATCTTAAATTGAAAGTGCATTATATGTTTTTATGTAAAATTCCCAACATGGTGTTCAGGGAAAGGAAGCGTTCCATTTCTTATCGCAAAGAGTTAAAAATATTAAACCGCTTGCTCTTGTTTACAGGTTACATGTTCGCGATAATATATGTATGCGTGCGATGCTGTTGCTAAACCATTACCTTCTGGCAACGAGTTCGCTGCGATATTCAAGCCGTAAACTTGCGACTCTTTGAAATTTTTTATCAGTGTTTCGATTCAAGTATCTTTTACAATTTTCGACGTGGTTTCCGCGCTAATTTTCCGTTGATATTTCTACTTTCAATTTTAGTATCAATTTTTTAAATGTGGAACGCTGTGTGACACAACTTGAATGATATTAGAATAATTAAAGAAACAAACATAGTAATCACGGAGAAAGAGGAAGAGAAAGATCGAAGGAGAGTAAGAGATATTAATTGAGCGTTCTGGAATACAAGTCCTCTTAAGTATTATAAGATACAGAGTACAAATGTAAAATACAAAAAAAGCAAAAAAATAATGTTGAATTTAAAGAGAGAAAATGATAAACATTGATAAATCTAATTGCAGATTGGATAAGAAAATAACTCATGAAAGAGAGAAAAAGAGAGAAAGAGAGAGAGTGTGAGAGAAATCGTATTTGTAACTAATTATGCGGATATTTGATTTCCCAGTTCGATTTGTCATAGTTACTTAATTCACAGATATACGTTAGTTCGAAACAAAAAAATAAGATTCCAATAACACTTAAAGGCACAGTTGCACTGACGATTATTATAGCTAAAAGTTCGAAATGAAAATACATAGCGAGCCACCATGCTTAATTGATTCATATCGTTGCAACTGAATAATAAGTGTCATATGGCAGAATTGAGTTACAAGTAACGAAACATGTAACGAAACTAAAAGAAAATGTAGAGTCCACTACACTCCGCAGGGCTTCACTCTCGCTTCAATAATACCGTGTCGCGTTTCGACCGGACTTATTGGCGAAGATTACCTTTGCAACGCATTATTCGTTTTCCTATTCCGCGCGGCGACGATATAATAGGGGTAGAAGTATGAAACCGGAATTTCCCTATAGATGGTGTTAGCCATCAGTTTAGGGACCGTAAGACTGCTTCTGCAGCGCCATCATCTCCCTCTAAAAGCTGACGAAGATTTTCAACACACAACAACCCAAGTTCCATATACCGGTATATTTTTCTATAACCTTAAACATGTCGAGTTTTGTTCCTACGAACTACGATCTGCGGACAGCATTGGTTTTTTGTTATCATTTGAAGAAAACTGCTGCAGAATTACATCAAATGCTTGTCGAAGTTTACGATGAACATGCTATTGGCCAAACACAGTGTTTCGAGTTGTTCAAAAAATTCAAAAGTGGTGATTTTGATGTGAGAAACGAAGAGCGTGGGAAACCAACGAAAAAGTTCGCAGACAACGAATTGCAAGCCTTATTGGATAAAGATGATACTCAAACTCAACAAGAACTCGCGGATGAATTGAATGTGACGCAGAAAGCTGTCTCAATTCGTTCGAAAGCCATGGGAAAGATTCAGAAAGTGGGAAAATGGGTTCCGCATGAACTGAATGAAAGAGAGCAAGAAAATCGAAAAACCACTTGTGAAATGCTGCTCGACAGATACAAAAGAAAGTCCATCGTATCATGACAGGTGATGAAAAATGGATATATTTTGAGAATCCTAAGCGTCAGAAATCATTGTTGAATCCAGGCGAACCATCGACATCCACTGCAATCGCTTTGAAAAGAAGACAATGCTCTGTGTTTGGTGGGACCAGAAGGGTGTGATCTATTATGAATTTCTAAAACCTGGTGAAACCGTTAACACTGATCGCTACCAACAGCAAATGATCGATTTAAATCGAGCATTGAGTGAAAAACGACCGGAAAATGGAAAAAGGCAACACAAAGTCATTTTGCTTCATGATAATGTCCCATCACACACAGCAAAACGCGTCAGGGAAACGATCGAGGCGTTCAGTTGGGAAATACTAACGTATGCGGCTTATTCTCCAGACTTGGCTCCGTCCGATGATCATCTATTCGCATCAATGGGACACGCTATGGCTGAACAACGCTTCAATTTGTAAGAAAATGTTTTAAAATGGCTCGATAGCTGGTTTGCTACAAAAAACGAAATGTTTTTTGGCGTGGCATTTATAAACTGCCGGAGAGGTGGAAGAAATGTATAAATAGCAATGGACATTATTTTGATTAAAATATTCTTTATCATTTTCAAACAACAGACGTGTAATTTTTACAAAAAAATTCCGGTTTCATACTTCTACACCTGGCAGCCTTCTAAATAATAAGAACGCCGGAATTGCGAGAATAAAGCATCGCTGTAATCGCGCCACTGGATAACGCGCGCTGAACGGATTTTCGTGGAGATTGTTCAAACGTGGATTGCGTCTTGTGGAATCGGGGCAACTTTGCACGGCAGCGCAGTGCGTACGTGGTGCCATTATCCCTAAGACGAAATATTGTTACAAAGTACGGTTATTACATTTAACGTCGCGCGGCTGCGACGCGTTTCATCTAGCGCTTCTCTGTGCGACGTCACCCTGCGAGAGGGTAGCGTCTTGTGACGTCTACGTTGGACGATAGCATAGACGACGTGCGTGTGCTCGACTTTTCTCTCGCTCCTCCTCACCGTAATCTACTTACAAACGTGTAACAATGTCGCCGTAACTGCGTCGGATCGCTCGTATATTTTACGCATTCGTGCGTGGCTGCGCGCTTTACTGGGGAAATGCGCGTGTCGCATCGCAATGTGAGTATTTCAGATTTTCCCCGGCAAGACGAGTGAGAAAGAATTGGAATTTCAAGTGTCAATTCGGTCAGCGATTTCGTGAGCTGTGTACTCGAAATATTTACAACGGGATAGAGTAGTTTTCAAGGCAAACTGATACGAACTCCACCAACGTATGCGTTGGCTTTTGTGCAAAGAAGAAAAGATTTCATTAAATCTAAGGAAATCTTTTCCCTATGCACGTTATATAAATATCCATATCCCTTCACAAAAATTAAAGCAGTCGCTACAACAGCTGAGATAAGGCACTTAATGGTCGTTTTTATCTAAAAAAAAATGAGCCACTTGTGAGTATTCCATTTCTTGATTCCATTTTCCATTTTCTTTTTTCCATTTTCGATGTCTTTTATCGGCCGCTCGGCTAAATGAAATGCGCGCGTTTCTAGGGCGTATAAATTAATTAGCGCGCGGCGCCTGCACTACCGACATTAAACACCTTCAGATTAGCCGGCCGGAGATTTCACTGTCTTCTTTCTTCTTTGCTCTTTCTCACTGCCGCCGCCGCAATTGTAGAAATCTTTTCCGGGGGAGGTCAAAATTATCGCAATACACGGTAATTACCGCAGGATTCGGCAACGCCGTCGGTTTGTTTCCAGTTGCTAGTTGCATAGAGCTAATCACTGCTATCTCTGTTTACCCATCGCGGAGTATATCTTTCTTGTTTCGCGTGTTTTCCATTCACTTGGTCTCGCCGTTCTCACTCGGATTTTCACGCTTCTCTCCCTGGACGCTGCTGGGTTGCTGCTGTTGCCTCCACATCACACCGTTTTCCAACTCCATTTCTCACGCGCATCGTGTGTATCCTCTTGCAACCCTTTCCTCACGGCGTTGGCGTGACTCACGATGTAGAAGCTAACCTGCCGCAATAATTCTGGCGAAATGTTACGTTAAATTCTCTTTCGCCGTGTTAGTTCCCGGTGTCATTATTCCCGCACGTCGCGATTAATACGCTGGCATTACCAGGAACTTTGGCACCGTTCTCAACTCGAGGGATAATCCTCAGGAACTTTTGCCGAATTCTTGTCAAGGAGCCATCTGTATCAACAAACGAGAAATTGTTTCGCTCAAAAGCACGGAGTCCTCTCTTGCGCGATCGCATCCCGTTGGTGGGAGGACCTCTCTCTTGTGACCTTCTGTTTCGTATCTCATTTCTGGGTGACGGGAGATTTTTTTCTCTCCAGTCCCACGCGTAAAAACCGGTCGTCAAAATATTATTAAGGATTAATAAAACCGATTGAGCGATTGGGATTTTAGTGCTCACTCTCTTACTTTCCGCCGTGTCCTTTTTAATTGCATGTAACTGCGCACATGTGAATGTTTAAATGACAGTGCTGCGTGTTATTTCGCTGATACTGCAATGCTTTTTATGCGAGGGTAATCAATCGGCCAATTGTTGCGTGTACCAATTTGGGCCGATAAAGAGTTCCATATCTATACTTTCGATATGAAACAGTTAATTATATTCGAAAAATATATATGCGCGCGCATTTGTATTGATCGACAGATGGAAAAATATAAATGTGAAAGGGAAACAGGCAGAAAAAATTACAAATAAAACATAATCGCGTAATAATGAAGAGCATATTTCACGATTCCAAGTATCACGTTACTTATGAGAGGAACATCATTTATTTCAATATTAATATGTTATCAATTAGTACCGCATTAGTCATAATAAATTACCGTAGAAAATATTTTGAGTTTAATTCTTCAATTCTCTCTCTCTCTCTCCCTCTCTTCCCCTTCCCAATCTTTCTCTATCTCGCAGATGGATTCAACGAAATTTTAATATATTAATTTAATGTCATCGTCGTTAATATGAACCTCTTTTTAAGACGATCTACCTTTATACCCACATTCTGCTTTATACCCACATTCTGCAGTCTTATCTTCCATTTAAACAAAAAAACAAGCTATGCGAAATTCACATATCCGCGATAATATTCGAGCGTACAATTCCATTCGCAGGAAGGATCTCGAGTAATTCCAGTTGCTTGAACGCGTCCTTTCTGCTTGCACATAATTGAAAGGGTATTAATAGTACAGACTAGCCGGGACAGGAGGGGCGGAACGTAAATGAATTTGGCGAAGATACATGTCACGGATCTAAGAGTATTACTGGAAAGCGATTGTCTTTCTGATCGCAGCGCCATTGAAGCCGCGCTACAATTCTGGTAAGTAATAGCTTTGTCTTCCTCCTTTCTTCTTCTTTTATTCCTTACTGTTTCCGTTTCTGCCCCTCGGCAAACGTATTCCCCGGCTCACTGTCGTGGAGTATTGGACGTGAAAGCTGCCGGAGCAATTAATACCGACAATTGGACGGATGATCAACAGGTAAATTGTTTACGGGAAATAAAGATCCTTTACGGAATTAGCGTAGGAATTATATCCTCTTTCACCGAAGACATAATGTCTATATCACATAACAGACTAGAGCGAAGCGTTGCAATTGGGACTTCGAAATGAATTCAACACTAAATTCGACACTAGAATGTTCATTAACGACGAGCAATAGTTAAAACAATTTCAACAATATTGTTACGACATAGCATAATTGTTGAAAACGATATAACAGGTGTAAAAGTATGAAACCGGAATTTCCCTATAGATGGTGTTAGTCATCAATTTAGAGACCGTAAGACTGCTTCTGCAGCGCCATCATCTCCCTCTAACAGCTGACGAAGATTTTCAACACACAACAATTCAAGTTCCATACACCGGTATATTTTTCTATAACCTTAAACATGTCGAGTTTTGTTCCTACGAACTACGATCTGTGGACAGCATTGGTTTTTTGTTATCATTTGAAGAAAACTGCTGCAGAATCGCATCGAATGCTTGTCGAAACTTACGGTGAACATGCTCTTGGTAAAACACAGTGTTTCGAGTGGTTCAAAAAATTCAAAAGTGGTGATTTTGATGTGAGAAACGAAGAGCGTGGGTAACCACCGAAGAAGTTCGCAGACAACGAATTGCAAGCCTTATTGGATGAAAATGATACTCAAACTCAACAAGAACTCGCGGATAAATTGAATGTGACGCAGAAAGCTGTCTCAATTCGTTCGAAAGCCATGGGAAAGATTCAGAAAGTGGGAAAATGGGTTCCGCATGAACTGAATGAAAGAGAGCAAGAAAATCGAAAAACCACTTGTGAAATGCTGCTCGACAGATACAAAAGAAAGTCCATCGTATCATGACAGGTGATGAAAAATGGATATATTTTGAGAATCCTAAGCGTCAGAAATCATTGTTGAATCCAGGCGAACCATCGACATCCACTGCAATCGCTTTGGAAAGAAGACAATGCTCTGTGTTTGGTGGGACCAGAAGGGTGTAATCTATTATGAATTTCTAAAACCTGGTGAAACCGTTAACACTGATCGCTACCAACAGCAAATGATCGATTTAAATCAAGCATTGGGTGAAAAACGACCGGAATATGGAAAAAGGCAACACGAAGTCATTTTGTTCTATGATAATGCCTCATCACACAAGCAAAACGGGTCAGGGAAACGATCGAGGCGTTCAGTTGGGAAATACTAACGCATGCGGCTTATTCTCCAGACTTGGCTACGTCCGATGATCATCTATTCGCATCAATGGGACACGCTATCGCTGAACAACGCTTCAATTTGTTAGAAAATATACGAAAATGGCTCCATAGCTGGTTCGCTTCAAAAGAAGAAATGTTTTTTTAGCGTGGCGTTCATAAACTGCCGGAGAGGTGGGAGAAATGTATAAATAGCAATGGACATTATTTTGAATAAAATATTTTTTATCATTTTCAAACAACAAACTTGTAATTTTTACAAAAAAATTTCGGTTTCAAACTACTACACCTGGTATACTGTGACGATGCAAAATTTTGCCCGTCACTCAGGCGGTGGCCTGACCGTGGGGGGCCTGGAGCTTGCGCCTTCTCGTGGAGAGAGGGCAGCCGAGTGCCGATTTTTGGTCCTGTGCGCCGTTTGCGCAGAAGACAGATACCCGCTGCTTTGATGATTCTTTTTTTTTGAGTGAAGAAACCCGCGAGCCAGGACAACGGGCGAAGGAAAGAGCCGACGGAGAGGAAACTGGAGAGAGACGCGGAAGGACGGGGAGAGATACGTCAGGACGGAGGGACGGCAACAGAAAGCGGGATGGCCACCTCGCGAAAAGAGAGGCGCAAGGTCCCGCGATCCGGTCGCAGATTAGGATCCCGCGGTAGGCGCGCCCGGGTGTCCTCGGGAACGACTGCGGGCCCCAAAAAGTTGCCGGATTCCGTCCAGGAAAGAACAGGCGAAAAATCGTCGAAAACCAACGGTAACAGACGCGAGGTCCCGCGAACATCCGCAAGACAAATGATTCGACTGAAGGAACCAATCGGGAGCCGCGTGGCGCGGCGAAAGATCTATGAGGCGGTTGCTTATATGAGACGGGACAAGCAAATTTCATCACTGTGCGGCCAGCAGGCGTGCGAAGCGGAAGTGCGAACGAGCAAACGAGCGAACGAGCGAGCGAACGTGCGAGAACCCGGATCGTTGCTATGTCTAGGAAGGAGCTCCAGGAGAGGAGAGGCGAGCCGGTGAGCAAGTCATCATACAGCCGCGGGCTGATAAGTCGAGTCGCAATTAATTCCGGAAAAGTAGTTTCGCGAGTAAATTCGAGAAGTTGCCGCCGCTTCTCGGCAGCAGGTAGAGTCGTGACTACTCCAGGAAGTTTCCGCCGCTTCTCGGCGGCTAGCAGAATGGAACTCGGTCGTCCTAAAACATTGCCGCTCGCAGAGTCCGCGCTGATTCGGAGTGCGAAGGCGTGCGTACGGACTCGAGCGTAAAGAAGTCTATTGAACGTAAGGACTGCTGCCGGCGGGCGTGTACGTAAAAGAGTACCGACTCGGCCGAGGCAGCAACTACTGCTGGGAGAGAGACTTGGCTGGCGCCCAATTTAGGAAAGATTCGCTCAACGGTTGCCGGGTAAGCTGAAAACGCGACGCGAGTCAATTAATTGCTGCCTTCAAACGGCATATATCCGCCGCTGGAAGTTACGTCTTGCGGAACAACTGGCGAGACACGCTCCCTTAGAATCCGTTGCCGAATCTTCCGGGGAAGGAAGTAAAGCCGCTGTTCGCGAGCAGGCAAGCCGAATCGAACGTTACATCTTTGTCGGTTCAAACTAGCGTGATCTATTGTCTCATATGACCGCTAAATGATCGTATAACATCTTTCTTGTATTCCTTCCAATCAAAATTAAAGCTTTGTCATTTGTTACTTTTAACACGTCTCGTCGAGCTTATTTCATTCTCCCGACTCCCCTCCGACGGAACGACACATATCGAGGAAGCGCGATTAAGAACCACGAGGCTCTCCGACGCGGAATCGCGCGGGATGCGATTCCGCAGATCGTTGCTTATTAAAAATCTGAGCTAGCCAAGGCAAAGCCGCTGCCGCTTGAAAACGGGAGCGAAGTGGACCACCAAAGAACGAATCGCTGGGTGCAAAGAGTCACAAAACATTGATTTATATTAGGCGTACAACTTTGCTCTTGCCGTTTTTTTTTATTTGAGGCTTTATTGTAAAAAAATGGAGATAAAGTTATGACTCAAAGTATTGTCCATCACTGGCCACTACTTTCTCCCATCTTTTGGGCAATGCACGAATCCCGCGTCGAAAAAACTGGTCATCTTTTGAGGTAATCCACGAATCTATCCATTTTCCGACTTCTTCATAAGACTGGAAGTGTTGGTCAGCCAGGCCGTGTGCCATTGATCGAAACAAGTGATAATCCGAAGGTGCAACGTCTGGAGAGTACGGCGGGTGGGGTAGGATTTCCCATTTCAACATTTCCAAGTCTATATGTCTTGACCACTTTTGCAACATGGGGTCAAGCATTGTCATGCTGCAAAATTACTTTCTTGTGTCTCTCGGCGTAGTGCAGCCGCTTGTCTTTTAATGCTCGGCTCAAACGCATCAATTGAGTTCGATACCGATCGCCTGTAATTGTTTCAGTTGGTTTTAATAGCTCGTAATACACTACGCCGAGCTGATCCCACTAAATGCAGAGCATTGTCTTGGAGCCATGAATGTTCGGTTTGGCCGTCGATGTGGAAGCATGGCCGGGAATTCCCCATGATTTTCAGCGCTTGGGGTTATTGTAATGAACCCATTTTTTATCTCCAGTCACAATGCGAAGCAGAAATCCTTTTCGTCCTTGCCTTTCAAGCAGCTGTTCACAAGCAAACAAACGCCGTTCAACATCTCTTGGCTTCAACTCGTACGGCACCCAATACCCTTGCTTTTGAATCATTCTCATGACTTTGAGGCGTTTCGAAATGGCTTGTTGAGTCACTTCCAATGATCGTCCCAGTTCTTTCTGAGTTTGACACGAGTCTTCATCAAGTAATGCCTCCAATTCAGCATCTTCAAAAGTTTCCTCTTCCACCGCTATGCCGGTTTTCGACGTGTAAATCACCGTTCGTGAAGCGTTGAAACCACTCACGACACGTTCTTTCACTAATAGCGATCTCACCATGGGTATTTGAGAGCATTTGATAAGCCGCAGCCCCAGATTTCTTCATATTGAAGCAGAAAAGTAAAACCTCCCGCAAATGACGAGAATTCGGCTCTTCAACTGACATCTTCAATCGACGATAACTTTATGGTACAGATGCAAATCGGCTAATGTAACTATTAGGTTATGTTGACAGATGCCCAAATTGATTGTATGACGTATATGATCTGTTTACTTTGACCACTAAGTTCCATTAAAGCCATCTATAGGGAAACGGCGGGAGCAAAGTTATTCACCTAATATATTTCGTCGTTATATTTAAATCGCGACAGTGAATTCGACAACTGCGAAGTTCCGAAATACGATGTGAACTATCCAAACAGCGAAATACAAGCAAATGCCTGATCAATGGCCGTTAATCAGCCATAAGGAAGAAATTAACGCTTGGTAAATAATGTGTTTAACGGGATAATGACGTTTCGCACTGCCGCGATCGTATATCTAAGGCGCATTAAGGTGTTACGGATGACTATTTTTCTTTGTGGAGGAAACTCCCGTTGCCAAAAGTGAGAAAGTGGTTTCTTTTAACAATTCTTGAAGAGGTGGCGGGCGCGACTCGACCGTTTAAATATTCAGTCCCGCGGCACCGCGATACCCTGGCGGGGGGCAAAGGACTCTTTCTCCTTTGTTTGCAAAGAAATTATTCCGTAATCGCAAATGGACCTCGGCCGTTTTTACCCGCGTTTTGCGCCCCCTCGTGTCGCAGGTGTCCTCACGTACGTCGAACTTGGATTCGCGATGGGAAAGCCGGCGAAAACGCGAACTCTTTCTCTCTCTCCCTCTTTCTCTCTTTCACGAAAACCTGGCTCGCACGATTACTCTATTCCGAGGTATTTCCATCGTCGGTTTCGCAAATCTCGAAAGCGGTATTCGAATAGAGTAGGGAAAACAAATTGTATAGAAAGATGAAACAGTCTTAATGGACTCTTAGAAAGGGAGCGGAATTACGCGGAGGAAAGAAGAAAAGATGGTTTAAGTAAAACGCAACCGAAGCGTCGAACGGCGAAGCTTGCTAGCTAGGATCCCGCTCTCTCTCTCTCTCTTTCCCATCTCTCCCCCTTCCCTTTCCCCTTTTTCTTTCAACTGTTGTGCAAAATATTATTCAAAGTGGCGATGAAAGGCCGACGGAGCGTACAAGGAGTAACAACGAATCGGGAGGAACAAAGAAGGCTGAGGCGTAGGTGGCCCTGGTTATACCCCCTCGCAGCCACCGTTTCCACTCCTCGGTAGCAATTCTTGTCGCGCTAGGCAGGCGGGAGTTGTCTGTCCCACCGCTAACTTCATTTAAGTTTTTATCCTTTTACAAGGTACTCCACGCTAACTTTCCAAATCGAGCATTGAAGGAGACATTTCAAAATCTCGAACGGAAAAACCATTGAACCCCTCTGTCTCTGGCGGAAGAGGCAGGGTGTGATCGATTCGTCGCGGTCGTGTGCTTTCTGGACAAGAGACGTGTAAGAGAGAGGATGAGAGAGAGAAAGAGAGAGAGAGAGAGAGAGAGAGAGAGAGAGAGAGAGAGAGAGAGAGAGGGGAAAGGCAGACGAAATCTCTTAACGTTCTTCGTGTCTAACGTATGTGCATACACACAAGCGACATGTGCGAATGTGTACGTATACGTCTTCGGGGATCCCTTTGTACTTGTGCCACATTATAGGAACTGGTGCATTAGACGGAGTAATACGGCTGAAGGAATTCCAATTGCAGCGCGGCCACGTCGTTCGGTTTAATAATTTGATCGGACTTCAGAGAATACACGAAACCGCTGCATAGAGGATGAATGGGCTTGCGTACAGAGCGCTTCGTTGACATATTTAAGTACCACTGTGCATCTCTCGCGACCGGGCAGAATTGCATGTTGCTTTTGGTTGTGCGCGTAAATGTATCAATATTCATCCCACTGATTTACCCGTCGCATAGTACGAATATCGCGACGGTATTGTAACAGCGGCGTCGCGGCACGCTTATTATCGTTACACCCGCTATCATGTACCGTTCATTCGCGTATTCCTCTCACGTTGATTATTTTTTCCGCGGAACAAAGTCGAAGTATGCGTTAACACGTTAGAAAATATACTCGTAGTGTACAGAAATACGATGAAGCAAGTTTCAGCGATATTTCTTTGACGGTAAGAATCTAATCGTAGTATTTTAAAGAAAAACTTTTTTTTATAAAAATATCTTGAGAACGATCTTTAACACGATGATTGCCAACTCCGAGATATCTCGTAGGTTGTTTACTTGCCCAGGACACCAAATACGAGATAATTCGTAACACGTTTTTTTTCAAGAAAAAAACATGTCTTAAGCTTTTTGATTATTACTATGTACTATAATTAAAGTTTTTAATAATATAACATGATTAAATCAAATTGGCTTCTTAGACCAGAATCGTGAAAAGTTCCGAGGCAGTCAACGTGTTAAAATAACTTTGAAAACAACGACAAATTTCCTTCACTTAATACGAAGGGTTATAATAAAAGTAGTATTAGCGTATACAATATAATTCTACGTAACTCTATATTAAGGCATGATTCGAAATTTGGAAATAATTGTTTTCTTTCGCGACGTACTTCATTTCTAAAAAAATTGTGATTTCGTTGATTACTTACATCCACGCTAATTCTCTTTTTTTAAATTTGAATCATTAACTCTGTTTATGATAGCGAAGTAAATGCATGCTAAATCATAACATAATATTTGAACATTTAACTTGCCGAGGGAATACAAGTTCTTAACTGTTGGGATGCGGCGGGTTGAAGGTGTACCACACTCGAGTTACATGAACAAGAAAAAGTACTTTCATTTGTTGGCACTGCGCGTACACAATTATAAGAATCAGAAATAAAGAGGTGGGTTAAACATGAATCCGTGTGCATGCGACCAAGCAGTAGACTAAAGGGGAGAGAATCAAAAAGAAGGGATTTGCTAGACCTCCATCTAGCGACAAACATTGTGACTCCAATGCTAGTCACCGGCTGAGCACAAGCACACATAGATATACCATTCTGACATTAACCTTATCAAACCATTATTGATAAATTGATAATTCAACTTATTTATCATCATATCATCTAAAAGTTGTTTTGGCTAGACAAGAAGTCGCTGCACAATATCTCTACAAAAGTTAAGAGTAGAAACGTTTAAGAACACTTGTTCTTGTATAATGTCATGGAATTGTTATATAAGAAGTTCGAATAATGAAATTATTTTCATTTTGATTACAAAACAAAATTCCATTTTCATTTCTAACAAAATTTTCATGTATATAACACAATTTTATTAACAATACAACACAATATGATCGAAATAAAAGTTACAAGTTGAGGAGATACTTGAAATCATGTGTCGAACAACGGTCGCCGCATGACATTGCACCCAACAATTAAACAAATATGTTTATAACAAAATTATGAATTTAACGTATACATAGATTGATAGTTTTTTAAATAAAATAAGTAGTTGCTATATAGCGTTGCCAGAATGATAAAAAACGACAGTATATGATCTTGCATTATACATAAATATACGCACAAGCGCACACACACAANGTAGTTGCTATATAGCGTTGCCAGAATGATAAAAAACGACAGTATATGATTTTGCATTATACATAAATATACGCACAAGCGTACACACACAAACACACACAGAGAGAGAGAGAGAGAGAGAGAGAGAGAGAGAGAGAGAGAGAGAGAGAGAGAGAGAGAGAAACGCTCCCGCACGCACGCACGCACGCACACATATATATTTTGAAGATGTCTCTCCAACACACCAATAATTTGAAAGATATGTACGTATCAATGTAGAGCTACTTTATTAGACTTTACTTCAGTATTATATCGGTAGTTCGCACAGTACCAGCTTGCTGGGACCAGACACATAGTTCTTTTGTAAACATCTAAAACATCGTTCATGGCTGGCTTGGAAAATGATTGTCGTCGTACTTTTAATATTTATTACTATTATCATTACAACGCTTGCTCTTGATTATTATGTGCATCATAAAAAAGCCAGATAATTTATCGATAAAATAACAGGGCTGAATCATATTCCATTTTTTGGCAATATATTCTATGGTCTAGTGCCAGAAGATAAATGGGAATTCTTGATATGTTCGCCATTAATTAATTAATTGTTTAATAATATTCAAATTATTCTTTATTTGCATCAGCAGTTCATGAGTTTATATGTTGATATAAAACTATAAACATTATATAATATTGATTTTATTTTTTTCCATTTCTCTCACTCATTATTCTCTGATACAATTTATCAAGCTCGATTTGTTTAAGTAATGGTACAGTGTATTTAAAAGAATGAGAATGATAAAAATATATATTTTTTATATATATTTATAATATATGTGCACATTTGTCAGATAAATTTTGGTGCTTTTTGCGTATAGTGACGGACAAATACAAGGGTGAATCAAATATAAACGGGAATTATTTTTATACCCGCAATGAGGCGAACGGAGAGAGGCTTCTTAGCGTTATAGGTGGGGATGCCTGAAGGAGATTCCCCTCTACACGACCTCTCATTAGCGCTCCGTTAATCAGTATCATAATGTCAAAGCGGGAGGTGCCCTCGTCCGTTATACAACGAATTATTATTAAATTTCTCACTGCAGAAGGCCTAAAACCCTTGGACATATTGAGA
>NW_014554528.1:0-3777 GCF_001313825.1 Dinoponera quadriceps | reverse complement strand
AGACAATACGCTTAAGAAGATTCAAGTGTACGAGTGGCACTAACAATTTTTAGAAGGACGAGAATCTGTTGAAAATGAGGGGCACCGACGTCGCCCGAGGACCAGAGTGACAGAGGAGAATATTCGCCTGATCGAGGGTGATCGTCGACTAACGGTCACTGAAATTGCTTCTGAGGTCGGAATAAGCTTCCAAAGAAGATTCCAAGTAATTCAAAGAAGCCAGTATAGAATGGCGAAAGATAAGTGAATCTCTACCCGTCAAAGCCAAAACTCGGCTCTCAGCTAAAAAAGTTCTTGCAACCGTATTTTTTGACAATAAAGGTATTTTGCACGTCGATTTTCTTCACGAACGTCGTATTGTGAAGGCTGCATATTACTTTTGGACGAAGCAAAATGCGAATATCGTTGGAAAAAACGCGGATTTACAATCCTAGATGTTATCCTGCTTTACGACAATGCCCGGCATTCAGCTGCCTTATCTCGTCAAAAAATTGAAGAACTGGTCTCGACTACACTGGAACACCCTCCAAACACAGTCCGGACTTATCGCTCTGTGATTATCCTTTGTATGGACCACTGAAAGAAGCACTTGGAGCACAAAAATTTGACAGCGATGCTTCTGTCGAATCCTTCGTGAGCGATTGACTGCCACAGCTGCCTTCATTTTATGATAGCGGAATTAAAAAACTGGTTACCCGGTGGGAAAAATGTGTTACGAAGTCCGGGGATTATGTAGAAAAATAGTTATGTATGTTAGTTTTTTTATATTACTTCAATTAAACAAAAAAAATTATTCTGGTTTATATTTTATTCACCCTCCTATATCGTAAGGCGCTATAATAGAGCGTCTTGTATTAGGTGGTAAACTTAATTCCTGCGGTTTTTTGTTTAAAAAACTCATTTATTTCGACATCAAAAGCAAAAAATACATTAATCGAAGTATTTTCCCTCGCTAGCTATACATTTTTCCCATCTTTCGAGCAACACGTATATTCCGCGACGATAGAACGATTGGTCTTTTGGTGCAATCCATTTGTCGATCCATTTTTGCGCATCTTCGTAATTTCTGAAGTGTATATCCACCAAGCCGTGCTGCATCGACCGGAACAAGTAATAGTCCGAAGGAGCTAAGTCTGGTGAATACGCTAGGTGCGGGAGAAATTCCCACTCGAGCTGCATCAGTGTTTCTTTGACNGTATTAGGTGGTAAACTTAGTTCCTGCGGTTTTTTGTTTAAAAAACTCATTTATTTCGACATCAAAAGCAAAAAATACATTAATCGAAGTATTTTCCCTCGCTAGCTATACATTTTTCCCATCTTTCGAGCAACACGTATATTCCGCGACGATAGAACGATTGGTCTTTTGGTGCAATCCATTTGTCGATCCATTTTTGCGCATCTTCGTAATTTCTGAAGTGTATATCCACCAAGCCGTGCTGCATCGACCGGAACAAGTAATAGTCCGAAGGAGCTAAGTCTGGTGAATACGCTAGGTGCGGGAGAAATTCCCACTCGAGCTGCATCAGTGTTTCTTTGACGGCTTTGGCAACGTGTGGTCGAGCATTGTCGTGCAAAAGCATGACTTTACGTCGATTGCTGGCTACTGCTGGCCTTTTTTCTAACAATGCTTCATTCAGACGGTTTAATTGTCATTGATATCGATCCCCCGTGATACTTTCGTTGTGTCTCAATAGCTCATAATAAACGACGCCGTGCATATCCCACTAAATGCAAAGCATTACTTTGTGGCCACGGATATTTCTCTTTGATGTGGATGTCAATGGTTGGCCAGGGTATACCCATGATTTTCTTCGTTTAGGATTATCGAAGTATATCCATTTTTCATCGCCAGTCACTATGCGCCACAAAAAACTCTTCTTTTTCTGCCTGGCGAGCAGAGAAATAGAGATGTTTAAGCGATTCGCAATAGCATTTGCGGTTAATTCGTGTGATACCCATTTTCCCTCTTTTTGAATTTTTTTCATTGCATGTAGACGTTTGGAAACAGCCATCGAAGTAACACTTAATGCTGCAGACAATTCTTGGAACGTTTGAGTAGAGTTTTCGTCCAATAATGCCTGCAAATCGGTGTCTTCAAACTTTTTCGGTTGGCCTGAGCGTTCTTTATCATTGACATCAAAATCACCAATCTTAAATCGCTGAAATCATACTTGGCATGTTCTTTCCGATGGAGCATAATTGCCATAAGCTTCGAAAAGCAATTTATGAGCTGCAGCTGCAGTTTTTTTCAAGTCAAAGTAATGAAGCAGCACATGTCGAAAAAACAACTTATCGCGTTCCATATTTAATCAAAAGAAAAAATAGCACTGCTCGCTTAAATGAATCTCTTCGCACTAAATTTTATTGACAAATGTCTAACTTCTAAAATGCAGCCAGTTTCAGATGTCAAAATAAATTACACCTATAACTAACGTCATCTAACTGTGAGCCGCAGGAACTAAGTTTACCACCTAATACTTGCTCTGTTGTCGCGAAGGCCGAATAAAAGCATGCAATAACTTACCAAAGCCACTGGTTTTGTTTTATTTACCGTTAATCCCAGCGTGACCATGCGAACTATCCCGCTTCCGACTCAACCCATTCCTGAGCTACAAGTCCCATTCGAGACAAACTCGGGTCGCGGGGCCGAAGTGCGGACGGCTTCGCCGACCGCGTATTCTGTTGTTTAGTGGGTGCGACTTGTGCGCACCTGGCGCACATACGATTCGAGAGGAGGTCTTTGAAAACTCGGATTCGATCTCACGTTCCGGGTTTGCACTTCGGTTTTTGCGCCGGTGATTCAGACGAGCCAAATTCAAAAACCCGGTCGCGGTTTGATACACAATTTCCATTAAGAATTTACCAAGTTTTCTATCTCATAACTGTGATATTTTTTTGTCTAACCACGAGATACAACTGCGCTGAGTAAAGTATATCTAGTCAATATAAAATGTTCACTAGCGACTGTGACAGTGATCTAATTCGTAAGGTAGGCAACTAAAGAGCAAAAGGCCTTAGATCCAAGTCCAGCAGGGAAAAATAAGATCTTTCCGTTAAAGTTAGATAGATTGGATAAGATAGGATCGTATTTGATCCCAATAAAGTTGCGTTTTACTAAGGAATAGAACTACGACATAAATAGGTTGCGACTGAAATTATACTGTCAATATTGAAGAAAGTTGAAAAGTTATGCAATATTTAGATTGATAAAATGTTTATTCGAATAAATTTTCTTCTATATTAAGATAAATCTTACACAAGAGCAATAAAGAATTCTTTTTTACATGCATAAATTTATACTGAATATTTTATTTTAAATAACAAACTTTATTCAAATGTATTGGGTGAGTTCAAAAGTTCGTGCGGAGGTGCAATAAATGGCGTTAGAAGCGGCGTAAAGTTTTATCATTAATACCGCCATCTCCGTAAGACATATCGTTGGAAAGGTGACATGTGCAGCGTTCATTTCAAACAAAAGAATTTGTGTAGATACGAACTGCTTCGAGAAAGATTACTTTCAAAATGAGTGTCGAAAAAGTGCATTTACGGCATGTTATGTTTTACGAGTTTCNCAGCCGTAAAAAACTTTCAAAAGGTTTATCAAGATCAAGCACCAGCTAAACGAACTGTGGAAAAATGGTTTGCGAAATTTCGCCACGGACAGTTTAACCTTGAAGACGAGCCACGCTCAAATCGACCTTCAGACATTGATGACGATGTTGTGCGATCTTTAGTTTAGAATACTCCGCGAATTTCAACAGAGGAAGTTGCTACAGC
>NW_014554527.1:56660-104805 GCF_001313825.1 Dinoponera quadriceps | reverse complement strand
TCACCCGATTTTTTCGTAAACGCGACATTTTAAAGAAAAATGTTTCAGACAAAAGTTTTGTGACTTCGAGGGGCACATAAGATGGTGTCATTGGTTTGACCTTGGATGGTCGTTTGAAGATCACGTAAAGGTCACCTTTAATTTTTTAAATAGAAACCCCCATTTTTCAATGCACATTCTTGTAGCTTATTTCGAGAGCTTTCCAAAACTCTATAATAAAACGTTTTTCTAATTAGTACTTTTCGAGTTATGAGGGTTGAATATTACGGTACCGCCGGCATTAGCATTACCCAGTCGTGATGTATGACATGTCTGATACTGTCACGTAAGGTGTAACAAAATTCTCATTTACCAGCCATGTCGTATTCAAACGCGGAAGCTTGTGATATGATGCTTATTTTAGATGAATGTGATGGTCAATTTAGAGCAGCTGCAAGATTGTGGCGAGAACGATACCTAGATCGCGCTCCTCATTCGTACAAAATTTTTTCTCGCTTAGCTAACCGAATTACAAATAAAGGTATTCTTCAACCGGATCACAATAAAGATAGACAAATTCGACGCCAAGTTAGAGATAAAAGGATCCCGGAGATTTTTGCATCCGCTTAATTGCATCCCTGCCATTCATTAAGACGTACAGAAAGAGATTCTTGAATTAGTCGCAGCACGATCTGACGAATTTTCCATGAAAACAAACAACCGTGGGGTCCTTATCTCTGTTGACGCACACACATTCACACACACAAACACACAAACACACAAAGAGATGTAAATCCGACCGTGCAACCTCCACCTTGGGTAATGCTAATGCCGGCGGTACCGTAACTTTCAACCCTCATAACTCGAAAAGTACTGATTAAAAAAACGTTTCCTTATAACGTTTTGGAAAGCTCTCGAGGTAAGATACAAGAATATGTATTGAAAAATAGGGGTTTCTATTTAAAAAATTAAAGGTGACCTTCACGTGATCTTCAAACGACTATCCAAGGTCAAACCAATGACACCATCTTATGTGCCCCTCAAAGTCACAAAACTTTTGTCTAAAACATTTTTCTTTAAAATGTCGCGTTTACGAAAAAATCGGGTGAGACGGGTGGTCTGGGACACCCTGTATATATATATATATTGCGACCGTTGTTCAAGACTCGGCTTCTCCGAGTCGCCGGTGCAGCACCGACGTGTGAAGCTCTGGCCGCTAACTATATACGGACCTCCACGGGTCCGTGTGGGCGCCAGGCGTGCGAGTCGCACCCACTAACTGAGGGCCCCGAGGTCGGCGTCGCCGTCCGCGCGTCGGCCACGCGACCCGACCCCGTCCCGATCGGGACGGGCAGCTCCGGGGTGATTTTAAGTCAGAGGCCGGTGTGGTCCATATGGTCACGCCGGTGACAGTCGGCGACCGACAAAAGAACAGAAAAGAAAAAAAAAAGAAAAAGAACAGCAACTTCGACAGTACACGCTTTTATTTCACCCGCCTTTTTTTCAAACCGCGTCAAAACGATGTAATAAGTAACTCGCTCGTTACCGCGCCGTGGCGGACCCGTGACGTCCGCTATTTGCGTTTGCTACTCGACCGGCCGTCGAGCCAAGGGGACGGGACCTTGCACGCTACGACAATCCCAACACAAAAAAAATAATTAAAAAATGCGATGAGGCGACCTTACAGCTACGGGCTCCCTGGCGGCTGGTCCTCGACGATCCTCGTCCGATAATTCTCTCGCTCTCTCTCTCGTTCTCGCTCTCGCTCTCTCTCTGTCCGCTCCCTCGCTCGCTCTCTCTCTGTCTCGCTCTCTCTCTGTCCGTCACTGTTGAGGCTTGTGGAACTCCGGGCTCCGCCAAAAAACTTCTCATTCGCTCGACAAACACGACAGCCAAAAATCGCAACCAACAATATTCTATCGAGAGTTCGAACTATCTCCCGCCAAACTCTTTATCGGGGAGACTCTCCTTTTTCCAACGGCAGTCTTCCCCCTTCCTTTTTGGCCCCCCCCCCCTTTCTCGGCAGCCGACTCTTTGCCGGCGGTGCCCGAGTTGCCTCCGAGCAAGCCGCTTTACCGCCGGCCTATCCCGGCGTGGTACCGCGGCTCTGGGCTCCGTGATCTTGAGCGCGACCTCGGCCCGCCGGCCCTGCCGTCGTCGAGGGGGTTGAAGGATAGCCTCGGTGTTGTCGGTAGCGGCTCCTCGTCGGTCGTCACAGAGCAGAGGGAGGCGTAGTCCTCCGCCCGGCGGTCGACGCTCCGTCCTCTTCTCGCCGCCATTCGGAGCGGTGGTTTACACTCTTCAGGTGTGCGGGACTCGCCGCACCGCGGCGCGCGGTCTCCGCTACCTCAAAGAAAATATAAAAAACTGTTCTTGTTAATTCGGCGCTCGTGTGAGCGCGTCACTTGCTCCGCGGTAGGGCCTTCGCTCTTGTGACGAGCGCTCCGAGCTGCCACGTCACAATATATATGAGACATTCCATGTCAACCGGATCAGTGCTCTGGCCAGAATTTGAAGCGTCGAAAAAATTCGTATGAAGGCTCGAATGAAAGCTTAGAGTATGAGCTTTCAAAAGGCGTGTGCGCCTTTCAAAAATCAAAAATGGCGTTTTCAAAATGGTGGCCAGAAGCTCAAGATTTACGATCAACTAACAAACTCGGTGCTGCCGCCAACACGTGAAGTTACGAAAAAATTTTTATAAGAGTTCATTTTGAAGCTAGAACATAGAGCTATAAAAAGCCGTACGCATCTTTGCAAAAAACAAAATGGCGGATCCGAGATGACAAACACTCGACCAAAATACGGTTTTAAGGCGTTTAAAAACACTATTGATTTGAAAATGGAACGGCAAAGATTTTTTAAGGTCTATCATAACATTTCTGTCATAGTAGAATTTGGAAAACAAAATGGCGGATCCAAGATGGCGGACGCTTGGCCAAAATCCGCTAATAATGCCTTAAAAACCATCAGATTCGTTCGGACATTGATGAGCATATATTTTTTAAGGTGAATCATAACATATCTGGTGTGGTAAAAAACAAAAAACAAAATGGCGGATTCAAGATAGCGGACCTTGGCCAAAATGCACTATTAATACCTTAAAAACCACTGATTCGTTTGGACATGGATGGGCATATATTTTATAAGGTGAATCATAACGTATCTGGTATGGTAAAATAAAAAAAAACAAAATTACGGGCCTTGTCCAAAATCTAGTCTCACTGCTTTTTTTACTACAGATTCGTTTATAGATGGACCGGTAAACATTTTTGAAGATATATCATTATAAGTATGGTTGATGGTTTCCAAACTGCAAGACGTCCGATCTAAGATAATGAAATCATCAGTGAAATTCCTGTGGATTTTTCAAAGTATACTTCAAAAAATTCTTTGAAAATGTATTGTTATTATTGTGATTTTTAGAAAATTTCTAATGATTCTTTTGTCAGAATTTTCAATATTAGTGGATATGGTATCATTCAAACATTATTTAATCAATGTGAAGGCGATATGAACTCTAATATTGCATTATAACCACATTGTTTTCTGTAGTAGAGCATCGTTTCACCTTTAATGCTGCTTGGCATCGTCTTCTGTAGTAGAGTATCGTTTCACCTTTAATGCTGCTTGGCACCGTCGGTTGTGTAATAAATTTTTTTTACCTTTGGACACACCTTTTTTATCTGCGGTACTACCTTCTGTTGCATCAAATAAACCGCTGTTGCATCATGAGTTGTACTGTTGTAATCAGATAGTAAAATTATGCTGTGATGTTTTAATTTGTTAGAAGAGCAATAGTAAGATGCAATAGTTAAAACGGAACATTGGTCATTATTATAATGAAAGGCCTGTGCGGCGTCCTGAGCTACATATGCATAAATTTCTGCAAAATCGCAGTGTAGTNTTTTTTTACCTTTGGACACACCTTTTTTATCTGCGGTACTACCTTCTGTTGCATCAAATAAACCGCTGTTGCATCATGAGTTGTACTGTTGTAATCAGATAGTAAAATTATGCTGTGATGTTTTAATTTGTTAGAAGAGCAATAGTAAGATGCAATAGTTAAAACGGAACATTGGTCATTATTATAATGAAAGGCCTGTGCGGCGTCCTGAGCTACATATGCATAATTTTCTGCAAAATCGCAGTGTAGTAATACCTCATTTTCTTTCAAATTTTCCTTCTTTTCGGATATAAATTTAGTTTGTTCTTTTGATATAAAACTATGAGTAACGAGAACTTTGAGAAGATCACAAAATTGCTACACAAATTCATCTGAGGGTAAGCATTCTTGTATAAGGGTACATCTGTCAGTAGATTGCCATATGCTAAATATAACTTGTTCAATGTTATTTGGTTCCAATAAATCTAGCACAAAGTTAGGAATCTTCTCCATATCAGGACATTTCTTACATTGTAGTAAATAACAATCAGTTGTAGGTTTTTTACACAGAATGAATTTTAAACAATCTTTGTAGTCAGATAATTGAACTTCAGAATATTTGCTCAAATGTTTGAGATTTATAGCATCGAGCATTAATTTAATGTTCTGATGAGTCGTACACACGCAGACACTGTGCGTCCCTGATGCTCCAGCTAGTACACACCATTTTGGACGCAACTCAGCGAATTTAGACAATCCAATAGAATACTGTGGATATTTTTCCTTAAATATGGAATGTAAAACTTTAATATCGTACAGCAGTAAATGTTTTTGTTTACTCACTTTAACACCATCTATTTTAACTTTGACATTTTCTTTTTTATGAGGCATAATGCGACCGTTTGCGTTATTTTTGTAAAACTCGATTACTTTTGAGACAGTTTCTTCATACAAATTTTTTCCCCTCTTGAATGGTGGCACTGCTAATACTCCAGCGGAATATTTCAAATCCTTAGATTGTTTACCATCCTATAAGAACACTTGAATTCTTCCATAATTTTACGAGTACTCCAACAATCGGGGGCTATAGGGAGAATAGACTGTCGCATCGGATTATTCTCAGACAAACTTAGAAATTTCTCTTTAAGACCATTCAAAAGCTCATCTAATTGTTCTTCACTGGATGCGCATATCTTTTTATTTGGAGTTTCTCCCGAAGAGTCATCAAATCTCATGTCTTCTCCACTGTTGTTATTTTCAAGGGAAAGATTTTTTCAAGATTCATAAAAAGTTTTTCTACAGTCGTGACAAATTTTTGATTGTGGATGTACATTCGGATAAGTTTCTAAAAGGGCTTTTGAAACCTTCCTCAAGTTTTTACCAACATGTCCATCTCCACCCAATGGGTTACAATATCTCTTAGAATGTATCTTATCTATATTATCGATACCTTCAGCGGTGTCTGCCATGTCCAAAGTTAGGTACAAATAATTACTTGTATGAAAAATTTGCAGCAATTCAATTGAAAATTTTCGAAAAGATACCGTTATCAAAAAAAAAAGTTTCCTACTATCCTGAAAAGAACAGTAGGAAATTAAACACTGTCTCCTGAGCTACTGAGAAACTTGCCAATTGTTCAAAGCTGTCGAAACTCCAAGTAAATTTCAGCAACTATCCTGAAAAGGACTGTTGCTGAGTGGTTACTAAAGTTGAAAGCGCTCTATCCGCAAGTACTTTTCTATTATCCTAAAAGCAACCTTTGGAAAATGTTGACCTCAGCGATGGACATCAAATCAATCCATATAAATTTGATTATGCAATATGAAATATGTTGTCTCAGACTTTTTGTGATACGATTTAATTATGGAATATTAAAAAAGTTTCCTTAGTTAAGTGGTCTTAAAAACATCTGTTGATCTGATTTCAAACGAATCTGATGATTTTAAAGAAATTAATAGCAAATTTTGGCTAAGCGTCCGCCATCTTGGATCCGCCATTTTGTTTTTCGGATTCTACTATGACAGAAATGTTATGATAGACCCTAAAAAACCTTTGCCGGTCCATTTTCAAATTAATATGGTGTTTTTAAACGCCTTAAAACCGTATTTTGGTCGAGTGTCCGCCATCTCAGATCCGCCATTTTGTTTTTTGCAACGATGCGTACGGCTTTTTATAGCTCTATGTTCTAGCTTCAAAATGAGCCTTTATAAAAATTTTTTCTTTGCTTCACGTTTTGGCGGCAGCACCGAGTTCGTTAGTTGATCGTAAATCTTGAGTTTCTGGCCACCATTTTGAAGACGCCATCTTTGATTTTTGCAAAGGCGCACACAGCTTTTGAAAGCTCATACTCTAAGCTTTTACTCGAACCCTCATACGTATTTTTTCGACGCTTCAAATTCTGGCCACAGCACTGATCCTGTTGACATGGAATGTCCCATATATATATATTATTTATGTATATTATTTATGCAGTATATATGTTTATATATAATTTAGATCAATAAAAATTTCAATAAGGAAACAAGTTTAAAGAACCCGAACCGAGAAAACCGTAATTTAAACAGTTTTCCGATACTTTTATAATACAGAAATCTGGAACTGAAACCGGAACCTTTATTAATTACTTTAGTAGGCCGGAACCAGACTATATGACCGGACTATATGATATTTATATTCAATCAAAGTCTCTGATACAAAATGACTGCTTAGAGTTCGGATGTTAGTCGAATTCTTTTGATATTTGACTCTTATTCTGAGCGAACTGGGTACGAGGATTGATCTATGTCTTGGGCGTTTTGTTGTTTGACGCCCTTGTGTTCGTTTTTGCTGTGACGTAATTTTCACAATGTTTTATTACCACTGAAGAGGGACCGAAATGTTTGGTTTTATTTGAAATATTCATGCCGATTTGAGGTTGAATGTAATATATATACAGGGTTTGTCAACAAGAGTGTTCAAAACTGAAGTTAAATGAAACACATATCATTGGAATCAAATTAATTTTTTTTTATTTTTAAAGTAGGAAGTAGTAAGTTTATGTTTGCACAAGGATATCGGACAAATGACCGCCTCGTAATTTTTTGCAGGCTACGATTCTTTTGTCAAAATTTTTAATGACACGTTTTCACATTGTAGGCTCTATCTCACCGATGACACGACAAATTTCATCTTTCAATTCCGGAATCGTTGTGGGATTATTCTTATAGACCTGTTCTTTAACGTAGCCCCAAAGAAAATAATCAAGGGGCGTCAAATCACATGATCTGGGTGGCCAATTAACATCACTGTTTCTAGAAATTATGCGTTGCGGAAAGGTCTGATTCAGTAAATCCAATGTTTCTCGGGCTGTATGGCACGTAGCTCCGTCCTGTTGAACTTTATATGCTTTTAAAGGCAAATCTTTTTGCAAAATACGCCATAATGATATTTTAGAGATACCCAATTGTTGAGAACGGCGTGGAATCGATGTGTTTGGGTCATCGGCAACACTCTCACTGACAGCATCAATATTCTCCTGTGATCTGGCTGGACGACAGCGTGTTGTTGTTTTTACGTCTTCTACTGATCCAGTGGACTCAAATTTGGCAATAATTCGACCAATATTTTGCTCAGATGGACGATGTTGTGGAGTGTAAAATTTATGCAATTTACAAAATACATTTTTATTTGATCGTCCATTTTCATAATACAATTGAACAATCTGAATGCGTTGCTGTAATGTGCATCTTTCCACGGTTAAAAACTTACTACTTTCTACTTGTCAGCTGTCTAGTTTGCTTGTCGCTGTCAATAAAATACATGTGAAAACTAACCTCACTTTTTCGAACACTCTTGTTGAAAAACCCTGTAGTTATTAGTTGACACAACTCCTATGCTGAGGCTGTTATACAGACCATTTATTACTATTAATTGATTTGATATCTACAAATGCTTATTTTCTTTTTATTTATTTTGTTAATTTTTATAAACGGAATAATATAGATTTTTTCACAAATGGATTTGTTTATTCTACGTATAAAAATACAAAAGTAAGATCATTAGAAAGTGAATACTTTCCGAGATTACTTTACTTCCATATAGGGTTAAATAATATTTCCGGAATATTAATATATGTTTATGTGTCCGCTCCTAATAAAATTAAAAACAAAATATTATTTAAAGTTGTTATAAAATTATATATTATTTCAACTTTTAGAGTCCTTAATACTCCCGACGCAAACAATCCGCGTGGACGATGCGCACCTAGCGCTTTCGATCGCCAGGGACAGAATACTTTTTCGCTAATATGAACTGTATTTCTTGAATACGCAAGGCGCAACTACTTGAATAATACAAGAAAGTTATTTTCGAACATTAATTATTTGAATTAATTTCTCACACGACGAAAACCACGCGCCGGCTGAGCTAAACGTATATATGCGTCCATAATTCACACCGATAATTTTTGTATATATGCGCTCATACCACTCAAAGGGTTAAATATTCAACTATATGTATATATCATTATTATCAGCCTTGTTTTGTCCACTGCTGGACATACATAGCCTCTTCTAATTTTTACTTTGAAGGAATTTTGGCATTTAAAACGCCGCGCTTGCCATTGCGTGTGGCGAGTATTTTTCTTAAAACGTGAGGGGTCATATAGTGGTTACCGACCGTGCGTGGACCAACGGCTTAACGTCTCTTCCAAAAGACAGAGCCCAGTTTTCCATATATGAGTCCCCACTAATTTTACTCAATATATGGAGGGCGCAGCTTGGAATAAAAATTCCGGTAGTCTAGTATGCACAGAACGTATGAATTGAACGCGGGTTCTCTGCGCTACAAGTCTGGCATTCTACCACCAGATCACACTGCCGCTCTAGAAAAATATATTTAAATATGTACATATATAACTTATATAATTATTGTTTTTTATTTCAAATGTACTGCAATGCGAATTGTTTTATTGTATAAATAAAATCGAAAGAATTTTGTGTAAAAATACAAAATATTATGTGAAACAGACATATAACATCAATAGAACATTCGTATAATATTAGATGGAAAATTAATTCCTACTGCCTGCTACTAAAAAGTGCCGGAATCAATGCTGGCGAGTTTTGACGATGAAGTCGCATGTCTTGTGTAGTTTAGACATTGCTGAAAGCGATTCCGTCTTTACAGGTTAGATGTCACGACGCCAAAGAGATTTCACAATCGATTGAAACTGAATAGCGATAAGCAGTTTTTCCGACATGTGCTTCTTCACTAATTGGACCTAAAGAAAACCGCAGCTGAAACGCATCGTTTATTATCCGAAGTGTATGACGATGAAACTCTACCCGAAGTAATATGTAGAGTTTGGTTTGAACGCTGTCGAAACGGTGATGTTGCGAATCGATCGAAGCTCGACCGTCGGGTTACAGCGCGACAGCGGAGATATTCTCGCGCGCGCTGCAACTTCGCCGTCGTAGCTAGTGGCATCCGCCGCAATGCGGGGCGTCTCCCGTGTGATCCGCCCGCGAGCGACTTCGCTCGCTGGCGGGAATATAATAGTGCTCCGTAAGAGCGCTCGGGGAGACTGTTCTCGTCTGCCATAGCACTCAAGTCGACAGATCAATGAGCAAGCGCCTAGCGATTTTTTCGAGTGTGTCTTTCGGGTTGTGTACAGTCGTCCTTTGGTGGTGGTCAACCTTCCTTGGTACTGGAGCGTTCGGTGCGGATCACCGTTTGTTGCAATTCAGTGTTATCGCGAAACTTGGCAACTCGTCTCTACGCACGGGTAATCCGGGGTCTTTAATATCTACTTTTGGGGTTGAGGAGATTTCTGGAGCGCTCGGTCGCCGACGGTGTGGAAGACCTTCTTTGCGAAGCACTGGAGTCAATTCTCGGAGAAGTCCGACTTCCATCCTCGAGGTCGCTGAGGACACAGAGCGTTGCACCGGGGCGACCAACGACCACCGTTGGTACAGAAGGTCACAGAGGACCCCGGTCTGTCACAAGAGCCAACAGCCAATCATCGTCAGCAACGTGGGTCGCTGACGGACGGCTCGCGTAGCGTGGGTCGCGTTTAGAATAAACTAAATAAAAACAGAACGTGGTTACCTTCAGAGCTATTTATATGATAATATACATGTTATATTCAACCTAAGAACAACCTCGCCGACGGCAATGCGGGTCGTCTGAGGACTTCTACACCTCTTCCTCAGGCATAGCACATCGCCGGCCAGGTGGGTCGCTGGCGGCACCCACCTGGGTCCAACGAAGGACTCAGCGTTCGGGGCAGGGGAAACCTGCCCACAGCACCGTGCGTGCATCAGTGGGTATGGAAGGGCCTTCAAGGTGACAACAGGTCGTCAGGAGCGTAGCTTCACTCCGCTCGGAGATGCGGGGGAACCCGGCAGCAGGCCGCTTTTCAAAGAGCATTTCGCGCCCTTTGCGCATCAGCGAATCAGCGCACATCGAGCATTGTGCAGGCACCGCGACCGTGAGAGAAAGAACGAGCCTTTCTCGCGCACCATTCTGCGTAGCGCGCTCGTGCTCTCGCGTCAGCGATAAGGGCAACGTCGACGCGGACGGGTCTCTTACGTGCGGCGCGTGATTGTCGCACGCGTCAACTCTCCACCGAGTTTCGATATCTGAATCGGCGCACAATCCTCCACCCTATCTGAGCTTTCGGAACAGGTGATTTTGATGTGAGGGACAAAGAACGTCCCGTACAGCCGAAGAAATTTGAAGATGTCGGATTGTAAGGAATGCTCGATGATAATCCAATTCAAAGGCTTTTAGAGTTGTTGGAGCATGAAATGATATTCCAATGGCAATCTCAAAACGTCTTCATGTTATGGAAAGAATTCATAAAGAAAAGCTACTGCTACCATTTAAGTTGCAGAAAATGCCATTTTGAACTGTTTGTCTGTCACGACTTCTTTGTTTGCCAGGCAAAAAAAAGAGTTTTTATAGCATATTATGACTTGTGATGAAAAATTGATTTATTTTGATAATCCTAAACGGAGGAAATCACAGATAGACTTCGGTCAACCATAGACTTCAACGTCGAAGAAGAATATTCATGAGGTCTTGCTATGCATTTGGCGAGACCAGAACGGTGTGCTTTGTTACAAACTTTTGCGTCCAAATGAAACCGTTACAGCTGTTCGCTACCAACAACAATTAAGCCGATTGAATGACAAGCTGATGCAAGAAAGACCGTCAGTAGCCAACAATCTTCACAAAGTCATTCTTTTGCCGATAACGTTCGATCGCATGTTGCGAAAAGCGTGAAGCAGACACTTCTACAGCTTGAATGGGAAATTCTTCCGCATCCAGAGTACTTTCTAAACATAGCACCGTTGGATTACTACCTCTTCCGGTCGATGCAATACGTACTTACGGACACACACTTCTTCAGTTACGAAGAAGTCCAAACATGGTTGGATGAATGGATCACATGAAAAGACATCGCGTTCTAGCGTTGTAGGATTGCCTTGTTGCCTAAGAGATGGTAGAAATATTAGAAAATGGAGGAAATTACTTTGATTAAGAAATATTGGTTTATTCATTTTCCCTTCGAAACAAATTAATTTTAGAGACAAAAAACGACAGGAATTAAGTTTAACATCTAATATTTAAAAAATATTATATAAAATTCTTAGAATATTACGTACTTACAGGGTTTTTATTTTGATATTTTGGAACAAAATATGAAATATTTCATGAATCGTTACATTAGAAAATAATTCTTTTAATTTAGTATGAAATTTCAAAAGTATTCGGCCATTGAGAGCCAAGCACGGGTTTTATTCATGCGGTATGTGAATTCAAATTTTCGCGCGGAAAAACCATAGAGATTTTTTTCTATCAATTTGTTCGATTTTTTCTGTTTTTGAGGATGCGCGAACGGTCTTTTATTACCTTTAAATAAGAAAATATAATAGGGTTACGCAATAGCATATGTCGCGAATCAAATACGGGACCTTTCGTCGGATGAATGTTCTACCACTAAGCTTCTGAAGCTCCATGCTTCACTCGATAAATCTCTTTCTCTTTAAAAGTGTTGTCTATTAAGGCTCGGTTATCTCGCCGCAAGAATTCAGAGTTTATAGTTGCATCTAATAGTAACGAGAATAAGAAACAACTGAATTATTCGTAGTTCCGAGGGTTTCCAAGGGTAATAAAACGTTTAGAATAAACAAAATCAAAACAGAACGTTACACTCAGAGCTATTTATATGATAATGTACATGTTATATTCAACGCATCTTTCAGAGCTCGGTGCAGTGTTGCTGGATGTTGACAATCGACGTTGTCAAATGTTAAATGTGAGATTGAACTATGCATTAGTAATGCGATTTCGAGTTCGAGCTTGCTAGCGTTTCCCTCTCCTTTACAATATATAGAGACATTCTTTTCATCCGTGTAATACGTATATAATGTGTGTTATCACAAGGATAAACGGAATATCTTTATACGCTTTTATTATATTACTTCATAATGGAAGAGAGAAAATGTTAGCAAACGAACTCGAAACCATATCGCTAGGTCCTTGAAATGTTAGTGAATAATTGTCCTATTCCTGAAATGTTAGCGAATGTACATTCATTTTCTCCTGAGCTGAATCATTTCCACTGACTGCTTTTCTGCTCAGACCGCTTTTATGATGCGTTCGCCTTCAACTTTTTCCCATTTATATTGTCTTTATTTTTATGAAATTCGCATAAAAAAGATTTATTAAAAGATGTATTGGTTCATAATTATGTTTTTATATTAATGGATGTACCTAGTGAGCAAATTGATCGTAGATTGTGTGCAAATTGGTATCAAATTTTGTCAAAAGCCCACGCTAAAACTGTAACCATTTGTAGCCGCATTCAGCTCGTATTTTGGCGATAGAGCTAACAGAGCTGCTAACAAATACTGTAAGCAGATTAGCAGCAGGAACTGCGCAGAACCTGATGCCAAACTGCCCGCAGCAAGATATGCTCGGTTTTTGGCATTAATTTGCCGTCAGATCGCTACAGGTTCGCTTTGTTTGTTAACAGACTCTACCGCATTTTTTGCAGCAGTTTGACAACATAATATGGTATAATATAACCTGTGTTAAATTTGTTGCTTTACTGTCATTAAAAATATATAGCGGTCTCTACTCAAAATCTGTAAGAACATTTGTGTATTGCGAACGTTTTTCGCGACTCGACTTCTCCGAGTCGCAGGTGCAACACCGACGGGCAAACCTCGGGACGCGAAAGATATCCGGACCTCCACAGGTCTGTATGGGCGCCAGCTGCGCGAATCGCACCCACTAACGGAAAGCCCCTACCGCGGTCGGTGTCGCCGTCCGCGCATCGGCCACGCGACCCGAGCTCGTCCCGATCGGGACCGGCAATTCCGGGGTCATTTTAAGTCGGAGGCCGGGGTGGTCCGTATAGTCACGCCGAGGACCATCGACGACCGACAAAGGAATGAGATCTGACAAGGAAAAGAAAAGAAAAAGAGCAACGGCTTCGGTAACGCACGCTTTATTTTGCCTATGCGGCAGACGACACTCAGCGCTCTGACGGAGCGCCTCACGATATATAATGTAGTTTTAATGTTTGTTTCTCAATCGAGATTGACCGCGTCGCGGCGAACTCGCGACGTCCGTTATCCGTGGTCACTACCCGGTCTCACGCACATTTGTCGGGCCAAGTGGACGGAACCTTGCACGCTACGACAACAAAACAACAGAAACGCAAAAGAATGCGGGGAGGCGGCTTTGCAAGTACGAGCTCCCGGGCGGCTGGTCCTCAACGATCCTCGTCCTAGATTTCTCTCGCTCTCTCTCTCTCTCTCTCTCTCTCTCTCTCTCTCTCTCTCCTTCGACGTCGATAATTGTTGATAGCCAACGCGGATTTTTTCGAAACCGCGGGCTCAAAACCAAAACTCTCAGAAGCTCAACTCAACTATTCAGGGAGACTCCCGATTTTTAAACAGTAATCTTCCCCTTCCCTTATGGTTCCATTATCCCCTCCTCGGCAGCTGGATCTCTGCCGGCGGTTCCCGAGTGGCCTCTTAGCCCGACGCTTTACCGCCGGCCCATCTCGACGCAGTACCGCGGCTCCGGGCTCCTCGTCCTTGAGCACGACCTCGGCCCGCCGGCCTTACCGCCGCTGAGGGGTCGGAACAATAGCCCCGGCGGTGTCGGTAGCGGCTTGTCGTCGGTCGGCACAAATCAGAGGACGGCGAGACCATAGCGTCCGGTCGAAGCTTTGGGTGGTCTAGGTCCTCCACCCGGCGGTCAACGCTCGGCCCTCTTCTCGCCGCCATTCGGAGCAGGGTTTTACATTCTCCAGGGGCGCGGGGCTCGCCTCTACCGTTACCGCGCGCCCGCGGCACGCTGTCTCCGCTATTCCGCTAACTCAAAGGAACAACAAAAAAAAACCATTGTTGTTTAAAGACGGCGCTCGCGGTAGCGCGCCATTCGATACGCTATAGGGCCCTCGCCCTTGTGACGGGCACTCTGAGCTCCTATGTTTCAGTATATTTAACCCTTTTCCTCCCACATAACGCAAATTTTTTTTAAACTTTCAACCTTATATCTTTTAACGAAAAAATCATATGAAAATTTATCAAACATCATTTCTTATAGATTTTGATCTCCTCTTTCGAATGCCGTTGAGAAATGTTACCCAAATTGTAAGCCGGAATAGTTATAGGCCGTTTTTCCGAAAAATTCAGAAATTTTTCACGGTTTTTTTTTATATTTATTTTGAGTTGGAAAAAATTTGCACACGCCATCGCAATCACTATAAACGGTGTTATAGATGTCTGCTTTTTCAAACACCGTTGGATTTATTTTGAAATTCGAAATGGCGGATACAAAATGGCGTCCGAAAGGGAAAATTGTTTGTTTCAATTTTACGAATTTTTTTCTCAAAAACTATTAAGTTTGGTGAAAAATTCTTAAGAACAAAAATGTTTTAAAATCAGTCAAAAAATACCCTCAAATTTTTTCAGAAAAACTGAAAATTAGTAGCCGTTCCCAGTTCAAGTTTGTTAGTGCTTATCGCTACGTGTCATACTGCTAAGTATTTCAAATTTCTTTTAATATTAATAACATTTTACATATTTCTTTGATTGTTTGCTTTTTGTTTAATCATTACCTTTGTTACAGTTTTGTAAGAAAACGTTTCTTAGTCATTTGTACAATTTGTGTGGAAAAGCCGTGTACACAGATATCAAAAAGTTTTACCTATATATAACATAATATTATTTTATTGAATAAATATTATCAGTTTCTATTCTATTGAATAAATATTACAAATTATATTGAATAAATATTATCAGATTGAACACATCTGCACGAAGTTTGGTAACGTAAGGAAAAAGTAAAAAATTCTAATATTAATTAATATATCTTAATAAATACGTTATATCTGAAAATGAGACACCAAAATGATTGGTGTTCGCTGATAAAAAATAATGATGTTAAAAAAGAAATGAAAAAATAATATACATTTTTTCGAAATAAATAAATAAATACCGGAGATTGTTCAATAAAACACAAAATATTGATTTAATCATCCAAATTTATTTTGTTGCCTTCAAAATTGGCTCCAATTGATGGAATACACTTATGCCAACAAATAATCCAGTCGTCTAAACATTTCTTATTAGCACTTTTCTGTATGACCTGCAGCTCCTTCTGCGAATTTTGTTTTATGGCTTCAAGAGACTTAAAACCTCTTCCACGATGTGGTAATTTGTGTTTGGAAAACAGGAAAAAATCACACGTGGCCATATCTGGTGAATACGATGCTTAATCGATGACATTCGTTGAGTTTTTGGTCAAAAATTCTCGCACAAGAGCCGATTTGTGGTACGGCGCATTATCGTGGTGCAAAATCCAAGAATTGGTTTTCGACAAATCTGGCCTTCTCTGGCGAACATTCTATTTCAAACGCCTCATACAGCGCAAATATTATTGTTTGTTAACTGTTTGCTCCTCCGTAAGGAATTCCGAGTGGACAACACCTCGATAATCAAAGAAAACAGTCAACATGGATTTGATTTTTAAACGACATTGACATATTCTTTTGGTTTCGGTTTGTTACCGAAGCGCCATTCTGAAGCTTGTTGGATAGTTTGCATATCAAACTTATAAACCCACGTCTCGTTATTTGCCGTGATGCGTTTCATGACTGTAGAGTCTGAATTGGCTTGTTTGAGCATGTCTTTAGAAACCTGTTTACGGTGCTTTTTTTGAAGAAAATTCAGCTCCTCCGGAACAAGCCGCATCTTGTGCTCAAAACCTGAACTAAAATAGTGCGAACGGATTCATGAGACATATCCAGATCCTGAAACATCTCTCTCAATCTTAAATGATAATTTCCATCATCATTTCCTTCATTTTGTCAATATATTCGTTAGTCAAAAACGTTGAAGGTCGGAACGAGGCCAGTCTTCAACCACTTCTCGGCCTTCTTTGAATGCTTCGTACCACTCATATGCTCGTGTTTTCGATAGCTGATTCACTGTAAGCCTTCTGCAACATTTTCAACGACTCAGCACAAGAAATTTCGTTGGCAACACAAAATTTAAGGCAATCTCTTTGTTCGATACTTTTATCCATTTTAGAAATCACAGGGTACACTTGAGGTCGACTAACAAAACCGACAGCTGTAAACAAACTGGTTGACAGATGGCGTCAAAACTCGACGTGACAATTAGGTACATTGGTACCAGCTTACAGCAAAAAATTTGTTTTCATATCTTTTACACGGGCTTTTGATATAAATAATTCCCGATATTTATTTAACAGAATGCACATAAATTTTAAGAAGATATATGAAAATAACGCTGCTTTTTTTGAGGAAGTACATTTTTTGCGACATATATATTTATTTCTTATCTATATTGAAGAACATAATAATTTGGTAAATTAGTAATTATTAATAATTATTAATAACTTGGTAATCCTGAAGCTCGTAGAATATATGGTAAATTAAGATATGTTCGATATCTTATGTAAAGTTATAAAGTGTACCTAAAATAATTGTCTATTTTTCAATCACTCTCTAGCGACTGTGACAAATTTTATAGATTTCTCAATTACGATTATTATGTTTTTATTATATTATTATTAATTATTATATTTTTCAGAAAAGATTAAAAAATAAATTTGTGTCGCAAAAAAAATGTGTCGCAAGAAACTTACGAGGTCTGTTCAAAAAGTATCGCGAATTTTGGGTTTTTTCAAAAATTATTTATTTATTAATGAATATCTATTTTGTCTCCTTTAAAATAATCCCCATCAGATATTATACACTTGTGCCAACGTTTTTTCCAATCCTCGAAGCACTTCAAAAAATCATTTTTTGTGATGTTGTTCAGCTCCTCCTTCGATGCCGTCTTTATCTCCTCAATCGTAGCGTAGCGTCGTCCTTTCATGTGCCTCTTCAGTTTCGGGAACAAGAAAAAGTCACAGGGGGCCAGGTCTGGGGAATACGGTGACTGCGGCATAATTAGTGTGTTGTTTTTGGCCAAAAATTCGCGCACAAGTAACGATGTGTGAGCAGGGGCTTTGGTACGAATTTTGCGGCGACCCGTCTCATGCCCAAATCATTAGTAAAAATCGAATGGCACGAGCCAATCGATACGTTTAGGTCCTCAGCAACTTCTCTAACGGTGATTCGACAATTGGCCAATACTATTTTCTTCACTTCATCAATGTTTTCGTCTGTTTTTGACATGCTCGGGCGTCCTACACGCTCTTCATCATTCACATCTTCTCGGCCCTCTGAGAACATTTTGTACCACCGGTAAACGTTGCTTTGGTCTAAGGTAGCTTCACCATATGCCACAGTCAACATTCGGAATGCGTCCGCGCACTTAATTTTGTTTTTCAAACAAAATTTGATTCAGATTCTTTGATCTATTTTTTGGAATAGGCAAAAATCGAAGACGAGCCAAAACACGTCCAAGCAAAACAGCTGTCAAAGATAAACTGAATATTTAAAATAGTAGAACTTGTCGGCATAAGTGAGGGACATGAGTACCAACATAACGCAACAAAAAAATCGAAAATCGAATATGCGTAACCCACGGAAATTCAAAATTCGCGATACTTTTTGAACAAACCTCGTATATTGTATGTCATTATTATTTTTCTTTCTCACTTCATACAAACAATATGGCTAGGAGATAGCAAATTTTTATTACTTCATTCATATAGTTATAATATATAATATCCAAACTATATAAAATACAAAGTCTATGGGATCGAGAGATGGCGCTAGGAAAAGAACGAGAGGAAGCGGTGCATGCACGCGGGAACCAAAGGGGGCAACATGAGAGAAAAGAAAAGAAGGAGTACCACAGACGAGAGATAAAGTCTTCGTAATTAGCAATTATTTGTTGTATTCAACTTCATTTACTATGTTCTTGGTATAAATTTATTTTCTTTGAATCTAAAATGTTATGCTACACGTTTATATAAACAATACAGCAAACAAAATTTTTTCTGTTTATATTATTACAGCTATATTATAGATTTTATTTCCTTGATATTAATTATCATTTAATCGTACGAAATTGAAGAATAATGTAGTGTTTCTAAATATAAACATTTGCTGATCAATAATAAAATGTTCACCTAGAATATTATTTCTTGCACAAACAAAATGATTATACATTTTGTTTACAATGTTAAAATGAATTTGTGTATTTATATGTTTGCAAGTTTCTATGGAAACTGATACTGAAGTTCGGTTATTTCAATTTCCCACGCTGATATATGCGTAAAAAGATTTTGTGTCCACAGAGAACACAAAATATTCTGTAAATATTCCCAGATAGACAGATTTCGATATATTATTGGTAATACAAATAAGTTTCCGCCGTTTTTTTTATAGAAATTATCAATTTATTGTAAGAAAATATAAGTTACATTTTACTCAAAAATATTGTCCGTCACTAGCTACTACTTTTTGCCATCTCTTTGGCAGCATTCGGATGCCACGTCGAAAAAACTCTTCATCTTTTGTGGCTACCTATGAATCGACCCAATTTTTGGCTTCTTCGTAAGAAGTGAAGTGCTTTTCGACTAGGGCGTGAGCCATCCACCGGAACAAGTGGTAGTCCGAAGGAGCAATGTCTGGTGAATACGGCAGGTGGGGTAAGACATCCCATTGTAAAGCTTCCAAAGTATCCTTGACGACTTTTGCAACATGTGGCCGAGCGTTGTCGTGCTGAAAAATCACTTTGTCATGTCTTTTGGCATATTGGGGGCGTATAAGCTTCAATTCTTGGTTTAATTGCATCATTTGTTGTTGATAACGTTCTCCAGTGATAGTTTCGTTAGGCTGGAGTAACTCGTAATAGATTACTCCGAGCTGATCCAACCAGATGAAAAACATTAGCTTTTTGCCATGAATATTCGGTTTGGCCGTTGAAGTTAGTGCATGGCCAGGCTTACCCCACAATTTCCTACGCTTTGGGTTGTCGTAGTGGATCCACTTTTCATCCCCCGTCACTATTCGATGCAAAAAACCCTTCCGATTTTGTCTTTGGAGAAGTTGTTCGCACGTGAAAAGACGGCGTTCGACGTCTCTGGGTTTGAGTTTATGCGGAACCAAATTTCCTTGCTTTTGTACCATACCAATGGTCTTGAGACGGTTTGAAATCGCTTGTAGAATCACTCCCAAGTTTTCTGCGAGTTGCTCTTGAGTTTGGCATGAGTCTTCGTCCAATAATGCCTCTAACTCAGCGTTTTCAAACTTTACTGACGTTCCTTCTCGTTCCTTATCTTCCACGTCAATCACGCCGTTTTTAAACTTTTGAAACCACTCACGACAACTTCTCTCACTTAAAGCAGCATCACCGTAAACTTCTACAAGCGACCGATGCGCCTCAGCAGCAGATTTCTTTAAATGAAAGAAATAAACCAAAACTTCTCGCAAATGACGCTTATTCGGTACAAAACTCGACATTTTCGAACGAAGAAAATGTATACTATCAATACAAAGTCAATAGTATTTTAAGGTTACGTTGTTGCCAGGTGTCCAAACTTTCTATATGATGTTTTACATCTGACGATTTCAAAGTAATTAAGTCAGTGGAGTCATCTTTTGAAAACGGCGGAAATTTATTTGTATTACTAATATTTGCACCGTGACTAAAATAAATACGTTAAGGTGCATCCTTCTACAACAAACGTTTTGTAAATTTACTAGTATGAAAGATCATTTCTGATGACGTGAAAATTGTGGCGATATTCTGATGCCATAAATATTGTTGCTTATATTGCCTGAAAAAGAACCCAATTAACCCGAAATTATTATGGTAAGAACAGTCAATGATTTCATTACAATCATAATAATTACGTAGTACGAAGTATTTCTTAAAAAACAAGTATATTTTAAGCATGTTATACTATTGTAATGGTATCACAAATCATATATTAAATGATTATATATTATGTTTAGCATTTCTGTCTATCTGAGTTTTTATTAAATGCAATTGTTTTTAATTTCGCAATATTTAAATTGAGTAATCTAGGAATATATGTTGGTTATTGTAATTAGAGAAACGTATATTTATAAAAACAAATGTTCTTAAAATATACGTATAATTCATTTACTGTGCATGTGCTATGCATTGATTTAATTGAAAAGTAGATAATCCTGAATATTCATATTTATCATAATGTTACGCTCGCGCGGGGGAATAAAACGAGACAACGTTGAAAAGAAAACAACTTCAACTATATTTGCTATTTACAAGGAAGCACGCGTAACTCGCAGGCTCAAGCTCTCTCTTTCGTTAAAGACCGTCGCGCACGTCACGACGACTCAACCGCCCCAGAGGGAATCTCTCTAACCCATTGTTTATCCGTCAACGCTGATCATCTGTTGTTTACGATTCGTTGCCAAGAGAATCAGCTGTATGTTCAGGGCGCTAAAAGCGCGGGCATCAATACACGGGCGTAACAATAATATACGTATTTCAATGGAAACAAGTCTGCGTGTGCACGCGTGAGACTGATTTCGTGTGACTTTTAGTCTCAGGAGCTCCCCACATATCTGCCTACAACATTCGATGAAATGTTCTATGTACAATCATAGAATATTTTTAGCAGTAATATACAAACATACTGTGGTGGCTATTCACCGCCTCGAATCTGTCAATTGCTCTAACTGACGACGTTCTGTAAGTCGCTATAACAGATATTATCGCTATAGCAGACGACATTGCCTTTGACACTATCTTTGCGCGAAACACTCGCCCGTTTACACGACGCTGGTTTCGTGCGAAATATTCGCATGATTTCACAGCGTCGGTTTTCCACCGCTAGGCAGCATTTAATTGATTTCTTTCGCGGTGAAAAACACTCTCCGCAATTATCTAAGACGGCACAGCGAGAGAGTTAGAGTTGGAAGAATTAGTTAAAGAAGAGTTGAAGAAGAAAGTAAAAGAGTTAAAAGGAGAGTGAGACAGTTGAAAAGAGGAAATTACAGTTTCTATTTTAGAAAAATCTCAAGCCTCAACGACAACGCAGAAGCTCCAGCCTCAATGAAAAGGCAGAGCTCCAGCCTCAACGACGACACAGAGCTATAGCATCGATGTATCTCAACAAACTAAAGGCTTCATTTTCAACGAAGACAACGCAGAGCTTCAATCTCAAATCTCCATCGCGACAATATAAAAATCAAATCTCAACGTAGAGAACTACGCCATCTATAGAATAGAAGAACATCTTCAGATAACGTTTCTTTATCGACAAAAACAAACATGTCTCATTAAAGATTCAAAATATACACTACGTAGTTCTTAAAATCACACCAGAGGACTCTTGGCGCTATTCTCAAGAAAACTATTCTACCAACAGTTAATTAATATATAAAAGCCTCTCGCTCCTACGAATAGCGGAGTACAGAACGTCGTATTCCGAGGAAAAACCACCAGGAATCACGGAAGCAAACAGAGAACGACCTCCTGGCTTTTCGGCGGAGCAGGATCCGACTCCTATACCGACAAGGCCTCGATCTTCTCTACCACCAAGAAGGAGGAACTCACCAGACAGTATTAAAAAGGGGGTTCTCTTTAATCCCCTTCACTTCCCGAAACGAAACTTGAAGCTAACGGAAAATCTGGTGCTACAACTACGAGAACGCCTCCTCACTGTACGAAAGAGAATCATCTCCCAGGGACAAGCTGTACAGCCTTTGATTCACCAACAAACTGGAGACCTGATTCGACAACTACCAATCTCTCTCCAACACAGGAAGACGATCATTGGTGACTGGGGCTTGCTCCGTCGAACCAGACGTTTCTGATATATAGGATGCTCGAATGAATAGGATCCTCTCTCCACAATATAGAGGAATCGAACGATCACTAGTAGTTGAAGTTGCAACTAATACAACTACCAACATCAACGAATTTGGATACACTACACCGCCTAAGCAGAATACAAAGGAAATTAGAAGAATCAGCTATATACCAACCGGTGTTCCATCAACACTGGACGCGAGTAAAGCCATATAACTGATGGCAAGGCAAAAAGATTGTACAAATAATTAAATAAATAAAAACATTCTTATTGTTCAAAAAGGAATAGAAAAAAAAATCCTGCATCTATTTTGGCTAAGAGCGCCAAAATACTAACAAAGAGACTACGCGAGGTGGGCAACGCAGAAGTAAACAGGTTATAGGTTAGGGAGTGGAGGAAGAGGAAGGACTTCTTGAGTACAAACGTAGAACATTGAAGTGATTAACCATTCAAGAGGTATTACTAAAACATTGTCAACATTGCGTATAGATTGTTAGAGCATGAGCAAAGTTTAAAATGGTGAATAGCAACGTGCTAGGGCATCTCATTGCTAAGATGTAGGTCCGGGTTTGACTACTCGTATTGACGACTTTTCAATTGTATTTTCTTTTTATTCTTTGTATTTTCTTCCATTTTTTAAATAAAATAATAATTCTTTAATTAATTTATAAACGAAAAGAAATAGAAGAATAACTTTTTATGCGCAAATCAGAAGAACACCAAAAAAGAAAGTCGAGCCGTCGATTACTGTCTTGCGTCAATGTAGTGTACAAGCAAGCGTTGATTTCTTGCATATAAGTGAGGAGTCGTAAATTATACCAATTAAGTCAAAAGCGAAAGTCACATATAAAGATATAAGTATTATTTCTGGCAAATCACACGCTATGTTAATGGATATATTTATGTAAGAGATAATTGAGTACCAATTAATATTAATATTTTTCTTTCCATAAAACTATTAACAATATGATGTACGAAAAATTAATAAAAATGTCGACTATTAAAAAATTTAATTGTTCTTCTATTACCTCTTCTCGATAACAATATAATTAAATAATTATAAATTTATTAGGAGGAGAATATAAAAAAACATCAACATAAGTCAAATTCGTACTTGCATTTTAGTGGTAGACGCCCTACTGCGTTGTTACGCGTTTCGAACATTAGCCGTGCTGCATCGATTCATACAGGACACTGAAATTTTTTTTCGTTAGTAACTCTTGAATGATTGAAGATGATCATCTACAAAAAATATTCTATGTTTGTATTTAAAGAGTACTCCCCCCTCTCCTGTAAAATTATAAAATTTATTTCACATCTTTGTTGCCCTCTCAGAGCTAAGATGTAAAAACATATTTGCTGCAATCCGATATTGACTGCTGTACAAAAAATCTATAATATACATTATAAGAATTAAATATTTTTAATACTGGCAGCCCGAAAAAAGTGATTATATATGATTATTGATGATTATATATACATACACGCACGCATATATATATAAGGGTAGATAAAATATAAACGGACCTTTTTAAATTGAGCGCCCGTCGGCGGCGTGAGGGGTCTGCAACGTTTTGGACAGGGTGTCATGTGGAAAGCAGTAATAACGTTGGCACGCCACGTGCTTCTTAGTCTCAACAGCAATCAGGATGAGCGAGAAAGAGGTACACCCCGCAGTTACATAACGTGTTATTATTAAGTTTCTCGTTAACGAAAATATAAATGCTGCTGAAATTCGGTGCCGTTTACACCCACAGTTCGGGGAAAGAATCCTTTCATGGGCTCGGGTAAAACAGTGGTGTAACAGATTTAAGAAAGGTCCGGAGCGTGTTGAAAACATTGCCGCCGTCCCATCATCAGCATCACAGCGAATAATACCGAGGCGGTTCGAGAACTCATCGAAGGCGATAGGCATTAAACTGTTCTTGAAATCTCTCAGGAAAATCAATTCGAGCTGCTTATCGGTCAAAAAGACGCGGCACTCCGATCAGAAGTGTTTTGCTTCTTCATGACAACACTATGTTGTAAGCGCAACGATAAAGTATGTCAACGACCATAAACGTAGTCACGGCTCCGAATTGCCAAACGTCGCTATGCGGAAATGCAGCCTGGCATTCCTGCAATAGAAATATCGAAATCGGGATGGTCAGCGTCCTCATTTAAATGACGCTGACACATCAACAACCGTCCTTGCTGATTAAGACATAGGAAGAGGATAAAAAGGGATGTAAGACCGGCGCGAGGGCGACTCAAATTCTTAACTCACAGGTACCGACAGGCTGTCGGACGCGTACGCGATATTGTAACGCGCGACTCTAACTCTTAACTCTCGAGAACCGACACGCTGTCGGACGCGTACGTAAAATTGTATCGGGCAATCGAGTAATAAAGACAAGTTCAGATATTATCAATCCAAAGCAATTTATTAACTACCGCGCCTCACCATCTTCCTCCCGCTCTACCGCACTGTACCGGGCAAACCCACATTCCCGCGACGTTTCGGACTCGTAACAACTAGACCCCACTCCGCAGCAGTAACACAACAAAAATTGGCCGATGTGCACTGGACTAGAACATCCACCCTACAGCCTAGACTTGTTAACATGCGACTTCAATATTTTTCGGCCACTCAAGGAAGCTCTTGGTAAACAGCGTTTTACAACAAACGAGGATGTGCAGCAGTTCCCGTGCAATTGGTTTGTTACATGTCCGCGAACTTTATATGACACCGGGATTAAAAAATTAACAGACCGTTGGAGGAATTGTATATTGGGAATGTGAACAAGTTCTCGCCGTTTTTTGTGAAAATAAATCCTTTATTTTTTAAAAATAATAAAAAAACAAGTCAATTAAAGTATTGCCCATCGCTGGAGACTACTTTTTCTTATCTTTCTGGCAGCATTAGAATTCCACGTCGAAAAAACGACACATCTTTTGCGGCTATCCACGAATCGATCCATTTTCTCGTTTCTTCATGCGAAGTGAAGTGCTGCTCAGCCAGGCCGTTAATCATCGATCGAAATAAATAGTAATCAGAAAGCGCAATGTCTGGAGAGTACGGCGGGTGGGGTAGGACTTCCCATTTCAGCGTTTCCAGGTATGTTTTGACTGGTGACGCGACATGCGGCCGAGCGTTATCATGCAGCAAAACCACCTTATCGTGGTTCATATTGTTCATATTGCGGCCGTTTTTCTTTCAATGCTCGGCTCAAACGCATCAATTGTCGTCGATAGAGATTTCCTGTAATGGTTTGATTGGGTTGGAGCAGCTTGTAATACACTACCCCCAGCTGATCCCACCAAATGCACAGCATGAGCTTGGAACCGTGGATATTCCGCTTTGGCGTTGATGCTACTGCTTCGCCGGACTTAACCCACGATTTTTTACGCTTGGAATTACTGTAGTATATCCACTTTTCATCACCAGTCACAATACGATGTATGAAACCTTTCCTTTTTTGTCGTTGAAGCAGCTGTTCACACGTGACAAGACCCCGTTCGACGTCTCTTGGCTTCAGTTCGTACGGCACCCAAGATCCTTCCTTTTGTATCATTCCTAACTCTGTCAGACGTTTTGAAACTGTTATTCGATCAACTCTTAATGATTTTGCAACATCGGATTGCGTCTGACATGGATCTTCAGCAAGTAATGTTTCCAATTCTTCGTCTTGAAACTTTTTTGATGCACCACTGCGTTCTCTATCTTGAACATCAAAATCACCATTTTTAAATCGGTTAAACCAATCTCTGCATGTTCTTTACGACAGAGCATGATCACCATAGGTTTCTACAAGATTTCTGTGTACTTCAGCTGCAGATTCCTTCTGAATAAAATAGTGCAGTAAAATTCCCTGCAAAAACGGTTTATTTGGCACGAAATTTGACATGTTTTATGCTACAAAAAAAATGTTCTTTATAGGTTAATGGAAAGACACGCACTGATTTTAAACATATGTTATAGAACTTCAATATAGATGCGTCATTATCTTGAATTATACACAGAAAATTTTTATACCTTCATCTGATGATGAAACGGCGAGAACTTATTCACACTCCCAATAGATGAAATGGGGGTCTATGTAGAAAAATAAGGAAAATGTAAATTAGTTAGAAGAATTTGTGGTTCTTTTGCAAAAGACTCCTTTATATTTGATCCACCCTCATAAATATGAGAGCTATCGCGGCAGAGCAGAGATCGTACTTGTCTACTATGCCAACGGTCCCGGATTCGATTCCGCCTGAAAACAAAATATTTACGCTCGCTTTTCGTCTCGGAAGGCAATGGCAAACCACCGAGAATATCCTTGACTAATATAACCTCTCTAAAAATGTTACCGTTCAAAACAAGCGTTAAACTGTGAGACCCGTATGCTTGCACATAATAAACGTGCACAACACAGACATATTAAAGATGTCCTCTACGCCTGGACACAAATATGACACTAAAACATGAAGACGACATATACCAGGTGAAGAAGTATGAAACGGGAATTTCCCTATAGATGGTGCTAGCCATCAGTTTAGGAACCGCAAGACCGCTTCTGCAGCGCCATTATCTCCCTCTAACAGCTGACGAAGATTTTCAACACACAACAACCCAAGTTCCATACACCGGTATATTTTTCTATAACCTTAAACATGTCGAGTTTTGTGCCTACGAATTACGATTTGCGGACGGCATTGGTTTTTTGTTATCATTTGAAGAAAACTGCTGGGCATCGAATGCTTATCGAAACTCAAGGTTAACATGCTCTTAGTAAAACAGTGTTTTGAGTGGTTGAAAAAATTCAAAATTGGTGATTTTGACGTGAGAAACGAAGAGCGTGGGAAACCACCGAAAAAGTTCGCAGACAACGAATTGCAAGCCTTATTGGATAAAGATGATACTCAAACTCAACAAGAACTCGCGGATGAATTGAATGTGGCGCAGAAAGCTGTCTCAATTCGTTTGAAAGCCATGGGAAAGATTCAGAAAGTGGGAACATGGGTTCCGCATGAACTGAATGAAAGACAGCAAGAAAATCGAAAAACCACTTTTGAAATGCTGCTCGACAGATACAAAAGAAAGTCTAACGTATCATGACAGGTGATGAAAAATGGATATATTTTGGGAATCCTGAGCGTCAGAAATCATGGGTGAATTCAGGCGAACCATCGACATCCACTGCAATCGCTTTGGAAAGAAGACACTGCTCTGTGTTTGGTGGGATCAGAAGGGTGTAATCTATTATGAGCTGCTAAAACCTGGTGAAACCGTTAACACTGATCGCTACCAACAGCAAATGATCGATTTAAATCGAGTATTGCGTGAAAAACGACTGGAATATGGAAAAAGGCAACACAAAGTCATTTTGCTACATGATAATGCCCCATCACACACAGCAAAACGGGTCAGGGAAACGATCGAGGCGTTTAGTTGGGAAATACTAACGCATGCGGCTTTTTCTCCACACTTGGCTCCGTCCGATTATCATCTATTTGCATCAATGGGACACGCTCTCGCTGAACAACGCCTAAATTCGTATGAAAATGTACGAAAATGGCTCGATAGCTGGTTCGCTTCAAAAGAAGAAATGTTTTTTTGGTGTGGCACTCATAAACTGCCGGTGGGAAAAATATATACGAGGTCTGTTCAACAAAGTATTGCGAATTTAAAATTTCCGCGGGTTACGTATATTCGATTTTCGATTTTTTTGTGGCGTTATGTTGGTACTCATGTCCTTCACTTATGCCGACACGTTCGGCCATTTTGAATATTCAGTTTATCTTTGACAGCTGTTTTGCTTGGACCTGTTTTGGCTCGTCTTCGATTTTTGCCTATTCCAGCATCGCATTAACATTGCTGGGGAGCTGTTGGACTCTGTCCGCGATGACCCAAATTTGCTCCAGATGGTCATAACTGGTGACGAATCATGGGTTTATGGTTATGACGTGGAAACCAAAGCTCAATCATCCCAATGGAAGCTGCCGCGCGAGCCAAAACCGAAAAGACCGTTTTGCTTATAGTTTTCTTCGATTGCAGGGGCGTGGTGCATCATGAGTTCTTGCCACAAGGTAGAACGGTCAATAAGAAATATTACCTACAATTTATGTGCTACTTTCGCGAAGAAATCCGCCAGAAACTCCCGGATATGTAGAAGAACAAAAATTGGTTTTTGCACCATGATAACGCCCCTGCTCACACATTGTTGCTTGTGCGCCAATTTTTGGCCAAACACAACACACTAATGATGCCGCAGCCACCGTATTCCCCAGACCTTGCCCCCTGTGACTTTTCTTGTTCCCGAAACTAAAGAGGCACATGAAAGGACGACGCTACGCTACGATTGAGGAGATGAAGACGGCATCGAAGGAGGAGCTGAACAAGATCACAAAAAATGATTTTTTGAAGTGATTTGAGGATTGGAAAAAACGTTGGCTTAAGTGTATAATATCTGATGGGGATTACTTTGAAGGAGACAAAATAGATATTCATGAATAAATAAATAATTTTTGAAAAAACACAAAATTCGCGATACTTTTTGAACAGACCTTGTAAATAGCAATGGACATTATTTTGAATAAAATATTTTTTATCATTTTCAAACAGCAGACGTGTAATTTTTACAAAAAAATTCCGGTTTCGTATTTCTACACCTGGTAGGGTAGGCCAAAAATCTAAGTACAATAGATATCTGATAAACGCAATTTTGAAAATAATGCATTAGATTATAGTTATAAGGTGTAAAAAGATCTACTTATTAATCTTATCAATCTGATCTTGGGAGTAGACGTCAAAGACAAATGAAAGTCCATTTAATTTTTCAAATGTTATCATATACAAGGTGAGTCAGCTAAATCTAGACAGAATAAACAATATATTGATTTTTGGAGAAATATTCGTGGCGCTGTTTTTTAATAAAATTCAAGTTTTCTTACAGAATTAAAATCAATCTATTCAAACAAAATGTACTCAATTATTTCCGATAATATTTTACTATGTTTGGGGCAGAACCATAGTCCTATCGCAATAGAACTTCCGTGTTTTCTGATCGAAAAACTGCTTCAAATGATTTTCATACGCCTCTTTCAAAGTCCGCTTTACACCATTAAAAGTGTTTTCCAGAGACCTAAACAAATTACAGTCTGAGGGAGCAATATCAGAACTATTCGGTCGATGCAAAACTTCCTAGCCAAGCTCTGGCAATTTTTGCCGAGTCATCAAAGATGTGTTGTGGTCGAGCGTCGTCGTGATAGAAAACGATATTCTTTCTATTGACCAATTCTGGCCGTTCTCTCTCAATTGCTTGTTGTAATCTCTCTAGTTGTTTACAGTAGAGTTTGGAATTAATTGTTTATCTGGGCGGTAAAAGCTCATAGTGAACAATTTCTTTCCAATCACAGCATACACACAACATCACCTTCTTTGTCGTCAATCCAATTTTGCGATTGCTTGCGCCTTCTCTCCTTGCTTTGTCCACTATCTTTTTCGAGTTTTATTGTCGTACGTAACCTATTTTTTATCACCAGTTATCATTCTCTTCAGAAATAGCACAATTTCATTACGTTTCAGTAGCGTATTGCAAATGTTAATTCGGCCCATCATGTTCTTAACACTCAACTCGTAAGGAACCCAAACATCAAGCTTCTTTTGTATTCAGTTTTGTTTAAATAAATCAAAACTGTTTTGTGGTTGATGCCTAGTCTCTTAGCAATCTCCACACATGCTTATGTAAAAATGTGCGTACTCACATGCTTATCACGCCCAACTTTTTCCATGATTTTACCGGGATTTTGGTGATTGGTTGACCAGTGCGAAGTTCATCTTTGACATCGAAATTTCCTCTGCAAAAGCGAGCGAAACATATCCGTGTTGCTGATTTTGATAGAATATCTTCACCGTGAAATGCACAAATTTTTTCATAAGCCTGTGAGGCGTTCTTGCCTTTATCGTAGTGATACTGCAAATATAGCGAATTTTTTTCCTTATTTTTCTCTTCTGATGATACAAAATTTTGCTTGTCACTCAGGCCGTGGCCTAACCGAGGATAAGCCGGAAACTCGCGTCTACGCATGAGAGAATGCGACCGAACTTATTAATTTTGTCTCTTGTGCACCGTTAGTGCACGAGACGCGACATGCGGCTAGTATATTTTTTTAAGAGTAAAGTCACCCACGGCGAGCCAGTGCACTAGACGTAAGGAAATGGAAGACATTGGAGTTGCCGGGAAGAACTGAGGGCAACAGAGAGCGAGATTACCGAAGGAATGGCTAGAACGACGCGCAGAAGAACGGAAAGATCTTCTTTCCCCGGACGGACGGCTGGCGACGGACAGCTGGGAAGGACAGCTGGGCCACCTTACGCTAAGAAATGCTCAAGGCCCAGCGACCCGGTCGCATACGAAAGAGGACGGAAGGGCGCCCAGAATTCCCTCGAACTACTGCGAATCCAATAGTTACCGAACGTCGTCCCGGGAGAAAACAAGGATAAACAAGCGTCGAAGTAACAACACTAAACGTAAGGCTCCCGCAAGCACACTTCACATGCGTGATTTAGCCGGGAGAACCAATCTGATGCCGCATCAATAGGCGCGACGGATCCTTGCGACGGCTGCTTCCTGCGCTAAGTGACGAGCCCTGCTCGTCACTGTGCGGCCCGACGGCGAGAAAGTGAAATGTCGCAGCGCGATAACCAGCGAGCAAAGCTGCCGTACTAGAGGGACAAGATCCCTAGGAGGAGAGGTGAGCTTCTGATGGCGACTGGGTGAGACAGGGCTATATACAGTAGCGGGTAAAATAAGAGTTTCGAAAGAATTCCGAGTCTGTTGCCGTCGCCTCTCGGCGGCATTGGCGCAATAGGAAGACCGGGAATTTGAACTCGTTGGAGGTCCGTGGCACCCGGAAGGTTGGGTCGCACGAACTTACGAGATTCGGAGGCCACGTCGCTGGGAGACGAAAGCCGTGCTTGAGAGAATCTCGAGCGTAGGGATCCCGGAGATTCGGGCACGAAACTCAGTTGCCTTCTCCATTCGCCGGTCGCACAGTCACCGTAAAGTAAATGTCAGGAACGCATATATCGGAGCACGCGCGGCATTAATTGAGTAGAAAAATTGCTTTTAGAAAACTGCTTCTAGCGAGCGAGTTAAGTCAGAAAATACAGGATCGGCCAGAAGCAGTAACTACTGCCGGGAAAGACCCTGCTGGCGCCCAACGGAAATCACGGCAAGATTCGCTTAACAACGCCGGGCAAGAGAGAATATCGGATAAACAACATGCGTTATTATAGCTGCCGCCAAGCGGCTCAGATCCACCGCATACAAACAACATCTCGCGGAACATTGCAAGCGAGAGATCGCTCTCTTTTGATCGCCTGACGGAATCTCCCATGTTATTGAGTTTAATCGCCTGTACGTGAATAACTCAGACGAATTAACGAGTTTCTGTTCCTAAGCCACATTTGTCTTAATTTATTATCTGTAGAATTGAGTAATTACCTGCCATTAGAAATGAATCCAATTAAAGTATTGTTATGTAAATGTTAAACCGGTCTCTAATTTATTATCTCTGCCATCGCCTCTCCGAAGTGTCCGTGGAATCGAGGAAAAACATGTAAGAACCACGACGCTCTATTACATGGAACAGCGGAGGATTCGACTCGCTCTTAGACAAAGAAACTGAGCTAGCCGAGATGGGTCCACTGCCGCGCGAATGCGGGAGCGAGGAATTCCCAGAACCGACGCAGACAAAATTGCGGTGACTACCTCTATTTTCAAAATAAAATAAATTTTGATCTACTACTCTGATTTCGAGCGCGAGCGTGGTATGATAGACAGCGCACGAGTCTACTATGCTAGAGGTCCCGGGTTCGCTCCCCGGCAGAACCAAATAAGATAAAGAATATTTCTTACTCTCGTAGCTCCTCTTGGTGGCCTGGCAAACCGCCAAAAGTAATCTCATGCCAAAGAAACACTTCTCTCCAACTGCCGTTCGGAATCGGCGTAAAACCGTAGGTTCCATATGCATGTGTAAAATCTGTATGCGCACCACATGCATATGCAAGAGGAAGAAGTGCCCTATGCTCCGAATAGGAGTTAAAGGAAAGTATTCATTACACCGATATCAATCTTTTTCGGCTCAAAACAAAGGTTAAAATGTCACTCGTGTTTAGTGTTTTCGATGCGATTAGTAATTACCGAGTACTGAGCATGTAATGCCATCTAGTGCCGAACGCCACTAACTTTTTCTCGCATCCAATATTTAACAAAAGTTTATTAGTCAAACTTCCAAAATTATATAAAAATCTTTTTTTCTGTCGTTTGTGGAACCGTTCTAGACAAAAATTATTCAATGTAACCACCGTCTGCCGCAATTACTACCTCGATCCTGAACTTAAAACGATAGTACGCTCTCTGCAACATTGGCTTGCCCATATTGAAAAATGCTGCTTCAATAACGGCATGGAGAAATGCCACATTAGAATGTTTCGACTTGTTAGTGACCTTTTCAATCATGCTACACACGTAATAATCCAACGGATTTCAATCTAGACTATTCAGAGGCCAAATCTTTTTGCTCCAGAACATGTCGACGTTGTCCAACAACCACTTGGACCAAATGACTCGTTTGAGCTGGTGCGCCGTCCTGTTGGAAGATGTATGGCCTCCCGAAGGTCACAGTGTCCATCCAAAGCAAAATTGTCAACAATTTCCTGAAAAACTGCTTTGGGTTTTCTGCAATCAGCTCTTAGACCTTTTGCACAACTTCCGGGGATACTTTCCGACTTCTCTCCTAAATGGTTCTTCCTTGACAGGTTTGCGGAACCTTCTTTAGACTTCTCTGAAGTATTATATTTAGCGGAAACTTCGTAAATTGTCGATCTGTGATATATGAAAAACTCAATTATTTTGGCCGGCGTACGTCCAGCACGAAGACTTTCAATAATCACGGCTCTTCGGTTATATTCCATGCTCGATCTTGACACTGCTAAGCCATTTTGAAATTATGTTCCTTCAGAAAATTGTTTTAACTTACTCGGGCACAAATTCCAACTTAGCGCTGAAGTAAAATATAGTGGGAAATTTGAATTGAATTTGTCCGGATTAAACTGGCGCATCCTGTAGCTTTTTTAATACAAATCAACTCTTCTATTTATTCTGAATATAAAAATAATAGAATAAAATTATCGAAAAGTGAACGGACAAAGTTGAACACTTTACATAATATTTTACTTTTTATCCTGATATTATTTAGCCCTAAACATGAAATATCTCATAAAGTATTTACTTTTCAATAACATCATCTTAATTTTTCTGTATAATAATTTAAAAGAAATTGTTCACTGATATTAATTATTGTACATTCGTGCATAGATGCATTTACAAGATGCATTGAATTGTTTTAAAGGTTTTTCTAAGTTTTGCTTACAGCGATCGATTATATCTGTAATTCTACGTACAAAAGTATTTAACTAATGTTATTGAAAAGTACAAAGTTAGTTCCAAAAACTACGGCCTGACTAACTTTTAGAAATGATAGAAAGAAAACAACAATACTATTTTTCAACATAATCTCCGTTGGTTTCAATATACTTTTAATATCTATAATTTAACATTTCTATGCCTTTGAAAAAATAGACTGTACTTTTGTTTGCAAAATGATAAAAAAAAAAGCATTTCACATCTTATTGTAATCCAAATATTTTCTTCTTCGAAGGTCTTGTTTCAACTTTTAGAAGAGATATTGCGAGGGTCGTTTAACAAATAACTTGGTTTGCATACTATTGTAAGCGCAACGATAAAGTATGTCAAAGACCATAAACGGGGTCACGGATCCGAATTACTAAACGTCGCTATGTAGAAATGCAATCTGGCATTCCTGCAATAGAGATATCAAAATAAGGATGGTCAGCGTCCTCATTTAGATGACGCTGACACATAAACACCGTCCCCTCCGATTAAATCATAGGACGAGTATAAAAGGGGACGTCAGACGGGCGCGGGAGCGACTCACAATCTCAACTCTCGGATACCGACACGCTGTCGAACGCGTACGCGATATTGTAACGTGCGACTCAAATTCTTATGTATCGACACGCTGTCGGACGCGTACGTTAAATTGTATAGGGCAATAAAGTAATAAACGACCAGTTCAGTTTTTATCAATCACAAAGCACTTTATTAAGTATCGCGCCTCACCATTTCCTCCTGCTCTACCGCGCTGTGCCGGGCAACCCCACATTACCGCGACGTTTCGAACTCGCAACAATACTAATAGAAAATGACAGCGACATCCGAATATGTGATCATAAAGTGTCTATCCTATGGATGAACATTCTATGGTCACAAGTTGTTCTGAGTGTAATTTTTTGTTTGACAGTTCTTTAAATAGAAGTGTTTCGAGTGACAGTGAAAAACGAATAAAATTGGAATTTGTTACGTCCCGAACGCGGATGTTGGATTATTGAAAGATACGGAATCGCGCCGCAAACGAGAGGCTTTGTGTGGAGTGTAAATGTCCTTTTTAGGTCAATGAATTTAACCAATTTACCAATTACCCTGGGATGGACGAGGCTGTGTGAATGCTGTTGTGGATATGGATGAGCGCGTATGTACGTGTGTGTGTGTGTAAGATTGAAGGAGGTTGATAGATAAAAGAGTTGCAAGAATTAAATTTATTTACGTTTGAGGAGTTGTTCTGAGTTAAGTCGTACTTGAAGTAGAAGCCGAAAGAGAGTCGCGAGAGCAAAAGCTTTTGTTCGGCTTCTCGCGTCACCTTTTATAAGTAGGTAATGAGACACTCCCGCGCAGGTTCCTCATTACCCAATTAGAGGTAAGTTGCATCATACGCCATGAAAAATGAGTCAAATGGGTTTTTCTTGCGATTCATTAGAACTATTGATTTTTTCAATGTTGTCGCTGCCGATTGCTTCATCCGAAGCGATGATCTGATACCTCGGGGTATCCCTATTGTTTAAAACTCGATATTCTTTCGGCGCTATCGCTGCCGATTGCTTCATCCAAAACAATGATCTAATACCTCGAGGTATCCCCAACCAGAAGATATTGTGTAACACGCAAATGGTTGCATGAGCGAGTAGACTACATATTCGATGGCGAATTATAATTTAGTGCAAGAAAGATTGGCGTGCAAAACGTTACGCGGACGTAACAAATTCGTAGTGATTCAACTCTTTTTTCTGGAAGAAAAAACAACAAAAGAAATTTATGATAGGATTTCCCCTACATTGAGTGACTCACGCCTTTCCTATGAAACCATTCGGGTACTTTACTTAAGGGTATAAACTATATAAACTATATTTTGGGTAAAGAAATTCGAGCGTGGCAGAACAAGATGCACTTTGTCCTGGAGTCTCGGAATTATCTGTGACGCCAGAAATCAATTATAAATTCCATGATATATGATTTTGGCCGTCAGACGAGTGAAAGTGCGCGAGTTAGCAGAGGCACAGGCATCTCAACTGGGTGGGTTTACTTCATTTTGCATAATGAGTTGTACATGAAAAAACTTAAGGCAATTTGGGTGCAGTGGTTGCTCACACTAGAACAAAAACTCGCAACTAAACATTAGCCGACTGTTTGCAAATGTTTAAGAAGAATTCAATGGATTTTTACGGCGTTTTATAACCATGGGTGAAATTTGGATTCACCATTATATTCAGGAAATGAAATATCAGTCGAAACAGTGGACCGCACGGGGGGAACCGGCTCTGAAATATGCGAAATATATTCCATCCGCTTAAAAAGTGATGTTGTCAATTTTTTTGGATGCGAAGGAATTCTCCTGATTGACTACCTCGAGAAAGGGAAAACTATTACTGGAGAATACTATGCATTACTTTTGGACCAATTAAAGGCAGCAATCGCGAAGAAATGGCCAGGAATCGCCAAAAAAGGTGTTGTTCCACCATAACAATGCACTGACGCATTAAAGTCGTCTCGTGGAGCAAAAATTGACCGAACTGCAATTTGAACTGTTTCCGCATCCAACCTATTCACCCAATCTAGCTTCCTCGGATTACTCCTCGGATCTGTTTTCAAAACTCAAAATTTTCCTAGCTGGTCAAAAATTTGGATCAAATGAGAAGGTCATACAGGAGGTAGACGAATATTTTGAACGCCTCGAAGAAACTTACTTCTGTGAAACAATCGTGCATCTAGAGAAACATTGGGGCAAGTGAGTTGAATTTCAAAGAGACTATGTCAAAAAGTAAACTACGTTACTGAAACCCATATTGTAATCTTTATTATCAAACCAAGTTACTTATCGAACCATCTTTGTAGTCAATCGACACTAAATCTAGGCTGTAGAGTAGATGTTGTATTTCTTTGAAGTTGTAGTCCTTCATTGTAGCCTTAGCAACAACAGTCTGGAGCAGTGTCGTGCAGCAAGCGAACACCACGACTCAGCTTGCCTCTTTTCCTTTAAGGCGTCACTCAGTCGATACAGAAGTGAAGCAATAGCTCGCATTCACCGTAGTATTTTTTACCATGAAGTCAATCAAGAGAATTCAATGAAAATCCCAAAAGATTGTTGCTGTAATCTTGGTGGACTGAGAGACTTTGGCTTTTCTCAATGGTGCTTCTCATACTCTTTTACGGTATATTATATATTTGAATGACAGAGAAGTTTTCGCATAAACACTATACAATTGTTCTTTAATTAAACATGGAGAAAGCTCTTTTTTGGGCCCTTCTTAAAACTATATCATAGCTTGGTACACATTTTTCGACATTTTTGCCACAGCGCGTGCAAAGACTTATTTCAATAACAGTCTCCAAACTGGTTAATACAGATAGATAGTTGAAACTGATGCGCTATATTCTCTATAGATGACACTATATGTCATGAACGCGTGGTGACTCTAGCCCATTAACTGTTTTCGAGCGCAACTAACCAGTCTACCAATCGCGACGAAAACAACTATTGATTCATCGTATCAAACTAGACTAGGGAAACAGACTCTTTCCCCACCAGAAATCGATTCATCAACTCACTTATTCTTTGTTCTTTGTTAACTTCGTTTTGTTTGTGTTCTGAAGAAAAGGAACGAATTACCGTAAAACACTTTTTGATTATGTTTCTTAACGTGTGGCAACATCCTCGAAACAACCTATAATTGGTGACCCCGGAACTGGCGAAACCAGTTCTATCATCTCGTTGCATCGCGAGCACAAAATGCCGTTCGAATATTTACCTTCGACAATGATCGTCAACCCTGACAACATTATGACACAGGTTGATCAGATAGTTTAATCTACTCCGTTAATACCAATTCCGTCTTTTGCTACAGCAATGCTACAAGGTTAAAATAACCTTCCTTCTTAGTATCTTCAGCAGAATCCGTTCGTCGGAGGAGAGCAAATAGCTGCATTGAGCGACCTGAAGATTACTCGCCTGTCGTCAAATGAGCCAGAATTATGGTGTGCACATTTAAAAACGGTCTTCAATGCTAGATAAATCACCTCAGACCAAACCAAATACGATCTCGCCATCGGTGCAATTGACGATGTCAACATCATCCGGCAAGTTTCCAATCTCTTTCACTCACCTCCAAGTACCGATAAGTATGTCTCTTTCAAAAAATAGCTTATTTCTCAATTAACTGGTTCTAAGGATCATAAATTAGATAGATTACTACGCGACCTTGATCTTGGTAACAAAATAACATTCTCATTTACTCAGAGAAGTGAGAAACTTACCACCAGCAACAATGGACGTCTCGGTACACCAACCAGTTGGATGAGCCTTATACACACTATCGTTAGATGTGTCTTCTCCACCAGCATTCCGTTAGCCGATCTAGCCAATATTGCAGACAGAATCATGAAAAACAATCTTCAAACATTTGATATGACTACCCTGAGCTTTAACTTAACAAAGCTCAGCAACATGCATCAACGGCAACAAAAAAGAGACTATCACACATCGAACGTATACTCGTAGAATGTACTCTCGCGGTCAAAGCGCTGTCCTCAAATAATGACAAGAACATTTCCACTAACGAGAAACAATCAAGATCAAGGAGTCCACTTCACAGGAACAGCAAAATCTGTTTCTTCCATCGGAAATTTGGTGTGGAAGCAAAGAAATGTCTCATACCTTGTCAATTCAAACCACCAAACGATCAGGAAAATTCACCAAGCTGTTGCCGATAGAGGCGGTATACTATAGCAACAACAACAACTTGCCAAAGAATCCTGTCTCCAAGCAGTTGACAGAGGAACCAGCCTTCGCTTCCTAGTGGACTCAAAATCCGTAATCTTTGATATTTCTAAATTAATTGCACACCAGAATATTAAATCGAACGGATTCAAACTATTCGCCGTCAATCACTTCGAGATTAAAACATACAGTATTCAACTGCTGAATATTAGTCTTGATCTGCAACTTGTTTTCAGATGGTTTTTCGTTATTGCTAACGTATAAACATCGATCTTGAGTGCAGATTTTCTTCAACACTATGAACTCATTATCGATCTAAAACGACATAGCCTGATTGACACCAAAACTAAATTCGCCATCACAGCAGAAATGTACCACGCCCCTCAATGTGGAATCTCTACTGTATACAGCGACAACCCATATAGTGACATTCTCAAACAGTTTATTCATATCACTAAAATTCCTGTTAAATACAAAGCAAATCCAAACAACTTAATAGCTCATAATTTCAAAACTACTGGATCTCCGGTCACAACTCGCCCACGAAGAGTCATGGGACAAAAATTTTTGAGCTAGCAGAAATCGAATTCCTGTTGGACCATGGCATCACCAGACTTTCAAATAGCCCTTAGGCCAGCCATTTACACTTGCAGGGGAAGAAGACCGGAGGCTGGAGAGTTTGCGGCGACTATCGTAAATTAAACTCAGTAACTACACGAGGTAGTTACTCAATAGCTCATATTCAGGACTTTGCTGATTGCTTACATAGGAAGAACATTTTTACAAAACAAGATTTTCTAAGAGCTTACTATCAAACCCCTATAACACCTGAAAATATCCCCAAAACAGCCATTACATCACCATTCAGCTTGTATGAGTTTGTTGTAATGCCTCTCGGTCTTAGAAACGCTATTCTAACTTTTAAGCGGTTTATGGATTCGACCCTACGCGGACTTAACTTTATATACACTTAAATAGATGACATCATAATCATGTCAGAGATTCCTCGACCAATACCATGATTATCTTCGTATTATCCCGGAACGCTTAACTAATGCTGGGTTCACAATCAATAAGTCAATAAGTGCATTTTTGGCGCACCAAAAATAATCTTTCTAGGTTACATGATAACCAAGGACGGATGCAAACCACCTACTGAATGAGTTGCAGCTATTACAAAGTACAAAAAACCGGAATCGGCGAACTTCGTCGTTTCCTCTGAGTTCTCAACTACTACAGATATTGTATTTTACACGCAGTACATTTGCAAGCACCACTCAATGACCTCCTCCAAGATGTTCGAAATAAGAAAGATAAGATATACGTTTAACAGAGACAACACTTCTCGCACACCCAGGTGCAGATTCGACATTAATATTGGCTACATACGCTTTGGACACAGCTATCGATGCCGTACTTGAGTAACTGGAAGGCGACACATGGAAATTATTTGGCTTCTTTTCGTGTAAGCTCAGCCCGACCGAAAACAAGTATAGTACATATGACCGACATATTAAGCGGCTTTGTAGTCTAGTGGTAGAGCGCTGGACTTGTATCGCGAAGAACCTGCGTTCAAGTCCACCGGATCACCGGAATTTTATTCCAAGCTGCGCTCTCCATATATTGAGTAAAAAAAGTGGGAACTCATATATGGAAAACTGGGCTCCGTCTTTCGGAAGAGACGTTAAGCCGTTGGTCCACGCACAGTCGATAACCACTGTGACGGCGCATTAGCACCGTCACCCTCCCCGCGGCCCGACCGACCATCCGTCGGGTCGCTCATCGGCGCTTTGCGCCATTTCAATCGTCACGACACGCACGTGACGCGCTTCCGTCGAAAGCGTGATCACGTGCGTGTCAACAAACACAAACCCGGAGCCTCCGTCGGATATATATTCCGACCGGCGGAGGACTCGGGACCTGATTCCACCGGAGTCAGCCAAAGCGATACGTTCGCAGGCTGCTCCGGATCCCGTCCTCCACGTTGCCGAGGAACCGGGGTGGTGTGTTCGCCGCCTCAGCCGCGTGTTCGCGGTCGCACTCGATCCTTTTAGCCGGGGAACCGAGACGGTGTGTTCGCCGTCTCAGCTGCGCGTTCGCAGCCGCACCCGACTTCCTGCCCACATTGCCGAGGAACCGAGACGGTGTGTTCGCCGTCCCAGCTGCGTGTACGCAGCAGCACTCACCATCCTTGCCTAGGACGACATACCGTCCTCCACCGGGAGTTCCCGGTTCCTCGCCGGCCTGCGACCGGAACTACGGCCAAGACCAGTCCGGGGTGGCGCGTTCGCCGTCTCTACCGAGTATTCTCGGTCGCGTCACCGCCATCCGATCTCGGCCGACACACCCCCACTCGAAACGGGACACCGGGTCCCCTCGCGCTAGCGAAATAGGGTTGCATGCGGGCAACCACGCGAACCGTCCGTAGTATGTAAGATTCGGGGGGAAGGCGCCAGTCACAACGAAGTTGGCGGGAAAGGGGGTGGCGTGTTCGCCGTCTCCGCCGTGTGTTCTCGGCCCCGACTCTTCCACCGAAACCGACCGTTTGATTGTTCGCGACACGAACCTCCGCATGCTACCGATGTAGCAGTCCCCACGGGATATTCGCGACGCTGTAGGAGCCGGAGCTCCTAAGTGCCGCACCGTACCGACCCGTGGGGCCTCTGGGCCCGGAGAGTGCCTCCGCTGTTTTCGAGCCACCTGCGTGTGGCTACCGCCTGCATTCTCTGTGGAAATTTAAAAGGCATCGGAGAAGCATTGCGGAGCATTTAAAGGCAGTCGCGAATTAAAACCGTGCGACGCGTAAACACCGCGCCCGCTCCCCGCGCCGCGTCCGATCCCCACTCGCGACGCGAAATAGTCAACGCGCCGCGACACCGAAACACGTCCGTCCGACCGCGCTACCGTCTCACCACGAAGTCGACGATCAGCTGTTCCGTCAAAATACAGGCGCAACTGTCAACAGACGCCTTACGGAGAACGGCAAATTAAAAGCACCAATTACATCTGTTCCGGCGTTGTATAAACCGAGCGACGCGAAATATATATATTCTTAGGAAAGATCCAATTCTTCTCTATTTTCTCACCAACGAACCTGGACATCCGGCGAGCCATCCGAGGGCCGTCGTAAATCTCTCAACCGTACTCGAGGACGTTCCCCCGCGAGATTTGAGAAGTGCGGGTGGGAACGTCGCACCACTATATGAAACCTCACGTTTTAAGAAAAATACTCGCCACACGCAATGGCAAGCGCGGCGTTTTAAATGCCAAAATTCTTTCCATATAAAAATTTGAAGAAGCTATGTCCAGCAGTGGACGAAACAAGGCTGATGATAATGACATACGCCGCAAACTTCTTTCAATCTGTGAAGCTGTAAAATTTTTTTGGCATATACCTGAAGGTCGCAAATTCATCAGTAAATCGTTAGTATATGCATTTTCCCAGAAACCAGAGAAAGCACCTATAAGACAATTAAGACATCTGGATTACATCTCGCAATTTTCAACAGAAATTGTTCATGTAGCAAATAAAAAGAGTTAAGTCGCAGGTGCCTTTTCACGCCCCGACCAGGTTGACATGCACTGTTAAATCAAACCTAACGAAATTGCAGAAACACAACAAAACGATGCCGAGCTCCAAACCTTCATCGGCGGAAACACTTCACTCAAAATGCAAATGCTAAAGAGAGGACTACATTCCATTCACTGCGATACTTCCACAGATTATATCAGTATTTTTATTCTCAATATTTAAAAGTCTTTGCCTAAGTTCATGGACTTTCACACCTAAACAGTCGAACTATCTTTTAATAAATCAGACAAAAATTTATCTGGTCTGGTATGAGGAAGGATGTTTTACAGTAGATTCGCACTTGCATCACTTGTCAAAAATCCAAAATTTGGCGACACAATCGACTTATTTCAAACAAGATACTAGTTCCAAGTTAACGCTTCCACCACGTACATGTAGATTTCATCATCTTACACCTATGTCAAGGTTACCGTTACTGTCTTACAATAATAGACCATTTCGCCTGGTAGTCAAAAGCAATTCCGCTGAAAGAAATGTCGGCCGACACGGTGGCACCAGTCTTCTTTCCTTATTAGGTCTGAAAATTCGGCTGTCCACGAACCATCACTACCGACTTTGGCACTCAATTCGAGCCAGTATTGTTCAGAGCTCTGGCTAACTTGATCGGCGCACAACGCATCGGAACAACCACATACCACCCTGCATCAAATGGTATAAATATACGTTGGCACCGTTCATTTAAGGCTACATTAATGTGCAATCAAGATAAGCCTTGGATAGACTCATTACCAACAATATTATTAAAACTACGCACTTGTTTCACAGAAAACATACAGACTTCAGCAGCAAAATTGGTGAAACACTGCTACGAAATCCTAGTGAGTTTTTTATCAATGAAAAAATATCTGCCGACCCTCAAGTTTTCATAGAAAAATTCAGAGAACAGATGAGAAAACTTTGGTTATTACCTATAGCTCATCATATTAACCAAACCATGTTCACATTCAACAATCTATATAAATGCTCTCACGTTTTCAACAAAACTGACGCCGTAATCAAGCCTCTGGAATCAACTTACGGAAAATATAAAGTCATCAAGAGAATCGACAATGGTATTTTTACCGTCAGAATACAAGATGAAGATGTCAACATCTCCGTAGACAGGATCAATCCGACTTTCACAATCAAACAAAAAGCTCAACCGACATAGCAACATAAGCATGTGATGAAACAACGAACTCAACCTAAAATCGCAAACGGCACGTAATCTGTCAAACCTTTTAGAACTTATATAAGAAAATCCGTTTCTTTCGCTACTACACGTGGACAACTGATTGGAAAGGGGGTGGATGTGGCGACCACAGCCAATCAGCTGTCCTCCAGCGCAACTAACCAGTCTACCAATAGAGAGTCGCAACAAAAACAACAATTGTTACCTTGTATCAAACTAGACTAGAGAAACAGTTTTTCTCCGCCAGAAATAGGTCTATCTATTCGCTTATTCTTTGTTCTTTGTTCACTTTGTTCTCTTTGAGTTCTAAGTAAGAGGAACAAGTTATTGTCAAACATTTTTTGGATATGTTTCTTTACGTGCGGCAACTTCCACGACAAAACAATCCATAAACGGTATATTCGAATTGGCATGTAATTTATATATTAGAAAAACATTCAGAATTTACTCTGCGACAAATTTCATATTTTATGCTGAAAAATATCAGAATAAAACATAAAATACCTCGAAAGATATTCATTTTTCGATGATCTTATTCCAGTACTATTATACGCAGAATGAATATAAAAATCGATTTGTGTTCACGGAAATAAATGATTATATATGATTATATATAATTATAAAATTGAATATGAATTTTGCTCACATATGTGGTTACATATTAGGTGTACAACTTTGCTCTCGTCGTTTTTTTTTATTTGAGACTTTATTGTAAAAAAATGGAGATAAAGTTGTTAAAGTATTGTCCATCACTAGCCACTAATTTCTCCCATCTTTTGGGCAATGCACGAATCCCGCGTCGAATAAACTGGTCATCTTTTGAGGTAATCCACCAATCTATCCATTTTCCGACTTCTTTATAAGACTGGAAGTGTTGGTCAGCCAGGCCGTGTGCCATTGATCGGAACAAATGATAATCCGAAAGTGCAACGTCTGGAGAGTACGACGGGTGGGGTAGGACTTCCCATTTCAACGTTTCCAATATGTCTTGACCACTTTTGCAACATGGGATCAAGCATTGTCATCCTGCAAAATCACTTTCTCGTGTCTCTCGGCGTAGTGCGGCCGCTTGTCTTTCAATGCTCGGCTCAAACGCATCAATTGAGTTCAATACCGATCGCCTGTGATTGTTTCAGTTTTAATAACTCGTAATACACTACGCCGAGCTGATCCCACCAAATACAGAGCATTACCTTGGAGCCATGAATGTTTGGTTTGGCCGTTGATGTGGAAGCATGGCCGGGAACTCCCCATAATTTTCTGCGCTTGGGGTTATTGTAATGAACCCATTTTTCATCTTCAGTCACAATGCGATGTAGAAATCCTTTTCGTCTTTGCCTGTCAAACAGCTGTTTACAAGCAAACAAATGCCGTTCGACATCTCTTGGCTTCAACTCGTACGGCACCCAATACCCTTGCTTTTGAATCATTCCCATGACTTTGAGGCGCTTCGAAATGGCTTGTTGAGTCACATCCAATGATTGTGCCAGTTTTTTCTAAGTTTGACACTAGTCTTCATCAAGTAATGCCTCCAATTCAGCATCTTCAAAAATCTTTCCTCTTCCACCGCTATGCCGGTTTTCGACGTGAAAATCACCGTTTGTGAAGCGTTGAAACCACTCACGACACGTTCTTTCACTAATAGCGATCTCACCATAGGTATTTGAGAGCATTTGATAAGCCTCAGCCGCAGATTTCTTCATATTGAAGCAGAAAAGTAAAACCTCCCGCAAATGACGAAAATTTGGCTCGTAAACTGACATCTTCAATCGACGATAACTTTATGGTACAAATACAAATCGACTAATGTAACTATTAGGTTAAGTTGACAGATGCCCAAGTTGATTGTATGACGTATATGATCTATTTACTTTATTTGACCACTAAGTTCCACTAAAGCCATCTATAGGGAAACGGCGGGAGCAAAGTTGTTCACCTAATATATGATTATATATATCTATATAAAAAAAATGATATTATGTTATTCAATTATATGTCGATATTAAGTGCTATCAAAAGCACAAGTAGCCACAAGCATTTATTTCGAATTTGTATTTGCATATAAAATGTAAACAACACTATTTTTGACAGTTACAAACCTATATAATTATACGAGTATGGATCAAATATAAACAAACTTTTATCAAAAAAACCATATATTTTTCAAAATAAATTCTAATTTACGTTTCTCTTATTTTTCAACATATCTATATACATCTTTGAACGGCCTGGTAATTTTTTAATCCCGGTATCAAAAGGTTGGCGGACGTGTATCAAACCTATTACAAACAAACTGCTGCACCTCCTCGTTCGTTGTGAAGCGCTGTCAACCAAGGGCTCCCGTGAGTGGCCCAAACATATGGAAGTCGCATGGTGACAGGTCTGGGCTGTAAAGTGAATGTTCTAGGACAGTCCAGTACATATTGGCCAATTTTCATTGTGCTACTGCTGCGGTGTGAGGTCTGGCGTTGTCATGGAGAAGCAACACACTTCTGATCGGAATGCCGCGCCTTCTTGACCGGTAGCTCGAACTGATTTTTCCAGGGATTCCAAGAACAGTTAAGTGCCGATCGCTTTTGATTAGTTCTCAAAGAGCCTCGGTGTACTGCGCTGTGATGCTGGTACGGGAACGTAGCGGGTGGGCGATGTTTTTAACACGTTCCCGTCATTTCTTAAATTCATTACATCACTGCTTCACTCGAGCCCATGAAAGGATTCTTTCCCCGAACTTTGGGAGTAAACGGCGCCAAACTTCAGCAGCATGTACATTTTCGTTCACAAGAAACTTAATAATAACACATTGCGTAACTGCAGAGTGTACCTCTTTCTCGCTCATTGTGATTACTGCTGAAAGTAAGAAGCACGTGGCGCATTAACGTTATTACTGCCTTCCACATGATCTCCCTCCAATGTCCAAAACGTTACTGACCCCTCACGTTAGCGACAATCGCGCAATTTAAAAAGGCTCATTTATATTTAATCCACCTTTATATATATTAATAGTAATTACTATTAATAGTATATTAATAGTAATTACTAATAAATATCATACAAATATTTTGTATGTAGTCGTATACGAGTAATTTTCATATATGATCCTTTTTTCCCAGGTTAAGAAAAGTATATGATTTTATTAAAAGAAAAACAAGGCTAACTTTTATTTGACTTTGACGCTTCCACCCCAGGTCAAACTGATAAGATCAGTAAATAGATTTTTTAAAACCCTATAACTTTTATTTATAATATTTTTTTTTCAAAGTTTCTTAATGAAATATTCGACTTGAACCAGATTTTTGGGCTACCCTTGTATATTTGACGTACCTATAGAATTTTCGAACTCTGGTAATTACTAATAAATATCATACAAATATTTTAAGGTCACCAAATTATAAGCGTATGCAACAATAATAAATATACGTTTTCCTGTTTGATTATGTTAAAAAATCATTTATCTGGAATTATCACAAATTAATATGAAATTAATATAATCTAATACGAAATTTCAAGATACAACTGGAATTGATATTAAAACGAGTTTTGAACATGTCCATTTATGTCAACGGATGGCCATAACAATAAAAACATTTTTCTCGGCCATGACTAAACTTCTGTCATTTTATGTGTCATATGAGAAAAGTTGTCAGGACTCCTGTAGAACTGTACATTTATACTTAACAAATTTATTGCTATTTGCAAGTTAAATGACCTATTGTAGTCCCTGTTAAATCAACTAATATATAATATATAATATAATATAATAACTAATAAGATATATTGGCCGATAAGATAATTTGGACGGTTACACCGTGAGTCTCTCTTATTTCGCAATTTATGTCAGGACAGTCTTTTAATTTTACGATCAATCGCAAAATTATTCCTCCTCGCATTGCTGTCACTTTATAAGCATCTCGGCGACACACATGCACACTTCACGGTACACGCAATCAAAGTTAAACGAAATTCTCAATTAGAGTTTGAATGCGATCTAAACTCTGAGGCAATTAGAATTTCGTGCTTAGAAGGAACAAAGCGATAGAAGTAAAAAGGACGACACGGGCAGCGCCGACGAGTTTTTTCAGAATTCAAATTATTCAATATTCAATATTATTCGTTTGCTGTTGAGCGTTAGCGATCTATGGCTTTTTCACACAGCAAGCAAAAATCGTACAATATGTTTCGGCTTTCTACTGGTACTCGGATCTGATTAAACATTCAAGGTATATCCAACGGGAAGGTCTTTGATTATCACAAAGTACTATATGCGCAAAGCTGTCGTTTTTGTTTAATCAATTGAGAATTTACTGAGAGGCAATAGAAAATCTATTAGATGCGCAACTAAGTTCTCGCTATTTTTTTTTTTTTTTATGAAAATATAACTTTATTTTGAAAAAATGGTTACAAATGAATCATTCAAAGTATTGCCCATCGCTAGCTACAACTTTTTCCCATCTTTCTACCAGATCTCGAATACCGTTACGGTAAAAGTGTTTGTCTTGTAAAGTTACCCACGAATCGAGCTATTTTTTAATGTCTTTATATGAGCGGAACTGCTGATGAGCCAGACCATGTGCCATCGAACGGAACAAGTAATAATCGGACGGCGCAATATCTGGGGAATATGGCAGGTGGGGTAAGACTTCCCATTTGAGCGTTTCCAAGTAGGTTTTAACGGATTTGGCAACATGAGGCCGAGCGTTGTCATGCAGTAGAATCACTTTGTTGTGCCTCTGCTCGTATTGTGGCCGATTTTCGCGCAGTGCTCGGCTTAATCGCATCAATTGAATTTGATACCGTCCCCCAGTGATGGTTTCGTTGGGTTTCATCAGCTCATAATAAATAACACCGACTTAGTCCCACCAAATACACAGCATAACCTTCGCAGCGTGAATATTCGGCCGAGCCGACGGCGTAGAAGCATGACCGAGCAGTCCCCATGACTTTCTTTTCCTTGAGTTGCTGTAATGAATCGATTTTTCATCACCCGTCACGATGCGATGAAGAAAACCCTTCCTTTTTTGCCGCTGGAGCAGTTGTTCACAGGCGAAAAAACGACACTCAACGTGCCTTG
>NW_014554527.1:17148-56625 GCF_001313825.1 Dinoponera quadriceps | reverse complement strand
AAAAGAAAGTCATGGGTTTCATCAGCTCATAATAAATAACACCGACTTAGTCCCACCAAATACACAGCATAACCTTCGCAGCGTGAATATTCGGCCGAGCCGACGGCGTAGAAGCATGACCGAGCAGTCCCCATGACTTTCTTTTCCTTGAGTTGCTGTAATGAATCGATTTTTCATCACCCGTCACGATGCGATGAAGAAAACCCTTCCTTTTTTGCCGCTGGAGCAGTTGTTCACAGGCGAAAAAACGACACTCAACGTGCCTTGGCTTCAAATCATAAGGAACCCAAGTTCCTTGCTTTTGAATCATTCCCAACGCATGCAGTCACTTGGAAATGGCTTGGCGGGTAACTCCTAATGATGAAGCAAGCTGTTCTTGCGTTTGGCATGGATCCTCATTGAGCAATGTCTTCAATTCAGCGTCTTCGAAGGTTTTTGGCCTTCTTTCACGCGGACGGTCGTCAACATCGAAATCACCGTCTTTGAAGCGACGGAACCAATCACGGCACGTTGTTTCATTTAAAGTAGCATCTCCGTAAACTTTTTGGAGCTCTCGATGAGCTTCAGCCGTCGTTTTCTTCAAATGAAATAAGAAAATCAACACTTCCCGCAAATGACGATTATTTGGCACAAAATCAGACATTTTCACACAACCAAAAGTATATGACGCCAAAACAAAATCACTAACGTGTCAAAGCGGTTTGTTTACAATATGTCTAAGCTTGCATCATGATGTTTTGGATATGTCAAAATTGACCAACACTTACTGCTGGAGCCATCTCTTGACAAACAGCGAGAACTTAGTTGCGCACCTAATATCATTGATCATTTATCAAAAATTGAACATACACAGAATGTTTTTGAATTGTAAAATATCTCAAAAAATATAAGTTTTATAAAAAATGTTTCAGACAAAAGTCATTAGATTTAAAGAGTTCTATTTATAAGTCTTATCAGTTTGGTTGGAGTCGCCAAAATCAAATCAAGCCTTCAATTTTTTTAACGGGACCTAGTATTTTTTATCGCATATTCTTATAACACTTTTTGAGACTTTTTTGAAACATTATAATTTTATTTTCTTTAGATCAGCTTTGACGTTATTGAACTTTTTATATTAAGATGTCGGCGACTACAGCTGTATCCAAAATAAAATTAATGAGAGGTCCACTATCGTTTAATTCTTGCGTATGAAAGAGGAAATTGATGTGTCTGTAGATGGCAAATAGGAGTAGGGTATAATAAGATTGGAGAAAGGTTGAGGAGAAAGTGGTTTGGCGGTGAGATTGGTGCAGTACATGTGTGTGTGTGTGTGTGTGTGTGTGTGTGTGAGAATCAGTTACTCAAGATGTTTTTAAAATACTACATGATATTTACGCAGTACAGGCCAACTGTATAAATATAACAAGAATTTCAAATCAATTGACACCTTACCAGAAAGAACTCGATAACTTCGGAACGGTTGACCCAAAGCGGATAAAATATAGTTTGTTAGTTTTTACGAAGTCTCAAAAAAACTATAAGAATATGCTATAAAATGTGTCCCATTAAAAAAATTCAAGATAAACTTGATCTGAACTTAACGACACCTCCAAGGTCAAACTTACATTTTTTAAGATATTTCATCATCCCGGAACTTTTTATACATTTTATATATAATATAAATATAATAAGCGATTTCTCAATAAATGTATCTTTAGTGTCGCAACGATGACGCACATAAGATGCATATATACCATGAATAGTCTGTTTTTGCGGCGCATTACAATTCTGATCGGTCGACGTAGCGGAATACAAAATTAGCGATTCAATCATAATCATATGTACAATATTGTCTGTGCCGAACGCAAATACTAGACATGATCGAAGTTTGGCCAGATTCTTTCCAATTGGATGACTGTTTGCCCTTGTTAGTTCTCGGTATAGTGTCGATGATCAAACTGGTCTGTGTTGTGTACACATTACCGGAGGTGCGTAAATAAATAAATAAAAGAAAGAAATAAAAAAAGTAGCAACGTTTGCAGCATCCGATAAGTATCGGATGAAACGATTACAATTTAGGCTGAACAATCAAACAATACGAAATCTTACTTAAATCGACTTCGAGCTACAGATAAAGATACTTCTGACGAAGATCCGAGATTATTGCCTATCCTCAAAATCGACCGAAGAGTAGTATACTGCATTTGTACGCGATGTATGGCCGAAATTTAAGCTACGCTTACACGGGTGAGTTTATATTTATCTGGAGCAACGATAATTTAATATGCTTCCATTCTCTCGCCTTCCCCTTTATCTTTCTGTTTTTGTCTTACGTTAGAAAAGTTTTGTTCAGCCACACCGTCGTTTTCGTGTTTGTGACTTTGTTAACTAAACTTCTCGACACGGAAACCGGCGACAATAATTCATCAAATATTGCACTTACGACACGCAAGTGGGACTGCTTTACTACATCAATTACGTGGTAATCGACATAGAGAAGCATTACATTCTGATTTTAATACATAGCTCCACGTATGTCGTGTTTTACACACTCTTGATGATCATATTCTATGTATTGTATTTTACATTCGTCCAGCATTGCTGCGATTTGTTCGTGGCTCTGAGGTCATTCTATGGTCAATTTTGATGTGAGATCAAATATTCAGTGCAGAAACGTTTTTTTTTATATGTCAGACATAAATGATTAAATTCTAATTAACGCTTGGAACATGCGGTTGAGTTTGAAAATTATGATTATGATTTAATGTATTAACATTAAATCGACCGCATAATGTATTAATATCTTTAGTCATTAACGAAGAAATAGAGATAAGATTCACCCATTAAAGCCTATGATCATTAAAGCCTATAAAACAGTAAGGTTAACAAAAAAATAAATATTGGAAGCAGAACCGGAGAGTAAAAAAATATTACTGACCTACAGCACATCGCAAAAATCAATTTTGAAACAAATTGTTTAACATTAAAAAAAAATTATTAAACATTAAACATTGAATGTAAAAGAAAATCGATTAAGACAATAGATTCTACAGAAAAATGTAAAAATAGAAATACATATAACTTTTTCCCATGTCATTCTCCATTTATGCAAAAAAAGATTAATAAATATCACTGTTTTATTAAAACTCATAGTAGCCCATGGCTAGACGAGTGAGGTTAGTAAAAAAACCATAATTGAAAATAAAACCAGTGAACGGAGAAATTTTTAACATAAAAAGCAAATCACAAAAAACACTATTTTCCAAATTTAGGATAAACGATTCAAATTTATCACAACTTCATTCTGTAAAAAATTATTGCAATATTGACTTTGTAATGTGCTTTTTATATCAGAAATGTTTTTTCACGTTTCGGTTTTATTTTAAATTGTTGGTTATTGTTTACCTTATTTTCTAGCCATAGGTTTTAATAGATTGTTCTTATGTTCTGGTTATTCACGGAATAATGTAATTATTTTGATCAAAGTATATCGAAAAATATATAAATTTTTAATATATCTGTAGATACAACGTAGTGTGGTACAAAATGTATACAAGAAAAAGAATCTTCTCATAAAAATCATGTTGAGAAGCAAGAGACCTTTTCAATTGAACGAGGGTAATTTTGTTATCCTGTCGTACTTGAAATTCAAATAGGTAAAATTTTTCCAAACCAATATGGATTGTCATTCTTTAAATTGACGTGAGATAATTCTCATCCGATTCAATTTAAGGTGTTACGCGCATCGTTATCGTGTTTTATGCTATTATGGTCTATACAGTGAGTATTCCAGATGTAATGAACGATATTTAGGTATGTTACACTACTGTTGATACACTACGCTTTAATAATGTATTATTTATACCGTATATTTTAAAGGCAACCGAACTCCATAAATTTTACTTTTAATCTTTCCCTTGTATATACATTTTATTAGTAAATGTTCCACAGTTGTAAGTGTGATAAACATCCTGAACATCCAAAATATTTGCGAGTTAATTATTGCGTTGAACCCAACACGTAAAGTAAGCGATTAATATACAAACAATCTAAACAATAGTCTCTGAGGATATCTCTTAAATATACGGATGTCGCGCGAATAGAAAATCTAATTTCTATAGATTTGGCACTCATAGACCAGAATCGACAATCTTCTTCAGTTGTACACAACATGTAAAGGGAAGCGACCAAAGCATTTATTATTCATCGAATTTTTAAAGCAACGTGTTTATGTTCTTGCATGTTGCACATGATCCACAAAATCTCATAATAACGAAACAGTCGCAGATTTACAATTATTATGGCACATTTCATACAACGGTTAATTTTTCTATAGAGTTTAATTTGCGGTCGCCTTCGAGTTTAATTCACAAAAATTGTCAGAGAACCAGGCAGAGATAAAGGTACGTCGGATGTTCATAGTTAGACTTGTCATCGATGATAATCCTCGAGCATCAGTGTTCGCATGTTTACTGTATCGAACAGAGAACCGTGAAGTAAGAGAATGACGAGCGCATGACCTTAAAAAAAGCAATGGGTCAATGCGAATCCGGCACATCAACTCTCATTCAAAAAAAGTTTCCTTACTGCGGCGAAGTTCTCCAAGTTCAGGGTGTACAGCTTTCCCGCGGTTATCTTAATTGGCTTGTAACTTCTCATTAACATAATGCTGAGCATTTTTCTCACGCTCAGTGAAGACTGATACCATCTTCCGCTGGTTCTGAAAAACCGACGTGTACAATTGTCTTCGCGCTTTAATGGTATCATATGTTTTATTCAGACGACTATGCTTACTGAATTTATATGAATGGTGCTTCGCGTGATATATTAGTTTGAATCAGAAATAATTTCCATGTTCTTCTTTCTTTCTTAAAAAAATGTATTTTCGTATGAGACATCTCAAATAATAGAATCTAATTTAATATACTCATTTTTATTAATAATGGCTTTTACTCCCAATGAATAGGAAATTTAATGATTCTCCCTGCGAATATCCAGGAAAAAGTAAATACTTGTTATCTTCATAGGAAGTTATTTTTGATCCGACTTAATGTGTATAAAATATTTTTAATCGTGCACTCCTCAAAATTGGAATATTATTTTATATCACTAAATAGTTCGAATAAATTACGTCCAATCAAAGTATTTTCAGTAAAGTATTTTCAGTAATAAGCGTTACCAGGTGTATGCATAAGTTTTTTCCGGTTTTTTGGTAAAAAAAAACACGTAATTTTCAAGGGAAATTAATTTTTTTTTTAATTTAAAATATTGGCCATCAGCTTCTACACATTTCGCCCATCTTTCAGATAATTTATGAATACCATGCCAGAAAAACTGCTTGTCTTTTGCGGCAAACCATTCGTCGAGCCATTTTCCAACTTCCTCGAAATTGCTGAAGTGCTGTTCTGCGAGCTCGTGCCCCATTGATGCGAAGAGGTGATAGTCAGATGGCGCCAGGTCTGAGGAGTACGGCGGGTGCGGAAGGATGTCCCATCCAAGCGATTTCAAGCTGTCTTTCACTGGTTTTGCTGTGTGAGACGGCGCATTGTCGTGTGACAAAATCACTTTGCCATGTCTTCTGGCCCATTCCGGTCGTCTTTCGATTAATGCGTGGTTTAAATTAATCATTTGTTGGCGATAGCGTTGTGTATTAACGGTTTCGCCGGGCTTCAAGAGTTCATAATACACAATACCGCTCTGGTCCCACCAGACACAGAGCATGGTCTTCTTGCCGAAGCGATTTGGCCTTGGTGTTGATGGACCGGCTTCGCCAGGTGAAAGCCACGATTTTTTCCGCTTCGGGTTTTCAAAATAAATCCATTTTTCGTCACCCGTCACAATTCGATACAAAAATGATTTCCTTTCGTGGCGTTGAAGCAGCATTTCACAAGTGACTTTGCGATTTTCCATTTGACGTTCATTCAAATTGTGTGGGACCCATTTACCGAGTTTATTGATCTTTCCCATTGCTCGTAAACGTCTGCTGATTGTTTCTTGTGATACATGTAATGCTTCTGCTAATTGCCGTTGAGTTTGAGTTGGGTCATCATCCAATAACTCCTGCAATTGCTCGTCTTCGCATTTTTGTGGTCTACCAGAGCGCTCACTGTCTTTCACATTGAAATCACCATTTTTAAATTGTCGAAACCATGTCTCACATGTTCTAATCGATGGAGCGTGTTCACCATATGTTTCTACCAGCAAACGATGACTTTCAACAGCCTTTTTCTTTTGATTAAATAAGAAAAGCAATGCGTGCCGCAAATGTTCTTTTTCAGGCACAAAACTCGACATGATCACTGAACGATAAAACAAAGACGCTAGTTTTTGGCGGACTCAACTTGTGTGTGTTTGTAGTTTTAAATGTCAGACGAACAAAATGACGTATGTGTCAAATTAATACGCTGCGTACTTTTCGCTGGCGCCAACTCTTAGTTAAACCGGAAAAAACTTATGCATACACCTGGTATATGGTACTTACACATATGTGAAAATTTTATCTGTATAATCTGATAACTGCTGACCCGGCCAACTTTCGAGAAAAAGGACAGAAAGCAGAGTGACTGTGAACGACGCATACCGCATTGCTTGCTTCGGATCGTTCAATTTTACCGTCGCCTAATCGTAAATATGAGTTTTCTTATTATTTTTTGGCTACCTAAATGCAAATACATACAGAAATAATTTCTGATATTAAGCACAACACTCTAAAATCGTTTGCATGTAGCATCGCCTATAGTGCATTATCGGTAATAATACTACGATCGTAAGTACTCTTATCTGTGTCTGCACTAACTTGGAATATCGTAAAAGTTATGCCGATCATGTTGAAACCTAATTGAAAAAAGTATGATGTCGTATTCGCGTTTTCGAGGCTTTTAGCATATCTTCAAATCCGAAAAAAGTTACAGCATTTGTTAATAATAACACATATATATGTTATATCTAAAGCGTAAGTTCCAGCAAATATATATGTCGCAAAACGTTCATCAATTTGGTAATTGTATTAAGAAAATTCAACTCTCTATTTTATAAGATAAAATGTCTTGAGCATAAGAAATATTATTTTATAAAAGAAAAAGCTATATTTCTCATAAAAACGTCCAATTTGCAAGTTTTCTACGACATTAGCTAATCGACAAATTTATTATTATTATCGGAAGAACAATTTGAAGAAATAAACAAAGTATATGTTCGCTGAACCTTATATATACCACTTTAACTTTGACGTGTAAGAAACTTAAATTACACATAAAATACTACATTGAGAAACAAGTGTTTGATATTCGTGATTATAATTAAATAGTGATATTATATAGCAAAAAAACTATTTTATAAGTGTTACTATAATATTATTGACAATATACTATTATTACTTTGATTTGTTAAAACAACAAAAAAATGGTTAATGCCCAATATGACTTTAATATAATTACTTATAATTTAAATGAAATTAAACATTTTAATTTCTGTCAGTGTACGAGTGCTATCATTTTAAAATTGAGAAAAATAGTGACAAGACACAAAGTGATAGTTTAAATATACTAACTCTATTATGTGGCTATGCATAATAACGCAATTCTTAGCGTGTTTGTACGCTATATCCTCTCCTCTACTCGGACGTAAATCTACGTCTAAAATAGTCTCATCGATAATCCGTGATAGCCGATATCTAAAAAATGCTCAATGATGAGCATATTTCAAGCGTGAGGCGACGTGGAAATTATCAAGATTTAATCGCACGTAATTCGAATGAGTCGAAACGTTTGAGTATCAGTCGAGAAATTTAAACGTCGCTGTCTTTGTCTTGCATATGTGAGATCGTCTATTATTTGGTGTCTTTACGATACGGTACCATATGGATCAGATAAAGTCAGGTAATATGCGCATTAATAAAAACATTCTACGACAAGAATGACAGATATTTATTGTAGAGTCCTCCTTCATCTGTTCGGCAACAATTAAGTCACATGATAAAAATATATGTTTCTCCACTTCAAAGATATATAAATACGTAAAAGTGACAAGTGACAGAATGCGAGACGTTCGTTGGTATTAGATGAGACATCACCGAGATCTCTTTTCTCGTGAGAGATGCACATATATAGAAATGCGAATATCCACACGAGATGCGTGAAGTGCGCTTCGAATGAGGATGCTGTTTCTTTTCTTATAAAATGCCGTTTTTGCGGAGTTACCCAAGGATCTCGCACATCCCGCACTCATGTTGGACGTGGAACACCAACATCGAGTCGATCGCCACGACGATCGAGACGAAGCCGAGGGTGCCGATGTATGAATGCACCAGCAACGGATAATAATACTTTTCTACGTCCAAAAGGTAGTCCGAACGAAACATCACGGGTCTCCCTTCGGAAATATTGTACAATCCCATATAGCTAACTGTGTTTAATATTACCGGCACAGTCAGAAAAGGAGTCATAGAGCCGTAAAGAGAAGCTGTAAATGCGATATTATCAATCAGCAACTCTACCGATGTCAATCGTTGCGATATGAACAGAAGCGATATTTCAATTCTGTTTATAGCACGTAAACCAACAAATTTTACTCACCGTCTCTTTTCTCTCTCTGTGTGTGTGTGTGTGTGTGTGTGTGTGTGTGTGTGTGTGTGTGTGTGTGTGTGCGCGCGCGCGTGTGTGCACGCATGTGTGCACGCATGTAGAAGAAAGACATACATACTATAAGTCTCTCTTCAAAATGACATATACCTATTTAGACAAATAAAATATTGTACTTCATCAAAATTATGAGAGTGCATCAAATATTCACGAGCCTTTTGAAAAAGATATGTATTTTTCAAAATCAATTCTAATTTACATTTTTCTAGCTATTCTACATAGTCCCCCATCTTATACTCGTCCTATAACTATACACATCCTCCAACGGTCTGGTAACATTTTAATTCCAGTATCATACAAAGTTCGCGGACGTGTACCAAACCAATTGCACACGAACTGCTGCACCTCCTCGTTCGTTGTAAAGCGCTTTCCACCAAGGAAATCCTTGAGTGGCACAAACATATTGCAATCGCATGGTGACAAATCTGGGCTGTGCGGTGGATGTTTTAGGACAGCCCAAATTTTTCACCGTGCGGTGCATATTGACCAATTTTTGTTGTGTTACTGCTGCGGTGTGAGGTCTGGCGTTGTCATAAAGATGCAACACACTTCTAATTGGAGTACAGCGGCTTTTTGACCGACAGGCAGCTCGAATTTGTCTAAGAAGATCACAATAATAGGCAGCATTAATAATTCGACGTTCTTGAAGAAAATCGACCAGCAGAACGACATTAGAGTCCCAGAACACTGTAGCTAAGTCCTTCCCTGCAGACAACCGCGTCTTATTTTTCACCGGTGCACCCATGCAAGTCTTGCACCAATCCATACTGACTTTCTTCGATTCAGGGGTGTAGTGATGGATCCAAATCTCATCGCACGTGATGATTTTTTCCAAAAAGGCGTCACCTTCCTCCTCGTACATCGTTAGGAGCCTCCGAGAAATTTCAAACCGCACGGCTTTCTGCTTTGCATTCAGCAACTTGGAACCCAACGAGGCGACATTTCTAAATCCCAACTCATTACGAATGATTGATTGCACACTTCCATAGCTGATCAGAAGTTCTTGAGAGATTTCAAGAACAGTTAAGTGCCGATCGCCTTCGATGAGTTTTGAACAGCCTCAGTATTCTGCGCTGTGACGCTAGTGCGGGGACGGCGGCAATGTTTTCAACACGCTCACGTCCTTTCTTAAATTCGTTACATCACTGCTTTACTCAAGCTAATGAAAGGGGTTTTTCCCCAAACTGTGGGAATAAACGGTGCCGAATTTCAGCAGCACTTACTTTTCGTTGACGTGAAACTTAATAATAACACACTGTGCAACTGCAGGGTGTACCTCTTTCTCGCTCATCGTGATTGCTGCTGAGAGTAAGAAGCACGTGGCGCGCCAACGTTATTACTGTCTTCCACATGACCCCCTCCCCCCCACTGTCCAAAACGTTGCAGAACCCTTACGCCGCCGACGGGCGCTCAATTTAAAAAGGCTCGTTTATATTTGATCCATCCTCGTAATAAAGCCTTTGTTAATTTGCAATTAAAACTTGTTTACAATTAATTCCTGTATTATTTGCTAATTTGTCTATAAAATCTATCAATTTTCATCAAGTTCGTAACATTCCAAATTTGACTACATCTACTTTCTTTGATGACTTATTTTAAACAGCAGTGAATATTTTTATCGACAATAAAATAAATAATAAAATAATAAAATTATTCCATATACAGTAAAACCTCGCTTAACGCTGCTCCGTTTAACTCTGTTTTAGTATTACGCGGTAGTATTGGGATTCCCCGAAATCGCACGCGGTATTGGTATTTGTAGTATATGTGTGAAAATGAAGCGGTCATGCACCAACCATAAGCATTGCACTATGCAGCGACGGTGCACACTATATATTTTTTCGACGTTCTTTCGTTAATCAGTTCAGAATAAAGGTTCGAACAGTAATCCCCGAAATCGCATTACAGTACGAACGCATCTTTCTTGCGTCATAGTTGATTTATAAGCAGTCATCAACGTTATTGTGTGTATAAAGATATAAACATAATATTTTATTTTATTGTAATAAATTTGGCAATTTTTAGTTCTCACAATGGGTGATTGCAAAGAAAAAGATAGTAAAGCGACAAAGAAAGCATTTCGCTAGAAAATAAAATGAAGATGTTAAGACGATTAGATGCAGTCCAACGGCAATCTAATATCGGCACTGCATTAAATTTGTTAACTGCAATAATACGGACAATTTTAAAAATAAAAAAAAATCGTATCATGAACAACTACAACCAAAACGACTTCTGCAACAAAAATTACCAGTTCCAGAATCAATGTGATTGAGGAAATGGAAAAACGACTTTCCATCTGGATTGACAATGAAGTTAAACGTTACGAGGGCGGTTCAATAAGTACCCGTGTTAGACGACAGAGGGCGTTCCTGAGGGAAGTTGGTGTTATCATCGTGTGCTGTCATCTATCAAACGACGGCAAAACAAATTGCAGACTGATTGATATGTTAGTTTGGATCTGGCAGCCATTCGAGTAAGACGTGTTTTGTGATTTTCGCTAAGATGGAAAAAGAGCAGTATCGTTCGGTAATTCGCTTTTTGATTTTGGATAGGAAAAAATGCGAGGAGATAAAAGCAAATTTGGATGCTGTTTATGGGGACACTTCGCCATCTACGACCACAGTTATATATTGGTTCAACGAATTTAAACGTGGGCGAACATCCGTTTTTGATGAGGAGCGACCAGGACGCCCGGCAGACGTGGTATCGCGGAAATCATTCAAAAAGTCCACCACATGATTCTCGCTGATCGACGAACGAAAGTGCGCGAAGTAGCAAAGGCCGTAGGTGTGTCGACCGGAACGGCAATTAATATTTTACATAATAAGTTGGCGATGAAAAAATTGTCGGTTCAATGGGTGCCGCGATTGCTCACGGAAAGTACATTCATCCGGAGTTGTCGCTGACAAACTGCATGAATTGCGTTATGAATTGCTGCCGCACCTCCCGTATTCACCCGATCTGGCTCCTTGCGACATTTTCTTGTTCCCTAACATGAAGAAATGGCTCGCGGGAAAAAAATTTAGCTCAAACGAGGAAGTCATCGCCGAGACAGAGGCGTATTTTAGAGAGTTCGACAAATCCTATTTTTTGGAGGGGTTAAAAAAATAGCAGGAACGTTGGGAGAAGTGTATCTTTCTAAAAGGGGACTATGTTAAATAATAAAAAAAGTTTTTTTGAAAAAATGGTGTCTTCATTTCTAACACGGTACTTATTGAACCGCCCTCGTATATGCCATTAAGTCAAGTAATTAAAATGAAAAAAGCGTAAACAATTTTTAACCATATTCAGAATGAAAAAGGCGACACCAGTAAAAATTTTGTAGCTAATCGAAATTTTGTAGCTAGTCGTTTCATCGATTTAAATACAGAAACAATCTTCATAACATACAGATTATTGGATAAGCAGCAAGTGGAGATCCAAAAGCAGCTGCTGCATTTCCAGCGACATTAAGAGCAATCATTGAACGAAGGAGTTATCATCCTAAATTAGTTTTCAATTTGGATGAAACAGGTCTTTTTTGGAAGAGAATGCCAAAACGTACATTTTTGTCCCGTGAAGAAAAGCGAGTACCAGGATTTAAAGCTTCAAAAAATCGTTTAACACTTCTACTGGGTGGTAACGTTAATGAAGACTTTAAATTAAAACCACTGAATGTTTATCATTTTAAAACCCCAAGAGCAATAAAGGGAATTTCAAAATTAACTTCTCTAGTAATTTTGGAGTGCAATAAAAGATTTTGGATTTTTATGAAAATTTTCAGAATTGGTTTACCGAACATTTTTGCCCGTCTGTTAAACGCTATACCATTACCAGGTATACAGTTACGCTATATAATTAACATTCACTACTGCGAATTTAAAAAAAAACTAAAAACGAAAGTTTTACTTTTGATTGATAATGCTCCCAGCCATCCAAAGCATTTGTCCGACTTAACAACATGCATTCCAATAGATGTGGTTTTCCTGCCGCCAAATACAATTTCAGTAATCTAACTAATGGGTCATAAGCGTAATATCAAATTTTAAAGCTTATTATCTCCGGCGGACATTTCGACAACTGATTGATAAAACCGATATAGAAGCTAAACAAACCATTAGAGATTTTTGGAAAAATTATAATATCATGGATGCTGTAGACAACATCAAGCATTACTGGAATGAGGTGATAGAGAAATGATTGAAAGGAGTATGGAAGAATGAGTGGCTGAAGCTAAACTAAGATGCTGACACAATAGAATCCATTGTTGATGTCGATGAAATTGTCAAGCTAGCTAATGAAACAGGGTTGGATAATATAAATGCGCAGGATATGGAAGTATTATTGCAAGTTACAACTGGTTAAAGTTTTCTAATGACAATTTTAAAGAATTAGTAGAACAACAAGTGCACGAAAATGACGAAATTAGCGTTTTTGAAGATGAAGAGCAAAAATAATTTTCATCGGATTTTCTAAAAAAAAGTTTAGCCAATATAACGGAAATTATGGATCAGTTTGTACAAAATGATTTAAATTTTGATAGAAGTTCAAGTGCAAGAAGAAATGTCGTTGATGCGGTGTTTTGCTATCGACAACGACAATGATTTAAATTTTGATAGAAGTTCAAGGGCAAGAAGAAATGTCGTTGATGCGGTATCTTGCTATCGACAACCGCTTGTTGAACGAAACAGGAAGAGGCAAACGACGTTAGATGATTTCCTCACAAAAATACAAAGAATGTCAAATGACGAAGAACCTTTCTCATCACAAACACAACTTCTTTTCTCGAACTTTTTTGATTTTCATGAATGTTTTATAAATACAAATCGATATTAGCTTTAAATAAATCTATAATTAATGTAATAAAAAAGTATTTAACAATAAATGTTACAAAATAAAACCAAAGAGACTGATAAATTTTCTTATTCTCAGTTCTGTTTCACCTATCCCCATTATTTACGTGTAAATATTACCTCGTTTAACGCTGTTTCGTTTAGCGCTGGAACTTATTGGAATGTACCTCCCGCGTTAAGTAGGGTCTTACAGTATATGTAAATTTCTAAAACTGTTTTATATATTTTTTTATCTTCACTTTCATTGCGTTTTGATCAATTTAATACCTTTTCACCATAAATTCAGTCGTTATCTTTTTATAGAAATTGCATGCTCCATTGTCGTTCTAATTTCGTCTATAGAATCTGACAAAGTGTCGTCTATTCCATGCTATTTTATATTTACCTGCATAGCCAATTGTAACTTTTCTGCCGATCTCGTAATTCTTACAAAGAATATTGTATTCATGACTAGATTTTGAGTATATGTTCCAGTCATCCGCCATTATAATCGTAAGCTTCTTCATCTACACTTACGAGAGAAGTTAGTCTTAATGTCAACAAAACGATATACTCGTATTTATGATCACAGACGTACCTGCTTATGATTGTATATATAATTAATGTATTTGCAAATACACATCAGACTAATCACAAAAGGTGACGAACCCTCCATAAACGCATCAATATCACCTGCGAACCAAGCGGTAATCATACCGCCGCCCTGCAAAATTTTCAAAGGCTTGCGAGACTCCTTTTTATTATTGCCTTTATTCTCCCGATAATACACTCGAAAACAATAAGCTTCGCAAATATCAATTATCCAACATGATATTTAACGTCAACCGAGACAACACAATTCACATATAATTCACATAACAACAATTCGGACTAAAAACTGACATAATTATAACTGTCGTGTGCAATAATATATATAATTTCACAAACATATAATAATTGTTATTATCGTTCCTGACTAATTGGATAATTTTGTATTTATATGTCTCAATTCACAATAATGACATATCATCTACCACAATTAAACAAAATTATTAATATTTTGTTTGTATATTTTTATCTTTTAACCATCCTAATGAGATCATATGTAATCTCGTCATTAATCGTAGGAAAACTGCGAATTTGTGAGAATTGTATATAACTTTATTATCCCACTTCTTCTTATACATTTAGCAATACATAATTTCACGGGTTTTACATAATAAAATCTCTTAAAAAAATTAAATTTGCAGTTTATTAATATTATTTTATATAATGACTTTTTTAATCAATATTTTACCACATAGTATACGCCTTTTCATAAGTGTAGCCCTGTTTCATTGGAATAATTGAAGGCTAACTTCACGTTAGTCGCTATTATTCAACAAGAATTTATGAAAGTGAGTATTTACCTGGATAACCGCCTGGGCGAATACCAGGGGCGCGAAGATGATTTGGATTAAAGCTTTCTCCCGATTCTCCTGATACGGCCATTGACCGATGAGGCACATTAGGAACTGATTAATACGCATATATTGACCTTGAACGTTATCCATCCTAACTATTCCGCAGCAGGTATAGCACTGCTACGCTTGCAACAGAGCAGTGCACGCGCATGCACAAATGTACACGTACAAATACACATGTACGTGCGGTGAGGAACTCACTGGACTTCGTTATGCATTCCGTTTGGGCGAGCGCCGATGACGGCGCGTAATTGAGAAAAATTGTACCGCGAACGGAATTAAGTCGATACGTTGTGGCACATTACGAGGCACTTAAAAGAAACGATAAATTCTCTGCACACCGTACGGGATATTCTTTTTTACCGCCGTCGCGATCGTTACGTGTACACGAAAGGGGTTGAATTATGTTTCGATTTCACGGAAAGTTAAAAGTGCATCAGCAACGCTTCGCTTGAATTTCACAATCGTTCCTTGAAAGAGCCCAGTAGAAATTTCACTTTAATTTTTGCCCCAGTAAAATGTTGTATTGGAATCGACGCCGCTTTCCTTTAGTATTTTCAAGGGACTTGCTTTGCATAATAGAACTCCTATAGTGTTTCGTCAAGCAACTTCATACAATGTTCAAAACGGTGTTTGCAATGCTCGATCGCGTGTAAAGTATACAAAATAGTGAACAACATGGAATCAATTAATTCAAAAATATCTTGAAATAAGACGAAAATAATAAAATCAGCTTAGTAATACTTTTATGTTTCGTTAGTTAAAATAATGCTTGTTTATAAACCACGTGCGCACCACAGGCATATGAGAGTTTGCTTACGCCTGGACAAAGGTACGGCACTAAAAAAAAAAAAGAAAAAGTTAAAATTAATAATCAATCATTCTTAAATTATATATAACAGTGGAGATCATAAAACATGGATATTCTTTGTTATTAACATTGAGAATATTAAACATATATTTTAATTTAAGAATGAATACCACAGTATTACAAGGTTTCTGCACAAGCAAGTGATATATGGTTTCCCGAAGATTTTTCGGCACTGAAACGGAATCCGGCCTCAGAATTTCTCTAACACGTCAGGATTTTGAGATATCCTAACCTAAAAGTGCCAAAAACACGGTTTTTGCCTATATTTGAGGTTACATAGTACTATATTTCGTAAATATATCGTAATATATTTTTTTCCAGGAAAACTATATAGAACATTATAAAGTGTAAGTCTTGCTCTTTCAAATGCCGTTAAGTTTGCTCAAATATCTTTTTTTTTCACCGAGATATGTAACTTTAAACTTTTTTAAAATGTCTGAATTTTACAACGACTATTCCAACAAGAGCACAATAAGAAAACTGTTTCAACGCAAAAGCTAAAGAATAAATTGTATATCAATTGAAAGTTATTAAAAGAGGAAATATAAAGATATATTTAACACTAGCATTCATCGCCGCCACTGAAACATAACCTCAAAAAAATGATTTTTATCAAAATCACTTTTTTGTTAGGAACTATATAATGAAATAAGCCAAAATTTAGTTTGCAGCTCCGTTTTGATATAACGAATTTCGTAAACATTTTTAATATAGTTGAATATTAATCTAATTAATTGAAATCGTCCAATACAACTTATATAAAAGGCAGCTGTGTAAATAATTTATGCTAAGATGTCTCGACAGTATAAAAATCATCTTAATTGTTTTTGTTACATTTGTGGAGATTACATGGTCAGTAGCGAAAAATGTAATATTACTGAGAATATTAAGGAAGTATATTTTTTATATTTTTAATTAAAAGCAATCAACGGAAAGAATGCATTTACACCTAATTTGGGTTGTCAAAAGTGTAAATTGTCACTGTTAGCCTGGGCGAGAGGTACCGGTAAGGATATAAAGTTTGCAGTGCCAATGATATGGAGAGAACAAAAGAATCATGACTCTGATTGTTATTTTTGTTCCATTGAAATATACGGTTACAATAAATCGTTAAAACATAAAATAACATAACCTGTAGTAAGTTCTGTTTCAAAACCAATACCTCATGATGTTAATAACCCTGTTCCAATTGCTCCTCAAAAAATTGATAAGTCTTCTTCAAATCAAGGTACTAGTGCAGTTGACCACATGGAGGAGGATGTAATTGAAGACGAATTTGATAAGTTACAAGNCCTCTTTTCGTAAATCAAGAGCGATTGAATGAATTGGTATGTCTTTTGGATCTTGGAAAAGTAAAATCTGAACTTTTAGCTTCACGACTTGATGAATGGAACTTATTAGAACCTGGGACAAAAATCACTCTGTATCGTAACCGACAAAAAGAATACACACCTTACTTTGATATGTCAGAAGAATTATATTTTTGTTCAGATATTGAAGAACTCATGCTTAAAATGAACATTAAACGTTATCCAAAAAATTGGAGGCTCTTCATGGATTCCTCGAAATCCAGTTTAAAAGCTGTATTACTGCATATTGGTAATGAATATCCCTCTATTACTATAAGGTATTCTGTTGTTCATAAAGAGTCTTATAAAACTATTGAGTTTCTTTTAGATAAAATACAATACAAAAAATATAAATTGCTTATATGTTGCGATTTAAAAATAGTTGCAATAGTTACAGGTTTACAACTAGAATATACAAAGTAAATGTGCTTTTTATGTAAATGGGACAGTCGTGACAAAAGCTCTCACTTCAAGAAAAAGAATTGGCCATTGCGAAAAGCTGACAAAGTTGGTGAATTAAATGTACAAAATGAGGCATTAGTGCAAAGAAAAGACATAATTCTTCCTCCATTACACATCAAACTAGGGATAATGAAAGTTTACGTTAAAGGCTCAAAACGGATCAAAACGGTCAGGGTTTTCTGTACTTGAAAGAGAAATTTTCTAACCTTAATAATGAAAAAATCAAGGAAGGTGTATTCACTGGTCCAAATATAAGGAAACTTATACAAGACAAAGTCTTTAAAAATAAACTGAATGTACTTGAGCTGAAAGCTTGGAAAACATTTAAGACTGTCATTTCTAACTTTTTGGGAAATACCAAAAGTAGTAACTACAAAATACTTGTTGAAAATATGATTGACGCTCTAAAGAATCTTGGATGTAATGTGTCTCTAAAACTGCACTTATTACATTCTCATCTAAATTTTTTTCCTGAAAACTTAAGTGATTATAGTGACGAACATGGTGAAAGGTTTCATCAAACCATAGCTGCTTTAGAAAAGCGTTACAAAGGTAAGTCAATAATAAATATGCTCGCAGACTACATTTGATGTGTAGTTAATGCAGATGATGGGGTGAATCATAAAAGAAAATCACCAGGAAGTACTATTAAGAGAAAGAAATAAAAACTTACACAATTAGAAAATGTATTTTAAGAAAAACTAAAAAAATTTTTTTTTAATAAAAAAAAACAAAAAAAAACAAAAAACATAAAAAACAAAAAAACAAAAAAAGGAATGTAAACTCCTACTGACAACTTCCACGCTGTACATTCTGGGATACAATTAGAAAGCTAATGTCAGAGGTAAATCATATAACTATAGATGAAAGAATGGCGATTCGAATTCCNAAAAGCGTTACAAAGGTAAGTCAATAATAAATATGCTCGCAGACTACATTTGATGTGTAGTTAATGCAGATGATGGGGTGAATCATAAAAGAAAATCACCAGGAAGTACTATTAAGAGAAAGAAATAAAAACTTACACAATTAGAAAATGTATTTTAAGAAAAACTAAAAAAATTTTTTTTTAATAAAAAAAAACAAAAAAAAACAAAAAACATAAAAAACAAAAAAACAAAAAAAGGAATGTAAACTCCTACTGACAACTTCCACGCTGTACATTCTGGGATACAATTAGAAAGCTAATGTCAGAGGTAAATCATATAACTATAGATGAAAGAATGGCGATTCGAATTCCGTCATTTGTAGAATTTATTTATTCATTCTTCCCCCGACTCGGTGCGCCCAGAGTTTTGTGGGTTTGGAGGTTAGGTTTAATTGTTAATGAAAATAAAAAATGTTTACCAAATTCGTTACATTAAAACGGAGCTGCAAATCAAATTTTGGCTTATTTCATTATTTAGTTCCTAACAAAAAAGTTATTTTGATGAAAATCACTTTTTTGAGGTTACGCTTCAGTGGTGGCGATGAATGCAAGTGTTAAATATATCTTTATATTTTCTCTTTTAATAACTTTTCTATTGATATACAATTTATTCTTTAGCTTTCGTGTTGAAACAGTTTTCTTATTGTACTCTTGTTAGAATCGTCATTGTGAAATTCATGCATTTTAAAAAAGTTTAAAGTTACATATCTAGGTGAAAAAAAAAGATATTTGAGCAAACTTAACGGCATTTGAAAGAGCAAAACTTACACTTTAAAATGCTCTATATAGTTTTCCTGGAAAAAAATATATTACGATGCTATGTAACCTCAAATATAGGCAAAAACCGTGTTTTTGGCACTTTTAGGTTAGGATATCTCAAAATCCTGACGTGTTAGAGAAATTCTGAGGACGGATTCCGTTTCAGCGCCAAAAAATCTTGGGGAAACCATATATCATTTGCTTGTGCAAAAAAAAGCGATTTTCTGTAACACTCTGTAATTTATTCGTTTGTTTTTAAAAAATGAAATAACTAATAGTGAAACAGTGAGAATATAGTGAGTAATAGTGAAACAGTTAGAACAGTCATTGTGAAATTCATGCATTTTAAAAAAGTTTAAAGTTACATATCTAGGTGAAAAAAAAAGATATTTGAGCAAACTTAACGGCATTTGAAAGAGCAAGACTTACACTTTAAAATGCTCTATATAGTTTTCCTCGAAAAAAATATATTACGATGCTATGTAACCTCAAATATAGGCAAAAACCGTGTTTTTGGCACTTTTAGGTTAGGATATCTCAAAATCCTGACGTGTTAGAGAAATTCTGAGGACGGATTCCGTTTCAGCGCCAAAAAATCTTGGGGAAACCATATATCATTTGCTTGTGCAAAAAAAAGCGATTTTCTGTAACACTCTGTAATTTATTCGTTTGTTTTTAAAAAATGAAATAACTAATAGTGAAACAGTGAGAATATAGTGAGTAATAGTGAAACAGTTAGAACAGTCATTGTGAAATTCATGCATTTTAAAAAAGTTTAAAGTTACATATCTAGGTGAAAAAAAAAGATATTTGAGCAAACTTAACGGCATTTGAAAGAGCAAGACTTACACTTTAAAATGCTCTATATAGTTTTCCTCGAAAAAAATATATTACGATGCTATGTAACCTCAAATATAGGCAAAAACCGTGTTTTTGGCACTTTTAGGTTAGGATATCTCAAAATCCTGCTGTAATTTTAATTTGATTTATCATATCATCATTACATCTATTAACATATATTACACCAATATACACAATTGAAGTTTCAAATATTTGAATATTACTGTCGTAATGCAGTTGAATTATAAAAGTATCAAAACCTCTGATGTGTTGAAAAGTATCCTTAAATTATATCATTACTCTAAGATATTTACATTTAAGTATTGCATTCGAATGTAATTAAAAAACAATTACTTAAGATTTAAAAAACCCATCACTACGTTCACATCATATATTGTTTTAAATATCCTATTGACATCACAGCCGGGCGGTGCAAAGGCGTGACGAATATTTCGGGAGTTAAGAATGGTCGGGTGGTTTAATGTGAAGATGACGAAACGGTTTAGAAATAAACGGATTTATTAAAAAATAATAATGCTTATTTCTTATACCGGTGAGAACTTTGTCCCTAACCTGCGCTGCATGTGGGGTGCGAGGTAGCGGTTACGCGAGACACGCAACAGCGCGAGGTGCGCTAACAGAGTGTGCGGACAAGCCCACGCTTAGGGTCGAAGTTGATCTTACATAGCGATCAATTTCTTTCGTGAAGGAGGATGTTTTAGCAACAATCGGGTACATGTTGTCCTGACCGTATAGCAGAATATACAACGCGATGCTTTCTTGTAACACGGTACCTTAATTTCGAAGTGCTGTTGAAGCGTTCTTAGTGGCGTTTCGACAGCAAAAGTGAATGAAATACTGCACAGTTATAACGGACATAAACTGGCTTATATAGTTGTAATTATTCCAATATAAATTAACACAATACTAATTACTGAAAAAATTGTATTTTATAGAAAAATATATATATATTTCATCTTATATTGGGAGTATTGGGGATTAACAAATTAGTTAGGTCCGTTTTCAAAAGTTGGCTCTGGCTGTAATGAATGTTTCATAGTGACAGCTGATTTCGATGGTTTTAGAGACGTTAGATATCTGTCAATATTCAGTTATATATCGCTAATTAATAATATTCAGTTTATATCGCTTTGAGTTTCATACAAAACCCCTGTTTTTTACTGAGTTGAATGTGTCAAATTAGGTGTTAAGCAGTATTTGCGAGAGGTTTTAGTTTTCTACTTTAATTGGAAGAAAAGTGCAGCTGAAGTGCATCGAATGCTTGTAGAAGTTTATGGTGACAATGCTCCAACTGATAATTCATGTAGGGAATGGTTTCGACGTTTCAAAAATGGTGATTTCAGCGTTGAAGACAAGCCTTGCTCTGAACAGCCAAAAAAATTTTATTTTACAGCATGCGGTAAAATATAATTTTTTTAGAAGGCGATTCCATTACAGGCCATCGGTATAAGCTACAATAAATTCGTTTGAGCAGTGCATTGCGAGAAAAACATCCGTAATACTAGCAAAGGCATGACAAAGTTATTCTTTTGCATGATAACGCTCAGCCTCATGTCGCAATAGTCGTAAAAAATTATTTGGAAACGCTCAAGTGGAATATTTTATTGCACCTGCCGCATTCGCCGGACATTGCTTCTTCTGATTACTAGTTGTTCCGACGGATGCAGCACGATTTGGCAGGTCACTGGTTCACTTCTTTCGCAGAAATCGAAAATTGGCTCATAACTTGTGTCGCCTCAAAAGACGAGACATTTTTTTCGAGATGGAATTTGAAAATTGCCTGAGAAATGGGAAAAAGTAGTAGCCAGCGATGGACAATACTTTACTTAATCTGTTCATTCATTTTGTTCTGAAATAAATGCATTTTTGACCGCAAAAAACGGACTGAACTAATTTGTACTCCCAATATGTAGATGTAAATGTAACAGTATCGATGAATAATTGCTACCTTGGAATATATTATTATTTAATAATTTTGTTTAATACATACAATTTCAAAGACGGATAAAATATTTTTCATTTCAAATAAAAAAATTCATAATTAATCATCAAATGTCATGGTTATTTAATATTATTTTTGCGTCAAATTTCGGGATGCAAAATTCATTGTTGCGCCGACTGTAGGAAAATAAAATATAATGTAGCGGTTTTTACAATCTTAAAGAGAAATTAATGTAAGTAATGTAAGCACGATATTTCTCATTATCTCAATATCTTACCGAGGCATATGTTTCTATTCATAAAACGAACATACCGCCGGCAGTTAATACACAAGGCGGTCGCGTTTTCATCATCGTGAAAGTAATAAGTTTTTTCGTCCTGAGTGACGCATTATAACAATTTAAGTTTATTCTGCAATTATAAACGAAAAGAAGCTTTCACGTTTCAAGTTATATTTTTGAGCTCGTGTTTCTATATTTTATCTAAATAATCCTAAAAAATTAATTATCTTTTTCACTTCCTACCAAATCTTATTCATCAACGTAATTAAATTTGTTTTTAATGCAACTAAAATTTCGCATCATTAGATACTTACAAACTGGTATGAAGGGATTCGTTATAATCCATTAGTATATGACCATTCAAACACTCGAAGTATTAATGAAACAGTAGCACCCACGAGACTGCTACTAATTTTAATTGTTCAGATGAGTCGTCTAATTTGCTAGAGCCTAAATTATATTAAATTAACATGTTCAATGTCGCGATAGTCATTGGTACTATGACATGTTATTATTATTAAATTTATGTTGTAAAATAATAGCAATTGAGAAATTCCAATAAAAAGACACAAACGAGACATACGCATCGTGAATTATATTTATCAGGTTGATCAGAAAGTTCTTTTTTTTTGCATTTTATACAAAAAAAATTGTTTTTCACTTAAAACGCTTTTATTTTAATCATCAACATAGTCTCCGCCTTGTCTAATGACCGCCTCCCATCGATCTACAAACTTGAAAATTCCGTCTTTGAAAAAAGCATTAGACCTGGAATAAAAAGAAAATATTCAACTCTCTTTGGACTTTGTGCTCCGAATCAAATTTTTTCTTGTTAAAAAATTTTGCAGGGGTATGAAAAGATGATAATCGAATGGAGCGAGGTTAGAAGAGTATGGTGCGTACTCGAAAAATCCCCAATTAAACTCTTCAATTTTTCTCAATATGGATGCGTTCACAGGAAGGCAAGCGTTTTCCTCGTTAAAGAGAATACCTTTACAGTTGACAAGAGGCCGGAGCTCCTACAGTTTTGTCTGAACTTTTGTCAACTGTTGACAGTAGAGGTCCGTATTGTTTGGTTTCTTGGTAGGAGATTATAATGAACAATTCTACACGCATTCCACCTTAATATTATTCTTTTGCCCGTGGATATTCCGCTTTGGAGTCCTTTAGGCTAAACGTCTCAGCTCACACCAATTTTGTTTTCGTACCACATTACCATAGAAGATCCATTTTTCGTCGCACTTAATCAATCGTTCAAGAAAAAATTAATTGCGATGTCGGTAGAACAGTGTAACTCTCTTGGAAATGTGGTTAAGTTTGTTCCTATCGCTCAATGCATGCGGCACCCACCATTGTTCAATTTGACACAAAGCCTAGTTGATGGAGGCTGTTAACGATGGTTCCGTGAGCTATTCCAAATTCTGCCTCGAGCTCGTAAATGGTAATTTTCAAAGTTTTTTGACTCTGCTTCGCAAACGCTCTTTGTCAATTACCGAAGGCCTCCCGGACCTGGGCTCGTTCTCCAGGTTAAAATTACCATTTAGAAATTTTCCAAACCAAAATTGGCATAATCTGACCGTAACCACATCTTGTCTGAAATTTTCACATAAATTTCGATGGGTCTGAGACGTCTTTGTGCCCCTTTTAAACTCGTACAACAAAATTGGCCTAATTTGCTGCTTTAAAAGCTCTATTTTGCGATTTTTTTGTAAACTCTAAGTAGCTCACAAATGCTCTCCATCTGCAATAGTTTGTGCAACGAGGTTAGATAAATTCAAAACAATTGCTCTTTCCTTTCCCTCTTGTGATTTGTTTTAATAACAGACGCGCCAAGTAGGGCGACTCAAAATAAGAAGATTTTCTTATCAACCTGATATTTATCATATACCTATCGTATCAGTTTTTAACAACTGATTATCGGTTAAGCTTCGGTACAATTTATGAAAATTAATGCAGCAATCAATGTGTTAACCTTTGATCAGAGATTGATCAAATAATTTTTATGAGACTAATCCTTGAAACGCGCATTAAGTAAAAAAAAATTATAAATTTGTAAACAATATTTTAATAATAAAAAGGAAGTTTATTTGTCAACATGTAAATTTTTTTAGTGCGAACTAATATTGTATTTACGGAACTTCTCGTCTGAATGTTCTTTTTCAATCTGTTCTCAAATTAATTAAAACAATATTCGTTATTGAGCAAATATCCTAATAAAATGTACAATTTATACACACCCCGACACTCGTAACGCTCATAGCCAACAAACTCAGCCCGTCATTAAACAGAAAGTGTTTCGAGTACGGAATTTCCATAAGATCGGCGAATCTTGGTCTGAATATATTAATAAAAATACGCGGCGAGTGCGAATACCTAGACGGTCTGATCGTAATAATTCAAGTGCGAGCGAGACAAACCTTACAGCTGCTTTGTGGTCGTACATACACCATACCATATTTTGATACGTCTTGTCTCTCGTAATGGGAAGATCGGCACGTCCAGTTAAATGTTTCTCTTGTATTGTACGCTCTATTCGCAAATTTAAAAAATAACGAGAATTTGGGAAAAAAATAGGTAGATAGATTGACATCCATTGACATCCTTCTCTGAGACACTATGACACGGAAAAAAGAAAAAGCTCTCATAGCTGAAAACAAGCTGCCACAAATAAAAGTTCGCTGTCCATATAATACAGTCAAAATTTAATTAATTTAGCTAATTATTTTTGTGACTATATAATTTTTACCTCACATATCTAAAAACATTTCTGTTAATTAACTTCAGTTATATTAGATAAATCGGAAAGTTCCGTCCATTTTTTTGCAAAAACTATGGTTTTATTTAAGAAACAAAATGAAGAAATACATGAATAAAAATATTGTCCATCGTTAGCGAAGACATTTTCTTATTTTTCGGGCAGCCAGCGAATTCCACGGCGAAAGAATGACTTATCTTTGGAGGCTATCCAGTCAGAGATCCATTTTTCGATGTCTTTATTAGAATTGAAGCGTTTCTTATCAAGTGCACTTGCCATCGACCGAAATAAGTGATAGTCGGAATGGGCACAATCAAGTGAATGAGCCGCATGGTGTAGCACTTTCCAGCGAAATGCTTCTAATTTTTCTTTGACAAATTTTGTGACATTGGCCGAGTGTTGCAATTAAACAAAATCGCTTTATGATGTCTCGTTTCATATTTTGGTCGTTTTTCGTGCCATGCTCAAACGGATAATTTATTATCGGTAGAGATACCCTGTGACTGCTTGACCAGATTTCAGCAGCTTATGATATATTACAACCTTCTGATCCTATTCTGATCCGAATATAAAGCATTGTCATCTTTCCGTGGATTTCTCGATACAGTATCAATGTTGAAGTTTGGGTGGGGTCGCAAATGGTTTTTCGACGTTTGGTGTTGTGAAAATATATCCATTTTTCATCCCCAGTGATGCCAAAACTCTTTTTTTTGTTGCCTAGCAAGTAGAATTTCGCAGCAGTTTTTTCGCTTTTCAATGTCTCTTGGCTTCTGTTCATATGGGGCCCAATTTCTTTCCTTGTAGATTTTTCCAAGGCTTTCAAACGAACGGAAATGACAGGATGAGCACAACTTAATGCTTCAACAAGTTGTTTCTGCGCTTGACATGGGTCTTCATTTACATGTACCTGCAATTCCTCGTCTTCGAATGCTCTTGGCCGTTTTGAACGTTCCCTGCCCTCCATATAAGAATCTCCACTTTTAAACTTCAAAACCATTTTCTGTTGTTTTATCGGAAGGAGCATTATGACCATAAAATTCCACAAGTATTCGGTGCGCTTTAGCAGCGATTTTTTTCCATTTGAAGCAAAAGGTTAACACTTCACGCAAATGACGCTTATTTGGCTCAAATTTTAACATTTTCAGTGCAGTAAGAAGCAATGTTATTAATGCGAAAGTATACCTTAATATTCTGAATTTTATTGACAGATAATGAAACTAAATATTAAGTTGGTTTTAGACATTAGAGTTACTGACAGTTCTAGCTATAGCTACTCGTTGCTAGATGAACGGAACATTTCGATTTACAGTTTAGGGACCGTAAGACCGCTTTTGCAGCGCCATTGTCTCTCTCAACAGCTGACGAAAATTTTCAACACACAACAACCCAAGTTCCATACACCGGTATATTTTTCTATAACCTTAAACATGTTGAGTTTTGTGCCTACCAACTACGATTTGCGGACAGCATTGGTTTTTTGTTATCATTTGAAGAAAACTGCTACGCATTGAATACTTGTCGAAGCTTACGGTGAACATGCTCTTGGTAAAACACAGTGTTTCGAGTGGTTGAAAAAAATTCAAAAGTGGTGATTTTGACGTGAGAAACGATGTGCGTAACCACCGGTGGGAAACCACCGAAAAAGTTCGCAGACCACGAATTGCAAGCCTTATTGGATGAAGATGATACTCAAACTCAACAAGAACTCGCGGATGAATTGAATATGACACAGAAAGCTGTCTCAATTCGTTTGAAAGCCATGGGAAAGATTCAGAAAGTGGGAACATCGGTTCCGCATGAACTGAATGAAAGACAGCTAGAAAATCGAAAAACCACTTGTGAAATGCTGCTCGACAGATACAAAAAAAAGTTTATCGTATCATGACAGGTGATGAAAAATGGATATATTTTGAGAATCCTAAGCTTCAGAAATCATGGGTGAATCCAGGCGAACCATCGACATCCACTGCAATCGCTTTGAAAAGAAAACAATGCTCTGTGTTTGGTGGGATCAGAAGGGTGTAATCTATTATGAGCTGCTAAAACCTGGTGAAACCGTTAACACTGATCGCTACCAACAGCAAATGATCGATTTAAATCGAGCATTGCGTGAAAAACGACCGGAATATGGAAAAAGGCAACACAAAGTCATTTTGCTACATGATAATGCCCCATCACACACAGCAAAACGGGTCATGGAAACGATCGAGGCGTTCAGTTGGGAAATACTAACGCATGCGGCTTTTTTTTCACACTTGGCTCCGTCCGATTATCATCTATTCGCATCAATGGGACACGCTCTCGCTGAACAACGCTTCAATTCGTATGAAAATGTACGAAAATGGCTCTATTGCTGGTTTGCTTCAAAAGAAGAAATGTTGTTTTGCGTGGCATTCATAAACTGCCGGAGAGATGGGAAAAATGTATAAATACCAATGGACATTATTTTGAATAAAATATTTTTTATTATTTTTAAACAACAGATGTGTAATTTTTACAAAAAAATTCCGGTTTCAAACTTCTACACCTGGTATTGTTTCGACGTTCTTGAAGAAAATCGACCAGCCGAACGCCTTTAAAGTCCCCGAACACTGTGGCCGAGACTTTCCCTGCAGACAACCGCGTATTAGCTTTCTCAGGTGCACCCTTGCCAGTCTTCCGTCACTCCATACTGGCCCTCTTCGATTCAAGGTGTAATGATGGGTCCAAGTCTCATTGCACATGACGATATTTTCCAAAAATGAGTCACCTTGCCCCTCGTACCTCGTCAGGAGCTTCCGAGAAATTTCAAACCGCACGGCTTTCTGCTCAGCATTCAGCAACTTTGGAAACCAACGTGGCGACATTTTTCGACATCCCAACTCATTACGAATGATTGATTGCACATTTTTATAGCTGACCTGAAGTTCTTGAGAGATTTTAAGAACAATTAAGTGCCGATCACCTACAATGAGTTCTCGAACAATTTCGGTGTTCTACGCTGTGATGCTGGTGCTGGGACGGCGGCAATGTTTTCAACAGGCTCCCGTCTTTTCTTAAATTCGTTACACCACTGCTTCACCCGAGCCCATAAAAATGTTTTTTCCGCGAACTGTGGGATTAAACGGCGCCGAATTTTAGCAGCATTTACATTTTCCTTTACTAGAAACTTAATAATAACACATTGTACAACTGCGGGGTGTACTTCTTTCTTGCTTATCGTAATTGTTGCTTAGAGTAAAAAGTACGTGGCGTGTTAACGTTATTACTGCCTTCCACATGATCCCCCTCCCACTGTCCAAAATGTTGCAGAACCCTCACGCCGCCAAAGAGCGCGCAATTTAAAAAGTCTCGTTCATATTTGATCCACCCTTGTTATATCATATATGCTTAATACAGACAACTGTGCTAATAATGCTCTGCTGTCAAAAAATTGACGAAAGTCTATAATCACTAATGAGAATTATTTGGTTAATGAATTTATGAGATTGACTCATAGTTGAATTGAGCTATGTTACTATATTAAAGCTTATTTTTTTTGTACATTTGCGGAAAAAGACTGGATAAACTGTTTACTAATTGAAAATGTTTGTCAATATTAATAACGACGAATATATAGTAGGTTAGGTTGCAATGAAGAGACGTCACAAAAAAATAAATAGAAAGACATAAAATTTAGAGGAATAAAAATTATATGGATAAAAAAAGTTTAGACTCCACCCCATAAATATATGCATCAAAATTTTACAGTTGACTAGAGAATTTTATATCACCTTTTACATACAGATGTAGATGTTCGAGAATTTTCTACCATTATTCGTGTATTTTTGAAGAATTTTTATGTAATTGGAATAATTCAGCGAATAGAAATCTACTCGTATCCGATCGAGCAATGCCGTTCTCTGCAATTTAACTTGCGTTAATTACGCCCGCGAATAATGTTTTGATTTGACTACACTCAATACAAGATGTACGCTGGTTTGAAGGAGCTCAAAAATCGGTACATATACTACGAAGCAATAAACCTTTGTTAAACATTGAGATTCATTGCAAATGAAATAATGGGACATACCTCATCCACGTATAATATGGAATTTGTTATTTTCCATACAACTAATATATCAATCATTGTCGGTATGAGACATTCGATTACTATATCCATATCGTGAATGTAAGAGAACTTACCGCACAGTACAATGGAATTAAAACAAATGCACTATTTCATCGCGAGAAAGTAAAATCGTTTTAAATAATAATCAATTACGTGCGAATTTCAAAATAAATAGTACCATAAAATTTCCACTAATATGATTCCGACCTGTACAAAATTTCAACATTTTCGTAACATTTTTAATTGTCATGTTGACTACACGGAAGACCGTAATTAAATCGACTATACGTTCCGTTGTTTTGTAAAGCTAATATATTACGAAAGTAACGTGAATTCAGAAATTTATTTTCTCAAAATACAAGATAACATGATAACATTGATATCTTGCCGTCACATACCTTAGTGTTAAATTGCGAACAAGCTATAATAGCAATGATGATAACTATAACGTGACTCGTCCTGGACGACTGATATAGCCACTGGCTAATTACTGACAATAGAAATTTATTGATTCTATATTTATGTTTGTTAAAGAAGTCCATTTTGCTTAAGAAAGTTAAAAGAACATCCAGACTGGCATTGAGACTGGCATCGAAACGACATCGAGCACTACGTTATCATCATTGTTATCAATTCTTAATATTATTCAGTTCTTTAAGCAATCGTATTAATTAAATTCTTATAGACAATATGAACGATTGCTGTAACTGTATTTATGCGAAATGATATATCTAAACCTATCGCTCGATATCAATCCACAGAAAACAAAATCATTAGAGTGTCTTGTGTTTTTCCCTCCATCATCTATCATTTTAATCCAAACTATCAATTTTAAGGATGCCAGATATCTCGATTTATGCATACATTCTTTTTGTTTCCCGTTGGTGAACCGATTAAAGTCCGAAGAAAGAGATGGAATTGAAGGAATACAAAACTATGAGCGTACTTACAATCGATGTGTTTTTGATAAGACGGTGAGCGTATAATTCCTTCAATATCGCAAAAAATGTTTGCGGAAAGTAAGTATCCGGCAAAGAATCCGTCATGCTGAACACAATTTTCACGAATGAGGTAAATATGTACGGCACGTATATACGATTATATAACGCGTTCCCTTATCTTAAAATATGTTTGTAAGCATCTTAAAATCATCGAGTAGTAAATTAAATCGTGTTATACTGCGAATATATCATTGGACCCAATCACAAATAATTTCTACGAAAACAATATATAATTTATTTCTCGCCGAAAGACAAGCTAATTGTCCATCAGTTGGAAATCAATTGAAAATAAAAATCATTACTAACAATGACGAATTAAATGAATGTCCCAATTAGTGATGGTGTCCTAAATTGTGACAATCGCATCTGTTCTTCTTAATAAATCAAATAATATAACTCAATATTTATCCTAAAAAAACTCCTATTTTAAATTTTATTTATTATTCCTTATAACAAGCTTCGAATAAATTTAAAAATTATACTGAATGCTGGAATATATTATAATTAAGTATGTTACTTGTTCAGAACTTCGCTTAAAATTCGTGAAATATCTGTCGAATACATATATTGCATCGATATTATACGTACCAAAAAGAGAATTCAGGACCAACGCATCTGACAGTGCATAAGTGTATTTTTCCTAACGCGCATAATAGCAAATGGTGCCATCCCACGTTAAACATATTGAGTCGCCTGGCGCTTGATGCTTCGCGATTCATATTTTCGGTCGCTTGAAAAGTTAGAGGCTCAAGAAGCGTGCATAAGAGCACATCGCTCCGTTGAATTACTCCGACTCCGAAAAGTCAACCCTGTATTCTGCGTTACGCCTCTAATATCGCTTTCTAAGTAATGATAAATAGTGTTCTCTATTCCAAATAAAGACGTTTTAAACTCTGGAGTTGCCATGTTCAAATTAATTCCAAATCATTCTACAAGCGGTTCGAAAATACAAAACGAGGCAGCGGTAAGGATCCATGCAGCGAGTATAAACGGCAACAAGATACTTTTTTTTGCCGTAAAATTTTTTGGTCCTTCGAGCTGGATTATAGCTACGTGCAATCTATCAATTATTGCTGCAAACAGTTGAGGACCTTGCCGTCTATGCATTAAAGGAACAAAGGTATCGTGTTTCTCGAACATTCCATGTTTGTGATCATGCAGACTGTTACGCAAATTTGACCGTGGTAGAAGACGACGGGCAAAACTCAGGTCACGTAGTCAACACGTTATTGTGCCAACCCACTCGGTGTCTCAAAATTTCCGAGCGAATCGTCTTTACTTTTTGCCATGAAAGCGAATTATTGGATATGGATCGAGTATTGTCCGAACAAGAAGTGGTGATAACTTTAATCAATAGTACTGTTAATAATTTCAAGAAAATCGGCAGAAAGAATTATTCATCCGCAGCAGCATATAATCGTCCATCCATTGTACAAGAATACTGGACATGATGTAAATAACTTGATGCCGAAATTAAGGTTACTTCGACTACACAGGATGGGCAGACTCTATCCTTTTTTGTGGACGATAAATTCCCCTTTGCGGAACAAGACACTATCAGGCATCAAATTTCCTTATCGAAATGCAGAATAAATTAATCAAAGATATTAAACTTCCTTCGCTTATTAATTTTAACTCTTCTGCAATTAGTAACTGTAAGGCTATTTCAATACCACTCCCTCGAATAGAAATACCAAATTTTCGCATTTATATTCGGAATGGAATAATTTTCATGATCTCTTTAGGTCTCTGGTCGGAAATAATGATAATCTAACTAATGTTCAACGTTTGCATTATTTAAAGACTAGTCATACTGGTTAAGCTCAATTAGTTATTAAAAATAAAACAGTCACAGATTCTGATTATGCGATAGCTTGGAACGCGATAAAAAAGGATTATGAAAATAGGAGAGCTATTGCTTGTAACTGTTACGTCCTAGGTATCTCGGGAAGTATGGATTCCTTTTTTTATATATACGAGGTCTGTTCAAAAAGTATCGCGAATTTTGAATTTCCGCGGGTTACGTATATTCGATTTTCGATTTTTCTGTGGCGTTATGTGGGTACTCATGTTCCTCACTTATGCCGACAAGTTTGACAATTTTGAATATTCAGTTTATCTTTGACAGCTGTTTTGCTTGGACGTGTTTTGGCTCGTCTTCGATTTTTGCCTATTCCAAAAAATGGATCAAAGAATGTAACAAAATTAAGGGCGCGGACGCATTGCATAGATTAACTTTGAAGTCATGTTGACTGTGGCATATGATGAAGCTACCTTTGACCGAAGTAACGTTTATCGGTGGTACAAAATGTCCTCAGAGAGCCGAGAAGATGTGAACGACGAAGAGCATGCCGGACGCATGAGCACGTCAACAACAGACGAAAACATTGATGAAGTGAAGAAAATTGTATTGGCCAATCGTCGAATTACCGTTAGAGAAGTTGCTGAGGACTTAAACATATCGATTGTCTTGTGCCATTAAATTTTTACTAATGATTTGGACATGAGACGGGTCGCCGCGAAATTCGTACCAACGCTCCTGCTCACACATCGTTGCTTGTGCGCGAATTTTTGGCCAAAAACAACACACTAATGATGCCGCAGCCACTGTATTTTCCAGACCTGGCCCCCTGTGACTTTTTCTTGTTCGCGAAACTGAAGAGGCACATGAAAGGACGGCGCTACGCTACAATTGAGGAGATAAAGACGGCATCGAAGGAGGAGCTGAACAAGATCACAAAAAATGATTTTTTGAAATGCTTCGAATATTGGAAAAAACGTTGGCACAAGTGTATAATATCTGATGGGGATTACTTTGAAGGAGACAAAATAGATATTCATGAATAAATAAATAATTTTTGAAAAAACCCAAAATTCGCGATACTTTTTGAACAGACCTTGTATAATTGGGAGGCAGACGGACGTCGGACAAGCGTTATCTTGAAAGAGATAAGATTACGACCGCTCACCGTATAACGCGCCGTAAGTTTCACAACGTATCTGTCATCTCTTCCGTCTTCACGTAAGGCGCATAGTTTCGTTACATCCTGGGTACCGTGGGAGCAACAAATTCCTTTCTTATTATCAGAAAATAGGCGGATTTGGGTAAGCATTATCATAAAAAGGATGTAATTATATGCTACCAAATGCGTTATGTGTTTTTCAACGCATCCGTGATCTTATCCGTTTTCTAATCTTCCATATACGTTTCCCGTTTTCCACGAAAACTCTTCTCATTGGCGATCGTCATCCGCCACCTCCAAAAAATCTTCTCTATATAAGCCTCTCTCACTTTCTTATTTCACTCTTTTTCCGATTTTTGTTGTGTATTCACATCACGCCTAACACTTCGACTTCTACCGAGATCTATCACCAGTGCCACCTGTTCGTAAAACTCGCGGTGTATAATTCGGGATTTCTCTAAAGATATACATTTCAATTTTCCGATAATTAGTCCGAGTATCAGAATCGCGCAATACATCGAGTTAACCGTTATAAGTGCAAACTACCACTCGACGACCCGAGTCACGAAACGACAGTCAGGCCCCGAGATCAAAAAAATATTTACACATCACGAATCAACGAGTAAGTATTCAGCACCATTTATACTCGTCCCTATTAGTTTCGATTTCTTCATTTATTAATACCCCGCCGTATCATAGTGTATACCCTACATGGAGAGGACAGGCTCAAAGCCCTCGCATTAACACACAGAGACCTGCTCGAGTCTAGCGACGACACGCAAGTAGCACATCTTAAAGCCTTTTCCGAACTCTTATCCCCAGAAGAAAGTACACAACTACCAAGCCTGTCGGACTTGAATTCCTCGTCCCCACCTGACCGTTCCCCTCTCGCCCCTTCCTATTCGCCTGGTCCTGATTATCATCCCACAATTCCTTCTGACAAGATACTACCCTGTTGCAATTATTCTCCTCAACCGTCCTACTCCTCCACTTCCTGCTCCTCCACCATGTTACCTCAAACCACCGTCGCGTTCCCCGATAACTAAACCATGAACCCCAGACCCATCTCCATCTCCATCCGATTCTTTTACTTCCCTTTCTAAACCACCTACCCCTAACTCTTTACTCTCCCCTTAAGCATTCTCATTCACATTGTAATTGACACATACACACCGTCACGCACACATAAAATTAATTTTGTAATATCTCGCCGTGCGCCATCTCATACAATAATTTCACCTTTGTCAAATATTGTAAATTCGTCCTTTTTGTTAATAAATGTTAAGATTGTTAGATTAATTTTTCATTCTATTTTCTTACCATTGCGCACTCACCACCCTTTCTTCAATTATTCCGCTCGCGGTCCCATCCCAGGTAAAGGGTTTCAGTACTCTGACCTAAAATAGGACCACCCAGCGTACGCTCGCGTCAGAGTAAAGTGACCCTTCTGGTCTCTGACCTGTACCGCCGGCATACAGATAGGTTCGGGACTCGTTTTTGCGAATGCCGTCGTTGCTTTTTCTTCCAGGAGGTAACAGTAACCTCAGACATTAACAATATTCTTGATACTTTATCTATGAAGTTAGATTCAGCTCCCGAACTTAAAAGAGTGTACGATTACGATTAGTGATTCTTTCGCAGTGTTACGTAATATGGATCGATCTACTATCGAAATTTTCCTGGTTATCGTAACGGTACGTAAATTAAATTCCAAAACAAGGATAGATTGGGAAATTAGTTTAGTTAATATGAACCTCCAACATTTTCCACCTTGAGTGATTTTCGCAATGCCAAAATTGTAGTTTTGGAAAGAGTGAGTGACATTGGTGATATATTGGACAGTACGTCTAACCGTTCTGGGACCACTAATCACTCATATTCTCTGTAAACATATCAAAATGTTTATGTTGTAGCGAGACTCATCCATTGTATCTATGTACTAATCTTAAATCATTTTCAACAGATAAGCGAAAGTAAAACAACATAGTTCCTGACACAACATAGTTGTTGTTAAAACAGTTTGGTTAAAGGACATTTTCCTTCGGTTGCCAATCTCGTGATCGTCGTAAACTATGCCTGCGAAAGCATCATACTTTCTTACATGAAAACAATACTGCTCCAGCTGATACAAACAACTCTAATAAGGTACAGGTTCGTACTCAAGAACCTACTTCAGGTTTTGCCGAGTCTCCGATAAATAACTTTGATTCGAGATCTAGCGCGTCTCTTAGGGAATTAGTTTCCCTATAAGGTTCGACCTATTAGGTTCAAACCCCTATCATTCGTGCAGTTTTACTTGCTACTGCAAGAGTCTTAATCAGTAGCGATAACGGTCAGAAATTATACTTAAGGACTCTTATTGTTTCCTGATCGGAAGCTACGTTTATAATTGAAAGAGCAGCTCAATCCTTGAGAGCTAAAAGACAGAGTTTATGTACAAATAACGGGTTTATATGCCCGACCAAAAAGTTCAATGCATTATTGCATCAGGGTCACTTTGAACTCATGCAGTGACAATGAATCTGGTGTTGTGGTGTCAGCTCTTGTCTTATCCACTTTGACTTCTTACAATCCAATGACTGCCCTTAATGAGAAAGACTATTCGCACTTTTCCGATCTACCATTAGTTGATGCTGATCATTTAAGTTGCGAACGCATCGATGTACTAATTGGCGCTGATATTTACTTCTTCTATCTTGTTAGAAAGCCAACGTAGAAGATCAGGCGGCTTCCTTATCGCTCAGCCTTTGCGTTTCGGTTGGATTCTTTTCGGTTCAATTGGTAGAGAAGATCATTTGCCCTCTGCGGGGACCTCCTTGCAATCTTCTATTACTCCTACAATAGATAATCTTCTCCAGAAGTTCTGGGAAGTCAAAGAAAATTTTTTCCTTCCTCACTCTCTGAAGAAGACCAGACCTGTGAACAACACTTCCTTTCAACTCATTTATGTCTAATTACTGGTCGGAATATTGTACGTTTGCCTTTCAAACAAAACTCTGCTCTAGGTGATTCGTTTCACGTCGTGTCCAAATCATTGGAGCACTTACGACGTTTGTCTAGAGAATCAAATTTCGCTGCAGCATATCAATATTTTCTATGTGAATTTGAATCTTTAGATTATATGGCTCCCATAACCGCGCAAGCGCATAACTCTAATTCCATTTATTATTTACCTCATCATCCTGTTCTTCAAGAGAATTCGACTTCTCCGCTACGAGTCGTCTTTAACGCATCCTGTACATATTCCAACGGTACGTCTCTAAATGATTATCTCTTGACTGGGCTCAAATTACAAACGGACTTGTCATCTATTATTTTGCGTTGGCAGACACATCGTTTAATCTTTATTACTAATATTGCAAAGATGTTCAGACAGATACTGATTTATCCGGATGATACAGATTATTAACGTATTTTGTTGAGAATTGCTTCGGATTAACTTATCAATCACTATTACTTATTAACTGTCACTTATGGCACTGTCTCGGCTCTTTATCTCGCTATGAGAGTTCTTCAACAATTATAGCTGCTGAGGGAAGTCATTATTCCTTAGCAGCTTTAATATTGCGTAACTCTATTTGCGTTGATGATATTCTATTCGGTGCGGATAATATTCTTACCATTCAAGCTATGTGAGAACAATTGAGCTCACTGTTGCATTGTGGTGGATTTCAATTAAGAAAGTGGGCGTCGAATTATGATGATCTCTTGACTGACATACTCGAGTCAGAGTTACATGAATTAAATACTGTTCAGTTCAGGAATAAACCCACTACAAGAGTTTTAGGTGTCTCTTAGAATTCCAAGACAGATTGTTTCAACTTTCTAATTAATTTACCAAACGTACTTGATAATAGCAAGCCCAGTTTGTTGTTAATCATCGATCGAGTATTTCATTCCTTAGGCTGGATCGCACTAGTAGCAGTAACTGCTAAGATTCTCATGCAAGAATTGTAGCTCAAAAAATTAGACTGTGTTTCGAACGCTCAGATAGGGTGGAGGAGCGAGCGCCGATTTAATTGCCAAAACTCGGTGGAGAATTGACGCGCGGGACAGTCACGCGCCACACGCCACGTAGGGAACCCGTTCGGGTCGACGTCGCCCTCGTCGTTGTAGCGAGGGCACGAGCGCGTTATGCGGAATGGCGCGCGCGAAGGGACCATCCCTTCGTCCACGGTCGCGGTGCCTTTATAAGGCTCGATGCGCGAGGCGAAACGAATCGCCAACGCGCGAAGGGCGCGAAACCCCTTTGTAAAACCCTTAGTACCCTTTGTAAGACGGCCCGCCGCCGGGTTCACCGCTCCTCCGGGCGGAGTAGAATTACGCTCCTGATGACTTCTGTAGGTTCTTCTGAAGGCACTTCCGGACACTCTTACGCACGTACTGCGCCGCGGGGAGGTTTTCCCTGTCCCGAAAATTATGTCTTTTTTCGGACCTAGGGGATGCGCTTCAGGTACCGCTAGTGACCCACCTAGCCGGCGATGTGCTATGCCTGAGGCAAAGGCGGAGAGTTCCTTATACGACCCGCCTTGCCATCGGCGTAGTTGTTCTTAGGGTACGACGCGAGGCGTCCGTCAGCGACCCACAGTGCTGACGAGGATTGGATATTGCCTTTGCAACAGACCGGGCTCGGTCCGTGACGTCTCCTCCGTGACTCAATATGCCGACAATGATCGGTGGTCGCCGATGCGACGCCCTGGGTCCTCAGTGACCCACTATGACGACGATGGAAGTCGGTTGTCACCAATGCGATTGCTCTGGGTTCTCACTGACCCACGATGGAAGTCAGTTGTCGCCGATACGATTGCTCTGGGGATTCAATGACCCAAGGTTCCGAAAATGGATGTTGGACCAAGCGGACTTCTTCGAGAACTGACTTCGGTGCTCCATGAAAAAAGTCTTTCCCGCCGTCGGCGACCGAACGCTCCAGAAATCTCCTCAACCCCGAAGGTAAATATTGTAGATCCTGGATTATCCGTGCCTAGAGACGAGTTTCCAATTTCCGCGATAACACCGAGTCGCAGCGAACGGTACCAGGAAGGTATTGAAGGGTGACCACTACCTATAGACTGTAAAATATCAGAAAGACACACTCGAAAAATGCACGCGAGGCACTTTCTCACCTTTCTGTCGACCTGAGTGCTATGGATGAGAACAATCTTTCCGAGCACTCATACGGAGCACTTTTATATACCCGCCAGCGAGCAAACTCGCTTGCGGACGGATCACCCGGGCGCCTCGCGGCGTGCGCCGCTAGCTGCGGCGGCAAAAGTCCAACGCGCGCAAGACTATCTCGCCTATGGCGCTGCAACCCGACGGTCGCGTTTCGCTCGATCCGCAGCAGACTGGAATACTACTGTACTGGATGAACTTCATAGACAATGGACATCTCTTTATTAGAGCTTAATTGAACTTAAATATATTTCTATCCCACATTGAACGAAGCAATCAGAATCACAGTTAGCTAAACAATTGCATTGCTGTGCAGACGCTTTTTCACATTCGCTGTTGTAGTATATATACGCATCCTGGATTCGACGTAATAATTTAGCATTACGTTACTTATAAGTAAGACGAAAGTAGCGCCCATTAGGACAATAAACATTTTCACACTTAAGCTGTGCGCTGCAGTACCACTAATACAACTTATACTATTCGTTAAAACTACTTTAAATATTTCTGAAATATTGGGTTGGCAAATAAGTTCGTTCGGGTTTTTTGACTGGTATAAAATACAATTTATTTAACATAGAAAATATATACTAATCAATAATGTATGTATTGACCATTCTTTTCTATGACTTCTTGCCATCTTTTTACCAATTTCATAATCCCACATTCATAAAACGTTTAAGGTTTACCGGCAAAAAACTGATCCAGTTGCGTTTTAACAGCTTCATTATTAGCAAAGTTTTTCCCGTTCAGAGAATTTTGCAGCGACCGGAACAAATGATAATCAGAGGGTGCCGGTGAATAAAGAGGATGAGGCAAAACGTCCCAGCCAAGCCTTAACAATTTGTTCCGAGTAGTTAATGAAGTATGGGTCTGGCATTGTCGTGGTGGAAGAAGACTCCTTTTCGATTTGCCAATTCTGGACGTTTCAAACGTGTTGCTTGATTCAATTTCGTTAATTGGGAGTAATATACAGTTGAATCGATCGTCCTGCCTAATGGTAAGAGCTCATAATAAATGATACCTTTATAATCCCACCACACTGAGAGCATAATTTTCTTCGGGTGCAATCCTGCCTTCAAGGTTGTTTGTGGTGGTTCACTGCTGCTTCCCCATGATCTTTTACGTACTACGTTATCGTAGACGATC